>NC_081297.1:82154227-82457257 GCF_030435805.1 Mustela lutreola | reverse complement strand
TTCAATCTATCCCACCAGAAAATAAGACCTTTAAAGGCAGGATGATGTCTGTCCCCTGTACCCAAGGCAGCGCAAGGCACACAGTGAGCACCGGGGAAACATTGACTGTATGTGTAATGAAGTCTGGAGCAAGATGGGTGGGTGTGGCAGACACATAAGTAAGAATAGCATTTATGTCCCTCAGGGACCCAGACCTAGTCATTTTTCCACACTCCAAAGAATCAACCGCCAATGTTTCAAGTTCCCTTTTCTCCTGATCACTCATGTTGGTTTCTAGATCCTCTGTACGCGCCCTCAGAGGGCCCCTTCTAATCTGTTTCTATAGAAAGAATTTAAGACCCTGGCTAAAGCCTAAGCTAAGAAGCTCCACTGGGCCTCAGCTTTTGAGAGAAACCAGTACCCTGAGAGTGACAGGTTAGGCCTCCGCTCACGGGGGCAGCCCCGTCCTCAGAGAGCCCCGTGGGGTTCCTTGGGCACAGAGATTACAGAGAGCCTCTCTGTTTGGGGTGGGTTTTCTCTGCTTTGTTTTCTTGTGTGCTCAGTGGCTTGTTCCTAACTGGCAGCCAATCACTGCACTGCCAGATGGTGCGAAAGATTTACCGGAATTTCATTTTCAAATAAACCACAAGCTTGGATGAGCTAATGTTGTTCCACATAAAAAAGCCACAAAACTGGACAAATTAGCGTTGTTTCAAGAAAAGAAACTTGTCCAAGCCATCAGCTCTGCCCTTCTCAAAGGGCTCTGATAGCTGCATGAAGGCACGGGGGGCTGGGGTCATTCTCGTGTGAGGCCACCACACCAAAGGATGGGTGGGAAGAGAGCACCCCTCCCCTTCCCGCTGACTCCACAGAATAACTTGGCAGTGAGTAGAGAATTGCATTCTCCCGTGGAACTGAATTGTCTCTGTCAAGTTCGTCTCAGTTACGCCAAGAGCTGGAGGATGGCAAGGGCCTCCTCCCGCCTGTTGGCAACGGCTGCCGTCTCTCCTCAAACACAGACGGCCTGTGAGCTTTCCTGGACAGCGGGTCATCTCATGGCTCCTGAGCAGGGGCATGAAGGCAGACGACATATACACTGCAACTGCGGGGGCTTTTCCAGCGAGGCCCACCCTCAGCAGTAACAGCAACAGAGCCTGGTCAACCCAGTACTTCCCCAGATTCTAACCCCAGCTGTACCACATACAGCTGTGGGATCATGGGCATGTTGCAAGCCTCTGAAGAACACTGTTTTCTCATCTTAGGTTAGAGAAAATGATATTAAGCCAACAGGGCCATCTTAAGTATGAAATTGAGACAAATGTCCTTGGCACTGGACCTGACCCATAGACTAAGTGCCCTCTAAATGTGGAGGCTCTATGGGGTGATGATGAGGAGGGTGATGTCAGTCGTGTGGCTGCTCTCCTCAGCTTCTACCTCTCAGAGCTGGTCTCTGAGGAGGAATGTCATCTGCTTCCTGTGGTCAGCCAAAGTCAACAAAATACCATGGAGTAAATCAAGCCAGAAAATCAATCAATATAACCGAGGCCAAAAGAGCCCTTCTTAAAGAATCTAAAGAATTGCTTTATCTTTTAGCATTTCTTTTCTCAACCAAACACCAGAGGAGGACCCTTGTGACCTTTGGGTTGAGTTATAATTCTAGAAACTCACCTCCCTGTGGAAAGTTTATGTCATAAATAAATGTAGAAATATTTTAAAGGGGTGTTTGTGATGGGGGGGTGGAATTTCATCTTACCATGTGGGATAAAGAAATCTGAAATGTGTTTGAGCAAAGATTCCATTTTATGGGCTAGAAAATATAATAACCAAAATAGCTACTGTTTATTGCACTTCACTATAAATTTTTAGTATTTCCCTATTTTTCAGATGAAAATGCTAAAGAAATTTTTACCAGTTGTATAAAGGTCATATCTGCTTGACCTTAAAAACTGCTCCTGCTATTCTATTTCACTAACATGTTTTGGGGTAGAAATCACTAGAGATGAAAATTATGCTAACATTAGATAATGATGATAATGGTAATGATACTGATAAAATCAGTAATGAAGGTTTAAAAAAAACATCAGAATGCTTTGTGAGCTTTCCCTCAGAGCTTGTACCCGCCCCTGGCGAGGTAGAGATTCTCAGAGCCTCCATTTTACAGATGAAGGAATCAAGGAGAGAAGCTAATTGTATGTCAAAGTCACGGAGCTGGTGGTAGGTAGCCAAACTGGGATTCAAAGCCAGGCAGTCTGACCTTGACCTCTAGATGCTGCTTCTCATAAGCAGAGCCCTCAGCCTCCTGAGGCTCTGTACACTGAAGAAAATGTTCCCTCCGCGGCTGGTCAAGCAAGCTGCTTTGACGTTCTTGCAGTACCCTTTACCGCAACATCAGGCAGAACCACCAGCTCTGTAAGAGACCCCTGCATTCTCACACAGACTTGTTTGGGTGGTGACTTGCTAAAGAGGGACAATGGTGGCTGTGACTTTTTGCCACACATGTTGAAAAGCATCACGGGGCGGGGTGGGGGGTGGGAAGGAAGTTACAAGAAATTATTTGCTGATGTGAAAAGTCTGTAAACTTTGACTGGATTTCTTAGGAGAGGGACAAATAATTCTCTCCTTGTGAAGAGGGACCAATCATTTCTGGTCCATTTTCACGCAGGGCTTAATTTTGTTTTCTTGGGACTTTGTTTAGCTCAGAATGTGATGAAAAATAGAATATTTTAATTTTTGTTTCTGGCTGAAACCGAACCTTTTAGCTTCTCAGTTGATATAACTATGTGCTGCCTCCCTAGCCGCCCCCCCCCACCACCTCCTGCCACTTCTCAGACTCTTTTCATTTCTGAGAATTAAAATGAGGTCTGGAGGAAGCTCTGGTCATTCTGAAGCTCCCGTCTTTACCCCGGCACTCCCAGATCCTGACTGGGGCCTGGAAAAAGGCTGCAACTGCCCAAGATAGGAAAATCCCTGTCAGGTCAGCCATGGGCCTCAGTAAACAGTGAATCTCCTCAGAGTTTGCCCAGCAAAGCTTCGAGTGCCCCTCAAGTCCTCTTCAGCAGCTCAACACGTGAGCGCTCTGGGGGCCTGTATTTCAGAGGTGCTTTCCCTTCCCAGGCCAGCCCCCACCCCCACGCCGGGCACTGACTCAGTGCTTATCACTCTTTACTAGAAGTTCCGGATGAAGCAATGCAGGGGAGAAATTCACTGTTTCTACTCCCTAAATCTGACCATGACTCATTATTCAGCAAACACCAAATGGTTCCACATCCTCCTGCCAGGGAGGCACAGAGCCCGTTACATAAGCAGCAGCCTACAGCTGCTCTTGGGTAATTGAAAGCGAAGCCTTTCTGACTGGAAATCGTGCTGGGAGTGACATGACTCTTTCTTCACCCCACGATACCAATCTTTACGAGGGGAGAAGCCTCTCCGAGAGAGGGCCCCCAAAGCCTGGGTGTGCTGCAGGGATTGTTTCTTGCACAGTAGGCCTGAGGTTTGGAGTAGCTTGTATTTTCTGCCTTGTTAAAACACGGCCCTTCTTCGGTGTTTCTGATCTTATCTCTTTTTTTTTTTTTTTTTTTTAAGATTTTTTTTAATTTATTTATTTGACAGAGAGAGATCACAAGCAGGCAGAGAGGCAGGCAGAGAGAGAGGAGGAAGCAGGCTCCCTGCTGAGCAGAGAGCCCGATGCGGGCCTCGATCCCAGGACCCTGAGATCATGACCTGAGCCGAAGGCAGCGACTTAACCCACTGAGCCACCCAGGCGCCCTGATCTTATCTCTTGACGAGCTGGAGCTGAGCTTCCGGAGGCTGACTCTCCCCTGGCACGCCAAGCAGCAGAGGAAACATGGCACGGGGCTTGGGTGCCCAGGGACCCACCCAAGAAGGACCACCCAGGAATCATCGTCTTAGGGAGAGGGAGGATTCGCAAAAGCTGTTTTGTGTAATAAGCTCAGCACTGTGATCACAGAAAATAGAGTTGAATTGCAGAGCCCAGAGGAAAGGAGACATTTGTTTATCTGGTTCCGGGAGAGAAGTGATTTTTAAAATTGCTCTTCGAAAGAAACAGAGGGGTTAGGCGAGATCATCTGTGGGCTCGGTAATCCTGTCTTCTTTCCTAGCCTGCCTTGCCAGGGAATTACTTTTGAGTAATGGTAGGAAGCAAAACAAATTCTGAAAATCCATTTCTGGGATCTGCTTCACACAGAGAAGGCCTGCTTATAAACACCACAGGAAGCACAAGCTGATGAGGAGAAGGCTATCTTTTTTAATGCCACCCTTGGGGGATTTGCGGTGTGTGTTTACCTGGATCCTTAGGCAAGAACACAGCCCTCCTTCATGGGGCCTTGCTGTCCATCTAGGCTAAGTTGGGAGGGGCTTGTAGAGGAGGATGGGGGTGGGGCAGAGCATATCGGCCACCAGCGTGGCAATGCTGTGGTCCTCATGAGGAACATTCTAGGCAATATCCCCGACATCACTGAGACATTAGATACTGAGGAGACTGCCCTAAGGAGCTTAGGAAGGCCAGTAAATTTGGGGCATTTGGGTAAGAAATGGAAATGGAATGATGTCATTGAGTTATCTAAATGTGATACACTGCCATGAATGGGGAATTTCCTTGACGTTCTCAGCCGTCTCAGTCAGAGACATGGTATTATAGGTTGAATTATGTCCCCCTCCAAAATTTGTGTGTTGCAGTCCTAGCCTCTAGTATCACAGAACGTGACTATGCTTGGTGAGAGAGTCTTTAAAGAGAAAATTAAGTTAAATCAAGGTCATAAATTGAGCCCTAATCCAATATGACTTGTCTCCTTGCAAGAACGAATCATTAGGACACAGACACAGGCAGAAGGAAGACCAAGTGAAACACAGGGAAATGACAGAGATCTGTAGGCCAAGGAGAGAGGCCTCAGAAGAAACCAACACCACTGACACCCTGATCTTGGACTTCCAGCCTACAGACCCGGGAGATAATACATTTCTGTTGTTTAAGCCATCCAGCCTGTGGCAGTTCGTTGTGGTAGCCTAGCAGACTGCCATGTAGTGACCCTGCAAACCCCCTAAAGGTGGAGACTTTGACTTTTCTGAGCAGCTCAAAGCCTGACCTTTCCTACATAGTTCTCAGAAGACAAGCTAGGACGTGCAGAGAAAGACGTCTCCCTTTCCCCATTATAGCCCTTGAGTGTGAATGGAGCTATGGAGACCAGCTTCCTGGGATCTTTGAGAAAAATACCAAGGCTCATAGCCCAGATGAGGAGAAGCAAAAGAGTCTTCCAAGGCCCTGCTAAGTAAATATAGTTACGTGGGCTTTCTAGGCCAAGACATTTTAACCGGCACTGTCTGAACAGACTGTGCTCAACCTACAGGGCATTTCCCCTGAGCTCCAGTTTACAACCCCATTTACCTGGAGCCTGGCCAAGCCTCTGGAAGCCCCTGCTCAGTTAAGAAACTGCCAAAGGAGGGGTTTATCCATATACCTCAAGTATATCAAGGGAAACTAATTTGAGGTTTTGACTGAGAAGATCGCAGTGGATCCTTGAGGAAGGAAACCTGCCTCAGACACAAGACTAGATAGTTGGCTGTTAGCTTTGGTAGAACTTGGTTTCATGTTCTGTGTCCTGTGTGAGGCAAGTATGGACACCGGCATCGACAGGGTAATACCCCTAAATAAATCAGGACCGCATTGCACCACCCCCACTCCCACTGTATTAATTGCTTCCATTTTATCTTTTCTAACCTTCCAGAGATCTGACATTTTAGCTGAACCATCTAGTTTTGCCTTCTTTCTTTCTTCCTTTCTTTTGTAAAAGTCTATTTTAATTAAATGTTCTTTGGTTCCTGGCAAAGCTAACCTCAACTGCTAACGTTCCTGGTGTGGGCAGGCAAGTTGGAGTTTGAGCTGTCCTTTAAAGTTGCACCAGTTCCTTGTCCCTTCTAGAACACCCACATGAAGAAGAGGACAATAGGGCACTGTGAGCCAGTGACTCAGGACAGGTCCTGGGAGCTACTTGTCCTCATGCTACTCGCAAGGCTGTCAGGCATGGGTGGGGTCTGACAGAAGCTTTGTCTCACCTGAGACAAAATCTAGAGTGGCCTCAAGAAGAAAACAGAGCAGGAAGAACATCTTAGCATGTTCTGCAGTTCAGAGATGAAGTGTATTTTAGAGAAAAAAATTAAACCCTAAACCCATAGGTAACCACTAAATCCTAACATACATGCCTCATAAACTTGGAACTTCCAGCACGGCCCTGAGAATGCCGCTCTCTCCCACGCGCTGACGGCAAGCCTGGCCCTCTGCCAGGGAGTTCAGTTGCAAAGCTGGAAACTCCCTGACTTAAAACAATGTCTGGGTGTTTTCTGCTTCATAGGACTTCTTAAGGAGAGTAAAATTTTAATAAATTTGTTGTTTAAATCGACTTCTGTTTTCTGTGCCTCTGTGTTTCACCTGCCTTCATTGTCATGCCTGCTGTGAACAGGCCAGCCGTAGACGGCAGGAGTATAAAGAACCTGCCGAACCAAATGAAAGGATGGTCACTGAGGAGCAGTGTGCAGGGGTACTGTTGAGGACAAGCCCCTCTCCAAAAAAATAGGATAGAGTCCCTGCTTGGCAGGAGTTCATAGGTCAAGGAGGTCTGGATAGAAGATTAATCATCCCACTAGCTACATATTTCTAGAACTCATCTCCTTTTATTCTTCACCTTCTTCTCTCCTTTCACACTCTCTCCCCTTCATCCATTCTTTTTTTTTTTTTTTTTAAGATTTTATTTATTTATTTGACAGAGAGAGATAACAAGCAGGCAGAGAGAGAGGAAGAAGCAGGCTCCCTGCTGAGCGGAGAGCCCCATGCGAGGCTCGATCCCAGGACCCTGAGATCATGACCCGAGCCGAAGGCAGTGGCTTAACCCACTGAGCGACCCAGGCGCCCTCCCTTCATCCATTCTTTACCCTCTTCCTCCTCCTTGACTGGCCGCAGGTAAGAGCCCGTCGCTAATCTTTTATTGCTTCCAAGGTCAAGGAAAAAGGAAGTGAGTCGGAGTTGTCTTTGAAGTAATCATCCCTACCCAACCCAATTACTCTTTTTCAAAGCTTTTGGGAGTGAAATCTGAACAAGGAAAAGAAGTGGACGGAGGAACACGTCATGAAATAGTATTTGCTGTCGGGGAAGCACGTCGTGAATGCACAAGCTGTAAATCACAGAATTTAGAGAGGAAAGAGGGATATGGGCACATGTGAATTGACTCTCTTACCTTTAAGATAAGGAACAGAAGACCCAGGAAGGTTGGAGACGTGTTTAAGGACAGAGGGTAAATATCAAAGGGTCTAAGACTTGTGTTTTTCTATTTCTAAGTCCGTTCTCTTTCCCTAGGCAGAGGAAATCTGGTGATTGGGGAGGCCATCTAAGGGCCTAATACCACCCCATCGTTGTCCTTTCCCTCACCTGCAAGCTCTTTCCTCCTCACCCATCCCATTCGGTGAAACTGCCCAGGGATGTCACTTTAAGCTGTTATCTGTCAATGCCTCCATGTGAATGAGTGACGAGAGGATGGTGGGATGAGGCATCAGATCAGGAGCCATGAACACTGACTTGCCTCCACTGCTTGGGTGGCCTTGAACAATGCATTTAGCAGGATGATCTAGACCAACGTTGTCCAATAGAATTAGAATGTGAGCCAGTTGTATAATTTTGAATTTTCTAGTGGTCGTATTATAAAGGTGAAGTGAAACCGGTGGGATTCATTTTAATGATATATTTCATTGAAACTAGACTAAGATATTATCATTTCAACCCGCCATCAATAAAAAACTGTATTAGTGAGATACTTTACATGCTTTTTTTTTTTTTTTTAATACCAAGTCTTTGGAATTTTGTGCGTATTTTGTCCTTACAGCCCACTTTAGTTGAGACTAGCTATTTCAAATGCTCCCTGACCACCTGCGACTAGCGGTGACCATATTGGACAGGGCAGATTTAGACCCATTTTGTGATCTACAAAATGAAAGGATAAGACTATCAAACTGACTTTGCTTGGACAGCTAGGAATTCTTCAGAGATATTTCAAGGAGAGTGTGTGTGTTATAGATTTGGGAGGGGTACATAGATTTGACCAGCTTTAGATCATCTACTTTCTACTTCATGCCAAATGCTTCCAGAGCTAACTGGAAGGATTTAAATATTGGACTTTGGTGTGAGATTTTGACAGGAGAAGAAGAGTCTCCCTGGCTAAATAAAGACATGGAAAACCCTTGCACAGCATAACCTGTGAGTTGCACCAAGAGCCCTGGCCCAGCTTCTGGAGATCTGGAACGAAGCGTAAGCAGTCGCCGGCCAAGAAAGAGAAGGGCAAGGTGACAAGCATGGGAGTGGCCCCCATGCCGCAGCTGGTTGCACAAGACATATGGCCCCATGGCTGCCGCCTGTAAATCAAGAACAGACTTGACTCCTTTCCACCTGGTTAAGTTAATGGTTAACAATCCCAGTTATCAGCTGGGACTTTGGTAGGGCTGCTCTGGAGCCCTAATCTTTCCCATCCACTAGTGTGTCTGGAATCTGGGCTGATTGATACACAGCGGTCACAGAAGGACAGGATTTTGGCAGAACACAGAACTCTGGCTCTCTGGCTCCCTAAGCACTTGGGGAGTGTGTGTGTGTGACCCCCACAATTCTTCCTGCTCTCATCATTTTCAACTGTAACATAGAAGAAGATACACACCAACAGCAAAACAGTTGCAAGATTCGAGTAGCTATATCAGCAAAGGATGCAGTGTTGGAGGGTATTGTTAAATCCAGCTTCCAGCCTGATACCCAGCATACCCATTCACTGTCCAGGCCCAAACCAGGATGAGAAGGAACTCATGGTGGCAGTGCTCTGAAACCCACTTGCTTAGGAAATTCTCACAGTTTTGTTAGGTTGACTTCAGTAGGCCCACGGAGTTCAGTCTCTATTTAGTGGCATTCAGGTCTTTGGGTTGAGAATGAACAGAAATCCTGAGAGAGAGCTCTGGATGTTTCTTCAGGTACAAGGGAAGATCCTGCATAAGTGTCTAGCAACATACATATCATAATGAATCTTTCGATGAGCCAGACGCTGTGCTGCACATTTACTGTGATACGTTACTTCATTTAATTTTACAACAACCTTCGTTCATGCCCCATATTTATAGAAAAATAAACTGTCCTAGTGAGGATCAGATACTTTCCCAGGATCACAAAGTTGAGGTGTGACAGAACTAGGATTCTAACTCAAGCTTAGGGTCTATGTACCTTACAGATAGCATTCTCTTGCCACCCTATGGGTGGTCCAATGCATTTTTTGAAAAAAGAAAATTCTATAGAAATTCATTGGCCTTAATAGTAGAAGAGAGAACAAGTGAGTATGTTCCTGTTCAGTAGTTATTAATTTAAAAGGGGATATTCATTAAACAACATATAATTAGATTTGATAGACACAGAGAAGGTCCCCATAATTGTAACACTTATTGGCCTAGAACAATTCCTTATCTCCTATAGGAAGCCCCTTTCCCCCCTTCTAAGAAAGAATGTCTCTCCTCACCCTACCTCCTTGACTCTTGCCAAAGGCCTGGACTTATGTCTTATTTCTATAGGGAAAAAATTGGACAAGTGGTTTGATGAATTATTTTTCTAATGTGAATCTAATGATATTAAGTCTTGCAAAACTTTTCAAAGGAATTACACGCATTTTTCATTTAACAATGTTCTTTTATTGAAAAAAATAAAATGAAGTGAAATTTAGATTTCCCAGGAAAAATAGAATATAAGCATCATGATCTGAGAAATCTCACTCTCCACCAATTGACAACTCAGACATCTTCTGATACAAATGCGTTATTATCCAAGAAAAGCAGCTGAAGAGCACTCGGGTTTCTAAGTATTTGCCCTTAAAAAAAAAAAAAAAGTTATTTATTTATTTTAGAAAGAGAGAGAGCATGAGAGGGAGGGGCGGAAGGAGAGAGAATCTCAAGCTGACTCCGCACTGAGTGTGGAGACCCACGCAGGCCTACGGCTTGATCTCATGACCCTGAGATCAGGACCTGAGCGGAAACCAAGAGTTGAGTGCTCAGAGGACTGCACCAGCCAGGTCCCTCAGTGTTTGCATTTTAATAGGGGCCTCCTGAAGACCAAACTTTTCTAAACCCAAATAAAGAAATTGTGATGATAGAAGGTCCTGTGGGTGGCTGTTATGGATCATAGTCCTCATTTCCCTCAAAATCCTCAAAACTCCTGTACTTTTTCTGAGCTTCTTTTTTGGCACATGACCTTTTCCCCACATCACTGCAAAAAACATAAGCAATCAGAAGAGAACATCCAGAAATGCCGACCACATCCGCCACATAACCGTGTGGATCCCCACAGATCCTGCCTTTTCTCCATTGCTAAGGATGAACTGTCTGTGCTTCTAAGTCCAAGCCCTGTATGTTATCATCCACTCTTAACAGCTCATTAACATCATTTCCTCTTTCCTATAGCACCATTGTTTTTTCCTTTTCTACTGGACTATTTCCCCCAGCATACAAATACGCTGTTATTTCTCCCATATTTAAAACAAAGCAAAATAAATAAAACAAGAGTCCCACTCTTGACCCCATACTCTTCCCTGACTGCTGCCACATTTCCCCATGACTCTTTATAGGAAATGGCATGGTATAGTTCTCTTTATTTACCAACTCTTATTCTCCTCCTCCAGCTTTCTCTTGAACCCATGGCATTCAAACTTTCATTTCTACCACATAAGGAAACAGCTCTTTTCAAAATAACCGATAAATTCTCAGTTCTCTCTTACTTGACCCATCTGCAGTATTTAACCCAGCTGCTTTCTCCCTTCTCCTTCCAATACTTCCTTTACTTGGCTGCCAGGATCCCAAGCTCTTTGGTCATTCTTCTGTCTTCTCTGATAGTCTGTCTTTGTGTCCTCATACATAAATGCTGGATGGCTCCCAGCCTGGTCCTTGGTCTTCTTCTCTTCTACATCTACACTCCCTTAGAGATCTCCTCCTATTTCATGGTTTTAAACTATCTTTACACAGATGTCCACTCTCCTTAACTCCAGACTTGTATAACCAACCACCTGCTTGACACCACACAGTTGTTTCAGTCCTGTCAACCTTAACCCATCAACTTGAACCTGCTCTTCACATGGTCTTCCCTATTTCTGTAAATGACAGCTCCATCCATCCAGCTTCTCAGAGCAAGAACCTTGAAGTCAGGAAGTGAGAACAAAAATAGTAGCTATCTCATAGGGTTATTGCAAAGAGTAAATGAGTCAATATTTGTCAAATTTTGGAACAGTCCCTGGCATTTTAATTAGTATTACATAAACTTTTGTTAAATGATCAAAATTAATATTTATCTTTGGCTCCTCTCATTCTCTCATACCTTGTATCTCATCATTGGCTAATCTTGTTGCCTCTTCCTTGCAAAATATGGTCACTTCACATCGCCTCCATTGCTAACCCTGATCTAAACCATCCTTACCTCTTGCCTGGATTATTAGAATAACATCCTAACTGGTCTACCAGCTTCTGTCTCTGTCCTACTATATGGTCACTTCACATCGCCTCCATTGCTAACCCTGATCTAAACCATCCTTACCTCTTGCCTGGATTATTAGAATAACATCCTAACTGGTCTACCAGCTTCTGTCTCTGTCCTACTATATGGTCACTTCACATCGCCTCCATTGCTAACCCTGATCTAAACCATCCTTACCTCTTGCCTGGATTATTAGAATAACATCCTAACTGGTCTACCAGCTTCTGTCTCTGTCCTACTATATGGTCACTTCACATCGCCTCCATTGCTAACCCTGATCTAAACCATCCTTACCTCTTGCCTGGATTATTAGAATAACATCCTAGCTGGTCTACCAGCTTCTGTCTCTGTCCTACTATATGGTCACTTCACATCGCCTCCATTGCTAACCCTGATCTAAACCATCCTTACCTCTTGCCTGGATTATTAGAATAACATCCTAGCTTGTCTACCAGCTTCTGTCTCTGTCCTACTATAATACATCTCAACATAGCAGCTAAAGTAAGCCCTTTACAGCAGAAGTCAGATTGTGTCACTTCTTTGCTCAACACCCTTCAGAGGCTTCAATTTCACTCAGAGTAAAATCAAAAGGCCTTAAGATGCCCTGCACGTCCCTTCATGCGCTGCAAGCCCAATCACGTCTACTTCTCCAAGCTTATCTCTACCACATAACCCCGTCCACGCTGTGCTACAACCAAACACTTGCCCTTCTTGCTCTTACATTAACATACAAGAAGGCCCCTGCTTATAATCTTTTGTATATTGGGTTTTCTCTCTGCCTTCATTGCTTTCTCCCAGGTTAGCTGAGTGATTCCCTCCTTCATTTCCTTCAGATGTGCTAAATGTCATCTTGTTAGAAAAGCTTTGGCTGTCCCTTCCACCTACAACGGTAACTGCCATTTCAGCATTTCCCTGTACCCCTTTCCTGCTTTTCAGGGCCCTGCAAAGTCCCTACATACTAAACGTCAGCAGCTATTTGTTCATTTGCTTTCTTCCTCAACTACAGCATGAGCGCCATGAGGGCAGGAACTGTACTTCCAGTAACTAGAATGTTTGGCACGGAGGAGACACTCAGTAAAAGTCGATTGAAGAATTAATGAGTGAAGCCCTAAATTAGCCCAAGAAACCGCATTTTGGAAAAATTCTGATACATGAGGTCCTTCATATTCAATTTTTGCTGAGGAAAAGAAAAAGATTACTTCTATGACTGTGAGTTAAAGTTGTCCAATTATAACTGGCAGAGAGCCTCGGCTTATGACTACTCGAGTGAGAAATGGCTTGTTTACGTGATGTGTCTCCCTCTTTGAAATCACCCTGACATCTGTCCTTGTAGGAACAAAGCTACAAGAGCCCAAAGTACCACCTAGTGGATGAAGGGCACAGCATGAGCAAAGACACAGACATGAAAAAGTGGGTCTAAAAGCTGCTTTGATGGAAACAGAGTAGATAAAAGAGAATAAATTGCAGCAAGAACATGCAGCAACTTGAATGCCAGGCTATAGATTATACAGTCCATGGAACATGTTTCACTTTCTAAAGCTCAATAGAATAAATTACTAAAAATTGATTGAGTGATCTTGAGGAGTTGTGTTCTAAAGAGAACATAATAAAGATACTCTTCTTCCCTATAGTAACTTCTATTGATAGAATTAAACACCTTAGACATTTTCAATTTTCTATGATATTTATATTGAGGTAAAGTTTATATACAGTAAAATTTACCTACTGTGGGGATGCCCAGCTGACTCAGTCAGAGGAGCGTGTGACTCTTGATCTCAGGGACATGAGTTTGAGCCCCCCATTGGGTGTAGAGATTACTTAAATAAGTAAATAAACTTTAAAACAAATTTATCTATTGTAAATTCACTAGCCCCCCAATTAAATTTTTTGTAATTTTTTTGTAGTAAATTTTGTAATTTGTTTGTAGTAAATTTAGAGACATAAGCAAACACCACATCCACAGATTGAAGAAGTTCTCTTTGTTCTTAGTTCGTTGAGAGTTTTTAATAACGAATGGATAATCGGTTTTGTCAAATGTTTTTTTCTGTATCTGTTGAGATGATCAAGGGATGTCCTTTATATTTTAGGCTTATCTCTGGGTCTTAAACCGACTTTGCATTCTTAGGATAAATCCTACTTTATCTTAATTTTATATATTGCTGGATTCAATTTGCTAAAATAGTATTAATGATCATTGCATTTGTGTTTATGAAGGTTATTATTGGTCTGAGTTCTTTTATGTCTTTGACTTTGGTACCAGGGTGATCATAGTAATAATCATAAAATGAACTGGGGGTATTCTCTCTTCTACTTTTTATAAGATTTTGTGAAGGACTGCTATTATTTCTGTACATTGTAGCCAAAATTCACCAGTAAATTCTCTGGGTCTAGGCTTATCTGTGTGGGAAGATTTTTAATTACTAATACCATTTCTTTATTTGTTATAGATCTATTCCAATTTTCTACTTCTTCCTGAGTCTATTTTTGTAATTTGTGACATTCTATGAATTTGTTTATCTCATCTAAGTTGTCTAAGTTACTGTCATACAGTTGTTCATAATATTCCCTTATAATCCTTCTTAGTTTCTGGAGGGTTAGTAGTCATACTTTCCATTTCATTCCTGATTCCTTTCCTGATTCTTCTCTCTTTTTATCCTGGTCAATCTACACAAAGATTGACTTTGAATTTTCTTAATCATTAAAAAAAATTTTTCTTAATCATTAACAAAAAATTGGTTCCACTGATAATCTCTATTTTCCTTGTGTTTTTTATTTCATAGACTTCTGCCCTAATAGTTATTATTTACATTTGTCTATTTATTTGGGGTTTGCTTGCTTTTCTTTTCCTAATTTCTTAGTGAAACTTAGGTTATTGACTTGAAGGCTTTCTTCTTTTCTAATACAGATATTTAAAACTAAATTTCCTTCAAAGCACTACTTTAGCTGCATCTCTTAGATTTTGCTATGTTATACTTTAGTTTCATTAAGTTAAAATATTTTCTGATTTTCATTGTGATTTCTCCTTTGAGCCGTGGATTATTTAGAATTGTATTTTTAAATTTCCCAATACTTGGGAAGTTTCCAGATTTCTTTCTGTTGTTGATTTCTAGTTCTGTTGTGACTGGAAAGTGTACTTTGTAAGATCCTTACATTCTTAATCCTCTCAAATGTATTGAGACTTGTTTTAGGACCCAACATATGGATGTTCCTGGTCTAACCACATGTGTTTGAAAGGATGTATATTCTGTGATTTTTGGGTAGAATATCTCCATATGTCAGTGAGGGTGAGTTGGTTGATAGTGTTGTCAAGTCTCCTATATTCTTGCTTATCTTTTGTCTCATATTTCTATCAGTTATTGAGAATGAGGTATTGAAAACTCCAACCATAATTGTTGAGTTTTTCAATTTTATTAGATTTTATTTCATGCAACTTGAGACTCTATTGTTAGATGCATTTACATTTATAAGTATTATATTTTCCTAATGAAGTCACATAAAAGTCTCACCATTTTCTGTGTTTAAGATTATGTTGTCCTGACTCTGAGCTGTTGCTTCAATTTCCTTACAAGTCAAATAGAGTTACTAATACCTATTAGATTGTTGTAACAATTAGTAAGTACAATAGAGAATCTCTAGCACATTGCTAGGCAGGTAGCAAGAACTCAATGAATATCAAGCCCCTATCCATTTTTCCTTCTCTTCGTGTTATGGGAATGAGTAGAGTTGGCTTTGAAAATAATTCTAAAAAGGGCAACTGCTAGTATTACTTTTGTTTCTGTAAATATGGTTATACTCAATAGGAAAGTGGAACAAAGGGCATTAGGCAAGCTGATCACTGGGAACATGGCTTTATTTTTCATCACTGCAAGATGCTGGAGAGTAAATAGTATACTACTTTATTAGTTTCTGTACAGTTTCTGTGCACTATATCTCTCGATAAATATGAAATCAATCCACCAAACTTTCTTGGGCAACTTAGAAGTTATCTCAGTCTTGCTAGAGGCACCTCTCTTTAGGTGGTAAAGCTAGAAGAACAACGTGGGGAAGCATCTACCATATGAATTAAGACAATCAAAAATTAAAATTAAATACCAGTTATCCTTACAGTAGAGGAAAGTCTTTCTGAAGGAGAACTCAATGGGGAAAGGAGAGTGAGGGCTTTTGGATGCTGGCAATGCATTTTTTTTTTTTAAATCTGTGTTTGTTATCTGAGCAACATTTTTCTGTTCATGATTAAACTGGACATTTACATTTTAGGTGTCTTTTATTATGTGTTTTATATTCCAGATTTTAAAAGTTAAAAATAAATAATTTTCTTCAAATGAGTTAAGTGCTACGGGGGTGACTAGCTGCAGTTCTTGACTAGTAATGATTATAGTTCCCATTTAGTAAAAGCCTACCACGTAATGGGTATCACGCAGGGAGTTTCCTACTCGTTATGTTGTTTAATCTGCCATGTACAGAATTATCAGCCATGTACTGTTACCCTCCGTCCAAAGATGAGGACATGGGGGATCTGAAAAGTTCATCCTTTGCCTAAACTCCCATAAAGAAGAAGTGCTATAGGTAGGATTAGATTTCAGGATTGTCTGATTTCAAAGCTGGCCCTCTGCCTTCTGGGAGCCCGCTAGCAGTTTGTGATTATCATACTGACAGAATTTCCCAGGAAAATGCACTTTATGTACTATTTTTGGTTTCTTTTTACTGACAAATTGAAAAAAAAGTGTTCCAGTATTGACCATAAAATCGCAGGTTGACTGCTATTTCACCACTTTAAGAAGTAGTCCAGATTGGAGCTAAGAAATACCCTTGAAGAGAAAAGAGATGTTAGCAAATTTTGACTTAATAAAATACCTCAGTTTGAGGTATTATCAACAAAATTTCTTTTCAAGAAGACAAAAAAAAAAAAACCCTAGAAAGTTATTGTCCAATACAAAGTAAACAAAATATGACAAATTTTTGAGAGACTGATGACATACATATATAAGAAGAAAAGTATCCATTTGACCTTGACACTAGGAACATTCTCCTTCGAATAGTCCGGAAGTTATGACACTGGACCTGCAGATAAGCCTATTCATACTAACACATAATTTGGCACTTCTGTGAAAAGCACTTAGTCCTATTTATGTAAATGTAATTTGTTGGCTTTTAATTTTTAGAACAAATATATTCAAATCACAAAAATATAGACATAGTAACAAAGATAGCAATACTTACTGAACACTGATGATGATGATGGCAATGATGATGATGATGATAATTGATGGGCTAGTCTATCTTGTAAGCCCTTTTCATGCATTGACTGACTTATTTCTCACAAAATCACTATAACATAGCATATACTTTCCTGCCTTGATAATACAGATAAGGAAACAGCTACAGAAAATTTACTTTGCTTACCCAAATTTAATATGCTCGTGTTGGGGCTCCTGGGTGGCTCAGTTGGTTAAGTGTCCTACTCTTGGTTTCAGCTCAGGTCATGATCTCAGGGTCCTGGGATGGAGCCCCGTACTGGGCTCTGCCCTTAGCAGGGAGTCTGCTTGAGATTATTCTCCTTCTGCCCCTACCCCCACTCAGTGCTCGCTCTTTTTCTGTCTCTCTAAAATAAATATATATTTTTTAAATATGCCTATGTTAGGTGAAACTAGGTTCAAATGTAGCCAATCTGATACAGATCCTCTTCTCATGCTACAACACTATTACTGTTGTAGAACAATATATAAACATTATTAACCTTGAAAATGTGAAAGTAAATGCACGGTTGATAGAAACTGGGATTTGGGAAACAGAGAGGTGGTACCAAGGAAATCATAAGGGTGACTATATCCTCATCTTGCTTGGTTAGTATATTAGTTTTCCACTGCTGAATTACCACAGAGTTAGTGACTGAAAACAATACCCATTCATTACCTCATACTTCTTGTAGGTCAGAAGTCTTGGCATGGATTAACTGGGTTTTCTGCTCAGAGTCTCAACAGGCTGATATCAAGGAGTCAGTCTGTGATCTTATTGTAGGCTGGGGTCCTCTGCCCCTCACAGCTATTTTTATTTCATATAAGATGTCAGTGAGTATTAATTCAGACTAACTTTTTGTGTTAGTTTCTACGGCTGCAGTAAAAAATTACCAGAAGTGGGGTAGCTTAAAACAACAGAGACATGATCTCTCACAATTTACAGATCTGGAAGTCTGAAATCTGTTTCACCACACCAAAACCAAGGTGTCAGTGGGGTTGCATCCCCCAGAGGCTCTAGGGAGGAACCTACTTCTGGCCTCTTGAAGCTCTATTGGCTGTTGGCATTTGTTGGCTTGTGGGCCCACCATACCATTCTCTGGCACACTGTTTTTTAGTCTTCTGTGTCAAGTTATCTCTCTTCCTTATGAGAATGTATATGATTACATTAGGTTCCACTCAGATAAGGCAGAATAATCTCCCCAGCTCAAAATTCTTAATTTGATCACATCTATAAAGTCTTTTCTTTTTTTTTAACCGTATAAAGTAACATTCATAGGGTCAAGGGACTATCTTTGGGGGTCAATATTCAATCTTCCATATTTTCGTTCGTGAGATGTTTAATCATTGAGCTAAGTTTCTACTGTCTATTCAAAAGAAGCAACTATCTCTGAGGTAAAAATAAGGTGTTCAAATCTAACTTTTTTAGGGCTCTGGAATCACTATGAAAGTAAAATATAGGATGGCAGAAACTATCCACATTTTCCAGTGCTAGGTAGTTTGCTTAATTATGGTAGCTTCTTTTACTATTTTATGTATACTCTCCCTACCTTATTTAGTATTTGACATCTGCCTTTTTACTCTTTTTAAAATATTTTGTCTTCCGTTATATCTTTAAGTTGATGGGAGATAAATATGATGAGCTGAAAAAAAAAAAAACGTATCTACAAAGTAACATGTTTTCATTTATTTTTTGTTAAGAGCTACTCTGCTGAAGTCCTTCAATTTTCTTCAGACATTAATTTTTTTTTAAAGGGACTTTTTTGACTTTTAAACATATTTTGTGGGTATGCAGTCTCTGTTTACTTGTAGTCTGAAGAATGCCTCTAATCACCAGGTGTTTAAAACTCTATCCTTCTACAAAAATAATATTATGTCATATTAGCCAAGTTAGACATAATCCCACAGAATTCATAATAAAAATCATGTCCCCTTTCTCTCATATTTGTCTTGCCTTTTCTTAAAATTTGTGAAAGAAAAGGAAGAGAGAAAGAGAGAAAAAGTAAGCCACATAGAAAAGGAATATTTGGAGGAGTTTCACAGGTCAACACCCCAAAACATCTATTTGCCCAAGCTCTGCCACTGACTGGGTCTTCCAAGGTGGTGCCAATGTCCCGGAGCAGAGAGAGACCACTGTGGTTAAGCAAGTGGCTAAAACTGAAGGTTCTCGTCTGGATCTCAGAGGGAGACCTGGTACTCTGTGCAAATATGGATGAATCCTGCCACTTGTGAATCACTGATTATTGGTTTCCTCAACCAAGTCTTGCCTCGTCTTAATAAATACGTAAGTTCTAGGGACTCAATGAGAAAGATACTGTTTTCTCTCTCCTGTTGTGTGTCTGTTCTAATCAATTCAAAATATCTTAAGAGTTGGTTGACTCTGACAGATTAATGTCCAGCATGACTTGCATGTGGAGGGTGTTGTTCCCTCTCAGGTGTTAGTTTTACAAAAGGGCTTCGAAAAAACACTTGCCTGATTTTCCAACCTATCCCTTCCTTTGCAGCGCTGAGAAACTGTTCATCCTTCTAAATATTAAATCTGAAGTGACATTCAATTATAAAAACATGATATATTTTCATATCCTTAACTTGGTTTCTACCCTAACCACGTGTCTTCCCTGTGTTTGTGTGTGTGTCTATGCATCTGCCCCAGAGGGGAAGGAGGAATGGGAAATGGGATAAACATAGGTCACATCACTGCTTGCACACACTCTGGTGGCTCCCAAGCTCCTCCTGTGGTCTACAAGCCCCTCTGTGATCTGACCCCAGCTTCCTCCTCTTTCAGATCGAATAGCAGCCTGTTCCTCCAACACTGTGATCAAGCTCTTCTCTTAGTTCTCCTGATGGCCTAACTTTACCCCTGGGCATTAATCCTTACTGTTGCTTCTACCTGGAATGCTTTTTCTACCCATTGCATGGCTCACCCTTTCTTTTTACTGAGGTCCCAGATCACATGGTATGTCCCCAAAGAGGACTTCCCTTCTCACCCAGTATTACCCCGACCCTTAACTCTCTCCCGTAAGAATATTCTCAGGAATACTCAGCACTCTCTAAAATGTTCAATTTATTTGCTTATATTTTCATTTTCTGTTTCTTCCACATGAATGTAAGCTTTATTGATCCCTATACACCTGGATCCTGGAATGAAGACTATTATGAAGTATGTATTGCATAAGCACATATTGGAGACTTGAGTCTTTTATATTTCCTTCCCTTCTTGCTTTGTTTTTTAATTTTGTGACCAAGAGGTACAGGAGTTCTGGAGAAGCTCAGAGCATTCCAAGTATGGATCCAGGTATAATAAAAGGTGCCTTCGGGCGGAAGATCAGGGAAGCACTTGGAGTGCTAGGATCTTGAACACTTGGGGATTTGGAGGTGAATCCTGCCCCTCCACCCACCACTTTCCCATCCAACCACACCAACCTCAGCTGGCCTAGCCTGGCCAAGAAACATCTTTCTGGTCACCTCTTCCCCCCAAAGACACTTGCAATATGGAGCACATACATCATTTAATCATCTGGGTGCTCTTGGCCACTTCCAATAGATGTACTTCGGAACAGCATGTGTAAGCAAGCTGGAAAGATAGCACAGGCTTCTACAGGCGGGCAATGCACACCCCTGCCCTGTTCCAGCCCTGGAAGGGGCTGCTTTGCTGAGTCACTCTGGTAAGGCCAGGCCGAGGAGACAGCTGCAGGGACAGCCTCCTTTCTGGAGCTGTTTTCCTGGCCTTAGAGGAGGAGAGCCAAAATGGAAACTTCTAGCTAAATAGAACTGAAAGGTGGGGAGCAAGGACAGTGGTGGTCCTGGCTTTCTGCCCTCGGTTAAATTACTTTTATTATTGCTCAATTCGAGTTAGGTTAAAAGCAGATAGATTGTCTTTTTCCTCTTTTTGCTCCTTCCAGTAGGTATCCAAAAGTCTAAAAATTGATATAATTTAAAGTTAATGAAAAGAAAGTTCAGCAGCTGCATCAGAT
The DNA here is from genome assembly GCF_030435805.1 of Mustela lutreola. Classification (NCBI taxonomy): domain Eukaryota; kingdom Metazoa; phylum Chordata; class Mammalia; order Carnivora; family Mustelidae; genus Mustela; species Mustela lutreola. The sequence goes on along the minus strand of NC_081297.1, from coordinate 82,436,525 downwards.
TTCATGCCATTCTTTCCCTCTCTTCAGTCTGGCCTCCCCCAGCCCCTGCAGCCTTCTGTTGTGTGGCCAAGGGCACCGCACTGAGCAGAGCCCATTCTGAGGCATGGCAGGCTTCCCCGTGGCTCAGTCCACAGTAGCAACTCACTGCGCAGAAGGCAAGTGGGAGTCCTGTGCTTTGCTCAAGTTGAGTAGGTGAAGAATATTTCTAATTGTTCTGAAGGCACAACCTATGATGGTGCTCATTCCTGTTTTACATACTGTTTCCAAAGTGCACTGTTTTGGGTTGTAATTTGCATATTTGATTCCTTCCTCCTGTGCAGTGGGGACGGGTAAGTTCTGATGGCTTTGCAAGGAGCTTGCACAATTTACCGGATTCTCCAGTCATTGCAGGCATTGCATGTTGGTGTTAATGGTTGTACACAAGACATAGATTAAAAAATCAGAAGCGGTGGAAGGTTTTCCTGAAGCATGTAATTATGTGATACCTTCCGAGTGGTCCACTGCAACCCTACGAAAGGCAACAGGACTGACACAACACTGGAAAGATGGATGATCTGACGATGAAGAAAAATGGTTCATTATTTGCACACTGAACCTTTCATGCAGCGAGAAGGGCTGGCTCTGAAATCCTCATACTCCTTAGAGTATGTATGTTCTGGTATGTATCTCCCCAGAATCTGAGTCCAGCTTTGAAAGGGATATCACCAAAGGCAAAGGAACGTGACTGGGAAGGATTCCCCAATGCCAACTGGCAACTGAAGCATTTGGAAGAGAGTCTATAAGTGAATCCACATTTGAAGACATGGGGTTTTGTGGGACGTGCTTCCCTGCTGCAGATCTGGAGCTACAGTGAGGAGACTTGGTTCATACTAACCATAGAGATGCTGATTAGATCAACCCAAAACCTGACTCTAATCTAAAAGTCTTAAGTCTACTGGAGAGGTTTCTAAGAAAGCACATTCTGGAAACTGTTCTCTATTTTGAATGCATACATTAATGGTTAAAAAAAATTATACATAGATATAGGAAAAAGGATTTTCCAGTGTCAAGTCAGGCCATGACTGTGTTGATTTCCTAAGTACCTGGTCAAATATAATAAAACAATTCCCCTCCTCTTCCATCTTTGGCCCAGATTTTCAGATCAGCTGGGAAACAGGGTTGATAATAGGTAATGATAATGCTAAGCATAGATTATGCCCTTAGAATGTTCCGGCACTCTTTCCAGCACATTATAAATATGAAGTCATGTAACTGTCACAACAACCCTGTGGTAGGTTGCTTTTATTACTCTCATTTTATGAATTAAGGAAATTAGGGATAGAGGAATTAAGGAATTTGTCCAAGAGTCTAGAGCTAGTAAATGGTAGCAAAACCTAGACATGGACCCCAGGCAATCTGACCATTTCTGGGGTCTGTTTTTAACCAAGGTAAACAGGAAGCTCCCTTGGGGATTCCAGTCACCAATGTCATATAATCACCACCATATGCAGGCTCTCAAAGAAAGAGGCTGCTTTGGCCACCCCCTCAGTATTCCTACTAACATTTATAGCTACTCTTCTTCAAACTCTTGGGTTACCATGAGTCACCTTTTTCATTTCATTATTTCCATTCCTTCAGGGTCACTGAGGTTGAGATCGGATAAGTAAATTTTATTTTATTCTTTAAAAAAAATGCATAGGAGAAATGTCCCGGAATACACTGGCAACATGAATGTGGAGTTTTCACCCTGTCCCTGGCCGTGCCTAGCCTCCATAAGAATACCAAGCAGGGGTTTGCAACTTGTCAAAATAAGAGTGTGTAATTGCAGACCCCAATCAAACGGTGAAATATTTTAAAATAATTTGGCAAAGAATAAAGAAAAACATCGGGAAGGAAATTTGTGCCAGTTTTGAGTCAAATGTTTACATTAAAAAGGTAAGAGAGAGAGAGAGAGAGAGAGAGAGACATTGAGTCACATGACCTTGAGCAAGTCGCTTCCTCTCATCTGGGCTTCAGTTTGTTCTTCTATGAAATGAGTGAGTTGGACAACAAGGATTTTTTCCAGCTCTAATACAATGATTTTAAGATAAGACATAAATATTAAGGGAAAGGTTTGGGAGTAAACAAAGAGATTCATAAAACATTTTTTCCCCTTTTTATATTTTCCTTTTTTTGGTAAAACAGTAATACATAACTTTTGACTGTAAATAATCAGATTCAAAATTTACATCTTAAGAGCAGAAAAACATTTCTCCCTTTTGCCTTATGTCAAGGGCCATGACTGCCCTGGGAGAGAAAAGCACAAATATTTAGTGTGATTGGAAGTATAATCCGGGGGTGGAAGAGAAATATTATTCCTGAAAAACATTTAAAAATTGGATAATTTCATTTAAAAACCCATCTGAAGCCTAATTGCTCTTACAAAAGAGTATAGGAATCTTCAGTAAATCTTAGGCTCCCATACAACACTGGTGCCTATCTTAGAGTCACTCTGACCTTCCAACTCTTCTTCATCCAGAACCACTTTTGTGTCATAGGAGGAAAGAGTACAAAAAGCTACAGGCAGATGTCCAAAGGCTCTTATGCTAATGTCTCTTTGGTCCATTCCCACTGGTGGTGGTGTTTCTTCCTCAGCACGAAAGAAAAGCAGAGGAAGAGAATAAACTTGGAGCAAAAGGGGAGGTAGTTTGAAGTCAAGTGCAGTGTAGACCATGTCTCCTTTTTGATATCAGAGTTCTACTACTGTCAAAGCAATGGGTGTGGCTTGGAGTGTCTGCTTGTGGTCAGATGAGATCCTATTACATTTCTTCTTAAGGCAAGAAAGTCACCTCTCCTCCAACAGGATGGTTTGCTCATGTCTGTATTTCGTTTCTATTTTTAATTCACAGGCATGCTGTGAATCTGAATCTTGTCTATCTTAGCTCTTCAGAGTACCCAAGATGTCAATTTAAAGAACTCTGCATTTAGGTCTGGACTAAGGAAGCTTGCATTTTGGGCCCACTTCAGGGACCAGCCCCAGGGGCCTCTGGCACAGGCAATGTGCCACTGAAGACAGCTTTGGACAAGTCTTCTGCTGGTTTTATCTCTTGGATTCCAGTACTGACCTTGGCTATTTGAACATGGATCCATCAAATGCAAGGATCCCAATTTGCTCCAAACCATTCTATTTTCACATAAAGGTCCCTACCAGGATGTTCCTCAAATCCTGCCCCTATAGGGAGCCTGAGGTCCTGCTGCTGGGCAGGGTTCAACTAGGGGATGGTATGAAGAAATGACTCTGCCAGCTAGCTTTGAGGTCAGATCTATCTGTGCAAACACTTAATTCATAAGCCTGCCAGTGTCTCCAAAGCAGAAAGGTTGGGTTTGCCCTTCCCAGTATGCCTGGGCTACTACTAAATCTCTTTGTTACCTTTTTACTCCCTTAAAGTCTACATGAGGCATTTGGTATAGGCCTGTAGTCTCCTGTATCTGTGGGAGTAGGGAAGAAGCCCACAGGATAACTCTGGGCCCTAAAATTCTTATGCTGGCCCTTGCATGTCACTCCCCCCGGTCAGTGAGCCTCAGGGCTCCCAGATGCCAGGACTCTGAAGCTCCAGTTTACCCACTGAGTAGAGATCATGGCTGGGGAACAAATACAAGAGAATTATCTACATTATACTTCCCATGCTTACAAGAGGTAGGGGGATGACTGTTCTGTACATCGGCTGTTAAAGATAGAGACTACTAATTTGTGTGTTTCTTCAAAGTTCTTTGCTCTAGAAATTTGAGGTTACCAGTTTTCCTGGTTTCCTAATGAATTTCAATTTGTTGACAGTTCATACTCAACATCAAACACTTACATAGTATTACTCACAAGCACTCTTTCTGAACCTATTACAGATAATCATCCCTTCACTCATTCATTCACTCTTCACAAATACCCAATGATTATCTTTCAAAAAAACTGAGGCAGGGAGGTACAGAGAGAGTTGGTGGTTTGCTCCTGGCCAGGTATGCCCAAGAATCAAGTATGATTCCGAAACTCTACTCTTAATGGCCATAATATACGGACTCTCAAACATACATGGACACTGAATTCAAAGCGTTCTTAAAAAATCATTCTGAGATTTTCCAAGCCCAGTTAAAGAGGACCATGGTGTTGAATGTTATTTGTATGTACGTGCTTAAAATATGTAGTCTATATTGAAAGAATTTTTAACTTTAATTTTTTTTTTTACTATTTTATTTATTTATTTGACACACAGAGAGAGGGAAACAGCAAGCACAAGCAGAGGGAGAGGGCGGTAGGGGAGAAGCAGACTCCCTGCTGAGTGAGGAGCCTAATGTGGGACTTGATTCCAGGAGCCCGAGATGACCCAAGCCGAAGGCAGAGGCTTAACCAACACCCGCCCAGATGCCCCTTAGTTTGTATTTTTGTTGCTAACTTGAAGTGATAATTTATTGATACTTTAATTCTACTTTCTAGGGCTGGCCCCTTAACTTCTCTTTTTTTGATTCTGTCTCCAAAATTCCTAAGCCAGAAGTATTTTTAGACATAGAAGAGGCCGAGGGACATGTAAGAAAGGATGATAACACAATTAGAAGTCTGTTGGCTTGGTAAATTCCCAGGAATTCCAGTTGAAAGAACTGTTTTTCTTAGGGCTTTTAGGTAAGGTTTGAAAAAAAAAATTCTAAGAGATTTGTGTACCTTTTTATTAATAACTCTTAGATAAAGTTATTTAATATTCTATAGAGATAGGGATTCTACAAGTTCCATTGGTAATCGCTTCCATACTTTACACATTTGTGGTTAGGAATTTCTTCCTAATGTCTCTTCTAAATCCTTCCTACATAGCAAATTAGCATTTTAAAAAATTTATTATTATTATTTATTTATTACTTGGTTTTTTTTTTAAGAGAGACAGGGAGAGAGAGAATCTTAAGCAGGCTCCATACCCAGCAGGAAGCCCAACACATGCTTGATCTCACCACCTTGAGATCATGACCTGAACAGAAATCAAGAGTCAGACTTGCTTAACAAACTGAGCCCCCCATTCCCCCCAAGTTCCCCCAACACCACCACCACCACCACTCCTCCCCACCCCTGCCCCGCACCCTATCCTGTTAGCATTTAAAAGGAAAACAGAGCTCACTGCCTTCTGAACTATTCTTATATGAGTTCCCATCCATTTTTTAATGCATTCCAATAAAAGGGCAACTACCCAGTTTTTTCACTTGAGGTCCACTTGAACTCCACCTTGTCTCCTGGAAATAGGAAACCAAAGAGGATTTATTCTTATTCCTATTCTTTCTTATTCTTATTCTTATTCTCGTTCTTATTATTTCAAAGCTGCTGTTTCCAGCTTATGGGTCTTACAACTCTGCCGTGTCATGTAGGGAAGCAGCTTCTGCAAGCCGCTTGAGCTTCAGAGATCCTTGTGGAAATCGCTCTTGGAAACCCAGAAGGGAAGCTCCTTTGTACTCTCAGCTTTTTCCAGCTCAGTGAGCCCAACAGGACGAGACGTGAGCCACATGAGTCCCAGAACTCAGCAGGGCGACATTTCACCCATGCTCAGTCTGGCTGCTGCGGTCCAGAGATCCAGGCGTGGAACTTGGTGGATCGGTCCGTGACGCTGAAGTGTTGAGGGAAGTGGGACGGGCAGCTGTCGCCAGCTGTCACCTTTTCCCTCTGTGCTTCCTGGGTAAGCTTCCCAAGATGGTTGGAAATGGCTGCACTTCACCAAGTTCTGGGGCCCCTTTTTGAGAGCTTCGGGGAAGACTTGCAGGCCACGGAGCAGGGGAAGAAATGTGCTTCCAACTGGAGCTAATCACGTAGCTGGTCCCCGATGAGAAAATGTCTGCTGCTGCAGAAAGCAATCAGGAAGGGTCTTCGGGGACCCTTGAAAGACTATGAGATCCACCGGGAAGAGAGCGGGCTGGAGGAGGCTGGCCCCATCTCTGCAGCTCCTCTCCCCAGGGCTGCTCTGGCGGCCGAGCTAGATGAAAATGTCACCTAAGCAGACTGTTTTTTTTTTTTTTTTTTTTTTTCCAATCCTGGTATATACCACTGCCTTAGACAGTGAAAACTCCTTGGCAACACCAGGCAGACGGAGCTTCTTTTCATTTTTAATTGAATCCTAAGAGGTATGTTTTTTTTTTTTTTTTCCTAGAGGTGCCAGCTTAAAGTAATTACTAGAATTCCCAACTGGGCTAATCAGAGATTCATAGAAAATAAGGTGGAAGAGAAGACCCGTGGGTCTCTCTCATTCTGCTTGGAAGGCTCTCACAGTCCAGGGCAGTGGTCATCGTTCTTGGCACTGTGGACCCTTAACAAGAGCTTCGAGATAAATCCCTGCCCTGGGAGGGAAGAGAAACTGATTTCCCTCCCTGGGAATCTCTCCTCTGATGACCAGACACCTTCCATTTTCATCAGCTGTTTATCAAAATCAGATTAGGAAAAGAATCATCTGATCAGCACTGTGTATGCCTGTCTCAAGCCCAAGTTACAGATGACTCTCCCACGGGCTGCTCAAGCAGAGTACCGTGACCCACAGATAAACCAGGCTTTGCATTTCCGGCAACTTGTCCTGAACTTATGATTCTCCCCAAAAAGACAACCATCATTAAAGTCTCATTGTTATTATTGATCTGAGTCAGATAGGTGATTAGCCCCATGGGAGCTGTGGCTCTGTGGTAAGAGATTGTATATTTCTGATAAGTCAGAAGTCACTAACGGGTTATTTTGAGCTCTCCCAAGTGGAAGACAATGGAGCATTTAGTAGGTTGTGCAGTTACGTAAGACATCTCTTTCCAAACAAAGAGGGGGCAGGATACCCAGCCAAAGGCTTGAGCACAGGAGGCTGTGTGGTCTGGTAGTTCCAAGGAGAGACGTGGGGCCAGGCCTTCCTGGGTTCAGCTACCAGCCGAGACTCTGACTCAGGGGGAGCAGAGCCAAGTCTCTTGGCTTGAGGCGGATAGACTATAAAACCCAGGAGAGAGAAAACCGCAGGTCTGTGCTCAAGGACTCTGGGGGAAAAGCACATTTTGGAAATTAAAAAAAAAAAAAAAAAAAAAAAAGATTGCTCTGTTAAGTTACAATTTGGGAATTTTTCAATAAGAAATGAGCATTTTTCTTGCTTATGGCCTGACACGTCCTCTTCTGGGCAGCAGTGTGAAGCCAAACCAGTGTCTGAGGGTGTTCTGTGTGGGATGAATAGAGAACCCCGGGGGTCTGAGCAAAGTTAGTCAACCTTGGTGAGTTCTCACAAGTAATGCTCAGGGAGCCCGGCATTACCCTCAGGGGCAGAGAGGTTCTGCATGAATTCTTCTACCCCCTCTCCCCACTTTTTTTTTTTTTTTTTTTAAACACACTCATTCTGCCTTCCACATTAAAATGCCCTCTGAAATCACAGGAGGAAAACCCCTTCCCTTAGACGTCTGGATGCTTCCCTTCAGCCAGTCTGAGCTGAGATTTGCTCAGCTGTAACCAGCAGCCTGTTCAGCTGCAGACCCACACAGGTTCCCAAGCCACAGCCAGAGCTGGGGCTACTGGGAAATGTTCTCCGAGTCTCCCCAGCTCCGTGACGGTGACTCTTCTGGTCAGACAGAGTAGGTGGCTACCTACATGACTGAGTTTGAAGGACTACAGGGCAAGTTCCCCCACCTCCCCCCACACCCCCCACATGCCTCATTTTTCTGGACCTGAAAAGCTTTCTCATCTTTAGGAAAATCCTACTACGATGAAAAGAATATTTATGGGGCTCTCCCTCCTTAAGGTTTTAACCCCCAGCATTTGAGTTAACAATACTTGAGCTGATTGTAAAAGAAATGGGATAGGGGATGGGAGATGGGCAGATTCTGCTGTGGGACAAGGTAGGGAGGGGCAGCGGTCTCTTCGCTGGAAAGGTAGAGAGAGCCCAGGAGAGGAGAGACATATAAATCCCAGAAATGGAGGTGGCCTTCTTGGTCGCTTTATCCAGAACTGTCCAAAGCAATATTAAAATCTGGTGGTGGGTGGGTGTGAGGGTCACGCCGGCATGGTTGCTCTCACTTCAACCCAAACTAGGTCAAATGGAATCCAGGTTTTCACTTGTGGCTCCCTCATGCGGACCCCAAATATGTTGATGTCATTCCTCCCTGCATTTGCCTGACTGCGTGTTCCCAGCCATTGGTTAAATGGCCATGTTGGGCGTCCCAGGTCCCAAGCTTCTGTATATTAAAATACTGTCAGCTCTCTCTCTCTCTCTCTCTCTTTTTTTAAAGATTTTATTTATTTATTTGACAGAGAGATCACAAATAGGCAGAGAGACAGACAGAGAGTCTCTCTCTCTTTTCAACTGTAATCTAGAAAAAAATAATAAAAACTTAACAATTGACTCTTGCCCAAAAGGTATCTGAGGAGTCCTTGTTTATTTTGTGAGAGTACATGAATTCTATCCTGAGTGAAAGAGAACTAAAAATAATCCACTGAGGGGTGCCTGGGTGGCTCAGTCAGTGAAGCATCTGACTTGATTTTGGCTCAGGTCCTGATCTCAGGGTCATCGGATTAAGCCTGTGTCAGGCTCCACGCTCAGCACAGAGTCTGCTTGAGAGATTCTCTCCCTCTGCCTTTGCCTCTCTCTCCACTCTCCGTCTCTCTCTAACAGCAATCAATCAATCAATCACTCAATCTTAAAAAAAAAATCCACTGAGGCTAGTGACAACTTTAATCACAGAGTTTTCAGATTCTATTTCTTCTGTCTCAGATTCACTGGGGCCAGCACTCCACTTTCAGACCTTCTCTGGGGCGCCTGCCTAGAAAGATACAGAGAGACCCGCTGGGAGTGGATTGCATGAGACGACAGGCATCTTCTTTGCTCAGAAGTGCACCGGCCCCCGCTGGTCCTTCCGAGTCAGCCCCTTGCTCCCCATAGTCATAACTGCTCAGTCAAGGACAACACAGGGGGGCTGAACAGAAAGCCTAAGAAGCAGAGCACCCTGCCCAGAGAGAGGTGTCGGTCTCAGTCTCCAGGTTCAGAGACCCGGGAACTGCCCATGGACATCTCACTGTTCAGCTCCCTCACTGGGCATTAATCAAGGCACCTCCACAATTCCCAGAAGCGGCAGGTAGGGCCAGGCCACCTCTTGGAAGCTTCTGTCTCCTTCTCTAGCGGGGGTCTGCGTGCAAGAGGCGAGGCTAGCCCAGCACAGGGGCCACAGATGAAGCTCCAGGCCTCCGCATCCCCCCTGAGCCAGCCTAAGAGCCTTGTTAAATACCAAGACTTAATATCTCAGCTGAAATCTGTGCATTTTGGATTATGGCCTTAATATCTGCTTCTCCCCAAGAATAACAGATGACTCTATGTCCCACATCTCTTGGATGGTCATCTTTCTGATGACCTTCCCAAGCAAACAAAAACAAAAAAGGAGGGGTTGTACATCACAATCTAAATACACAATCTAAAATACAGACAGCTGATAATGTATGAAAGCCCAACAAAAAAGACTTCCTCTAAGAACACATGCTTTGGAAGGGATCAATAAACATATATAAATATATGTTGGAAAGAAATAAAGAATAAGTGGCTGTCTTCATGCGGGCATCCCTACACGTGAGTTTCATTTTTTACTTGCCTACGATCTGCATTTTAAAAAGTAAAATAGGGGTGCCTGGGTGGCTCCATGGGTTAAAGCCTCTGCCTTCGGCTCAGGTCATGATCTCAGGTCCAGGGATAGAGCCCTGCATCGGGATCTCTGCTCCGCAGGGAGCCTGCTTCCCCCTCTCTCTCTGCCTGCCTCTCTGCCTACTTGTGATTTTTCTCTGTCAAATAAATAAATAAAATAATTATAAAAAAATAAAAAGTAAAATAGCCAATACTGGTCCTGTACTTCAGAAAGACTAACTTATAGAGGATGAATCTGTCAAATGAAAAAAATAATTTATAACAATTTATTATAAATTACAAAGAGAGATAGACTCTATCAAGGGAGAAAGTAGATTTCTGACTGTATGATTTCAAAAACTTGCCACAAATTTATAAACATTCATATGAGTGTTCTCATATCCAACCTGGAGAATAAAGCTCTAGGTGGTATTTGCTGACTATGCTGAAAAATAGACCTTTTAATAATTCTTGAATGAGAATCAGTGACCCACAGGGTCAAGCATACCAAAGGTGGTTGGTAGTTGGTTTTTTAAAATAAATCAGGGGTTGTACATCACAATCTAAAATACAGACAGTTGATAATGTATGAAAGCCCAATAAAGTTTCATTGTAAAATGTTGGGGTTAAGCATGCTTCTATCAAACTAAATTCAAAGTGACATGAAAATCAAGAGAAATGTCTCAGTTTCTTCTTCTCCCTGAGAGAAGAACCGAGAAAAGATGGCCACATTTGGGAAACATCCAGCTGTGCAAACCAACAAATAGGGATCCAGCCAGCACATAATTCTGTGCACTATCACCAATAAGAGCTGACACTATCTTATTTTAAAGCAGAATTTCTGTTGGCAGCCCCTTTGATAATGTTCCTGGATTATAAAAAGGGAGTCACAGAAGGGGATAGCAAAGCAGAGCTATGTTTCTAGTTGGATGTGGGGACAGGAGAAGTGGCATAGGGCTATGCAGAACTTAGCTAAGGATGAAATCAACCAGATGTTTTTTAAGCTCTCTCTGAGCCAGTCACTTTGCTAAGTGCTATTTCATTTAACTTTCCCCGTGTTATGTTTTTCTCCACTCTGCAAATGGGGAAGCTAAACATGAAATGGTTTGTCAAAAATTATGCAGCCAGAAAACAGCCGTCAGATTTCCACCCCAGGACCTGCAGCCCTAACACTAAGGATGGGAAACCCAGCTCAGAGAGTGTATCCTGAGTCGTAATAACAGTCTCTTCCCATTCTACAAGCTTTTCTAACTCAAATAAACAGAAAGAACTACTGCATTGTATGGTATCATCAACTATTTAAATTGCCTCAGAGTTTGTAAGAAGCAGTCTTTACATTCAGATTTGAAATGGAATTAGGCTGTCCATTTTTCTGTATAATTAAATGTAGGATATGACTGAACATGTGGCACTCAAACTTGTATTCCATTCTCTAGGCCAAGCTTTACTTGACATTAACAGACATAAATTAAGAATCAGCATTCTGAGTATTTTCTGCAAGATGTTTTTCAGCTCTGGCTCTCTCCAGCCCCAGGGAGCATTTATAACCTTGACTTCCACGGTGGGTGCCATGTACCAAAACAGAGACAGCCATTGGAACAACGAAGTCAAAATGAATACTAGTTCTCATCCACCCCAACACCAAATTTTTGAAGCAAACACTCAACTGAGAGATTTTATGTATGCAAGTTCACATGTAACACCCTTCAAAACACATCCAAACAAGGTGCTTGCAGAGATTATGAAAATTTTATTAATAAAGAAAATCTGCATATGTGCAACCCCTTGAAAAACGACCACCTCAAACCTGTGGAAAGCACTATGTTTTCTAGTCACTGTTTCATCAATGCCAGAAAAATGCAATCACAAAAGCAGAAGGCAGACCAATATTCTTGAAGGGGATAATCATTCAAGATAATAAAATACTAGAAACCAGAAGAGAAGAATCAAGGTATCCATTTCACAGGCTGAAACACTGAGCCTTCAGCTGAACAAATGTTCCCATTGGGAGACAATATATTTGGCAGCAGCTCTTTTTAACGCTGCCCTGAAGACTCTGAATCCATTCAGAAACATGACAGAGTTCTTGGAGTCTGGTAAAAACCGATAGCCAGCACAACTGACGGAAGTTAATAGCGACCCAGCAATCGTTCACGGCAGTCACGAGAAAATGGAAAGGTGGGCTTTGTGACAGGATAGCACCGGTTTTTCAGGGCAACTTTGAAGTTTGCTCCTAATTCAATGACTGCCGCACCTTGTCCTCCAGAACCTTCCTTGGATACCCTCTACCCCACCGTTTACTAACAATCTATAAACATATTCCAGATACAACGCATGCAAGAAGGGAAGTACAAGAGTATTTAGAGATTCTAATGTCCCAGCTGTGAATAGAGAACACACATAGCACTGGTCCTTGCTCTTGGAACCCGCTGCCCTTGCAGCTGGAAACCCCTCCAAAGAGATCATATAGATGTTTAATTCAAAGAGGGGGGCACAAAGTCAGGCCTGTTACTTGACTACAGTTTCTAGGGCCCCGCATAGCTATATTTTTAGGCTTGGCTCCAAGGAGCTGCCTCCACAGATTTGGACAGAGCGAGGGAGGCACAGATGGCGGTCACGTGAAGGCACAGACCGATCGAGTGGGCTCGGTTACAAAGTCTGTACATTTAGGCTGCTGTATTCCTCCTATTTCAAGTACTGCCAAGTCCCGGCAGTTTCCCCTCTTTCCAAAGTCTTGATTCATTTAATTCTCCTGAAGGAGGTGGAAGAAGAGGAGGATTGCGCAAATCTTACTGTTTTATGGTTTAGAAGAGACAGTCACCATCTTGGCTCCTTGTCAGATTTCAAATGTAACATTTTGCTAAGTGTAAAGCTGTGTATCTGTTCCCTTTCTGTTGCCGTTATTATAACTTCAATATTTGCAAAACACAACCTCAAAATACTTTAAATCCAGCGCAAAGCAGTTTGTTATTCATGTAACACATTTCTTACACATATCAATACTCAGTTCACAGCAGGGGACTCCTTTCTTGTTTTATTTTTTTCCTGTTTTGTTTATTTGTTCCTTCTTTCAGTTATGATGATTTTTTCCCTCTTTTAGGGATTTAAGAATGATTTAACTACGTAATAGCAAAATTTAACTACATAATAGCAAAAATACATATATATATGTACTGGGGATTTTAATATATCCTGATTATTAGATTATTACATTATATATGTATGTATACACACATATATATAATGTAATAATCTAATAATCAGGATATTATCAAACTTATGTCAATCCTGCCTGGTATACACATATATATAATGTAATTATGTAATAATCAGGATATATATATCCTGATTATTATCAAACTTATGTCGATCCTGCCTGGTGGCATCATTTAGAAAAAGAAAGAACATAAGCTAAAGTTATTCTACTCTTTGAAATACCCTGTGAATCGTGTGTAAAGCACCGAGCACCTTGGTGAAGAACTTTAATTTTTCCAATATAAGACCTGTAGTGTTTGCTACAAAAAGTTGTTGAAAGAAGTCAGGGTGTGATTCCAGTGGTGCCCTATTCATAGTGATCAGCATTAAATCACAAGTTTATCACTCTACAGGACAGTTATAATATTTCAGATAAGCAGCCATTTTCTTCCTTATGTAGGAAACTGTCCAGATCAGAATGCATTCAGTTTTTGGTATTGTTTTTTTAACAGCACAGAGTATTTTTCAGGTCGTCATCAGGATGCTGTAGTTTTTGTGTGTGATCAAACCTCTGCCCCAGAGTCTTATCCACTAAGCCCTCCAATGTGAATTCTTGGCCTGAGCTCTTGTGTAGGAAGGCCATTTTTAAAGTGAGTCAATACATAAAAAAGGTTTTCACATCTGTTAATCAGGTGTTTTATCTGGAGAACGTAAAAGCTATTTACAATCCTCCAACTGACTTAACGTTTTTCTCTTTACTTGGATATTTATATTGTGCAGAAATTGACACTACTGTCGCAATCAATGGGATTGTTCGACTATCTTCTAAGGCAAACAAGAAAATGCTTTTCTTTTAGGTTTGAATTTCATGACTAGTGGAGTCTATCAGTAGGCAATGTGGAGAGGCAAATTCATCTCCATTATTATCTTGAATCTCTGATTTCACTACAGCATGCTAGTAGAGAAAGATCTTGATAACATTTATGCTGCATGAATTTGCATTCTGAGCTCTGTCCTTAAAACATGGATATTGTTCAGAACTTGATAATAAGAGAGAAAAGATTCCCACCATAGGGCACTTGTGCTTTTTTTTTTTTTTTTTTTTAAAGTCGTGGTAACTTAGAAACAGAACAAAATAAAAACTACCTTCCAAGTCAACGGGCAGATGCTTAAATCAGGACTTCAAAACAGGAGTTGAAGTCTCCGGGAGAACTGTGCTTACAAGTCAATAGTAGGATTACAAATCAGATACACTTTTATGAATGGAACGCATGGCCATTCCCAGTCTTCTTCAAAAGGACTTAGCTGCCAAGAGAGATACTCCACAACATATCACAAATGTGCTATTTGTACAAACATCGCCCATTACAAATGCTCTTGCTTTTGTTTAAATGAGTATTTTTAACCTGAGCTATTAATAAAAAAAAATTTCTCTTCTCCCTTGTCAAGCTTGGCTTTCATAAGAAAGAATCTTTAAGCCTCCTCTCTTATGAGAGTAATTTCTCTGATGGTGCTACTACGTAAGAACAGCCAGGGCTCATTAAGTAGGCTTTGGAGCTTAATTATAATTAACAATTAGGTAGAAATTAGTTTTAATGATTTGTTTTAGATGATAGAATAGAAGCATAATGTAATTATTTTTGAGCCTTCTACATCATTAAGAGACAACTACCACCAACTTTCAATTATTGAGAAGCAGACAATCATCCAAAGCGTTTAGCAAGGGATCCATTCATGGAGCCAAACTCAGGGAGCTGAGGAGAAAAGGGCCTCCGCCCCAGCCCAGGTGTTTATAATTATCGCGCCTTTGCGAAGTCTCTTCTTCCTCTTCTCTGCTCCTTCAAGCTGTTTCATGCCTTGAAGACATCTCCACCAGCGAAAATAGAGAGGCTCAACCTGGCTGTTCAGCTCTCCTCCCCCACCCCTGCCTTTCTCCGAGACTTAGGGCAGATCATGGAGGGAGGTGGGAGGTTCTGGAAAAGACGGCAAAATTTACGACGTGGGCCTGGAATGCCAACGCGCACTATAAACTGAGCTTGCAGGAAAGAAGATTAGACAAATGAGGAATAAAATGAGGACAGGTTTTCCCCACTCTCCGAAACTATCTAGATGAGCATCCATTTCTGCTAACTGAAAGAAAGCTGAAGATTTTTTTGCTTCTACAGAACAGCCTCTCCCTTTACACCATTTCGGTTTACAAAAGTTTTCATGGGGCTGCTCAGCTTTCAGGAAGCGGGGGACAGCCCTAGGAGGGCTAAACTCCACGCGGCAAAGATAGACATGCTGTTCTTTCCCCGTTCTGTGTTCTTTTAATGTCCCAAAGTTAGTCTGGATGTTAATTTCCCTGTAAGAGTTTTTTAAAATATTATAGAAACCTGAAGAGATGTGTTTATTTCCTAAAAAATACAAAAATATTCATTTAGAACAGTGACTATTAGTTACTGTCAAAAGTTTTTTTTTTTTTTCTGTTTTTTTTTTTTTTTTCCTCCTCTCTCTTTCTTTCTTCCTTCCCTTTCTCTTTTTTGACCTCAGCTCGGCAGTGGGCTGCTTCGTCTCCCACCCGTGAGCAAGAACGTTAGACCTTTTGCTGCTGACCTTCAGAAGCCCTGAGGGAGCACATTCTGACCCCCACGTAAAAAACCTGGTACCTGTGTTTCCACATCACAAAGCACGCCAGCAAGCACACAAGGCCACAGAGCAAGTTAAGAATCATCTGGATGAGCAAAAACAGTTTGAAAGTGCCTGTGATGCTGGTGCAGTCCGTCACATCCCTGTACACAAAGGTCCTGCTGAGGGGCTCCTCGGAGGGCACCTTGCAGTGGCAGGCGTCGAGAGCCGTTCCGCAGGAAAACCGGGCGAGCTGTGAGTAGTGGTGGGCAGCAAAGGCCACGGCCAGCACGCAGACTGTCAGGCCCACGGCACTCAGCAGAAAGTACAATAGCTGTGAGAAAGCAGAACAGAACCTTCCAGTTACCAAAGAACACGGGACAACTCGTGACAAAGCTAATGCATCAAAGCTGGGCTTTCTCTTCTCTCATCAGGAAGGTCCTGAGGGAGGGGCTGTTTTCGCCTCAGAAACGGAGTCCCCAAGGCAGAAGGGGAATTTGATTTGATTGTGAGCAGTCCTTAACCCCTGATCCTATGTTGATTTGCCCTACGGATGTTGGGTGCTTTTCATAGATTGAGCCAACAATGTTAGCTTGATTGTGGGATGTTTCTGGATGTAGCAGCCTGTTTAGATGACTCCCAAACCTGAGAGCTGTCCCTGAAAGGCAGGCTGTGACTGTTTCTGGACCTCAAAAACTGCTCACCTGAAGACTGCAAAAAGACTGGGAAGTAAAGAACACGTATGCAACGGATGCAACAGAAACACTGTGCTGGCCAGAAGTGGCTGTGATTGACCAAATGGCAATACGGGTTAATAAAAACAGCGGTGTTCAATATAGTGATTGCCAACCTGTGTCCAGGAATGTCAGGATCCCCAGTAAGAGGTTGCTGGAAAAAAAATTATGGTTCCAGAAGGTAGATGACTGAATGTCAGCTTCATCACCTATAACCATGGAGTTCCTGAGCATAAAAATAAACCCCAAATGGCCCTTTATAGCTGCCAAGAGATTCTGAACACCATTGGCCTATGTGACAGCCTTGTGATGGAAAAGTCTGGTTCAAGAGCTAAACTCTGCTGCTAAAGAACCATGGAATCCCTGAAGAGGACATTTAGCTTACACCTGAAATGCGTTGATCAAAAATTGAGAGTGCTTGTTGACACAGTCACCATATAAAGCATTTTATAAAAACAAGAAATATTCCTGGGATTGCACTGACCTACTGGAAAGGTTTCTCTTCATGGTCCCACCTGCTGAGGGTCTAGATAAGGAACAGATTCCCCAGCTGTTGGGACTGGTGCACTTGAGCCTGGTTCTTTGTGTGAGATTTGCATTCCATAGTTAAAAGCTGCTCATAGAGCAGTTCTGGTGAAGGCGAACTCCTCAGAGTAAGATTAATTCTACTCATGTCCAGGTTCAGATTAAAGTAGCTCTGAAAAGATTATGCACTCTCTCCACTTCCAGCGATCTGTCATTTAAAATAAAAACACATAACTCAGATTATAAAACATGGGCTCAAAAGTCCTCCGAGTGATTCTCCACATGCTGACAATTCCAAGTGCTTTCAAGTCTTAAACCCAGAATATTTAAAAATGTATTTTTTTTCTTTCTTGTGTGTGTGCATGTGTGCTGATGCCCTAATCATGAGTCTGGTTTGCCTGAAAGCTTGACTGAGGGCACGGGAGGGGAGTGGAACCCACTGGCTAAACCATCTTGCCTTCGCACGGCTGCACAACCAAGGAGAAGCCCAGCTTCTCTGGATTTTTCTCATCAAATACATCGTAAACACACACACTACCCTTCCTCTTCAATCACTTGAAGAATCGTCAGTTGGAACCCACTTGTTTCATCTGTGAAACAGTTTATTGCAACATCTTCTATCTCAGGGACACAACAAGGAGAACTTCTATGCAACATGTCTAGTCTCCCTTGGAGAAAGGGAAGCAGATAAATACTAATGGGAACCATTAAAATTTAAAAAGGAAAGATTGAATATGTGCTATTGAACTCATCCTCTCCCTAAATTTTCAGTGGCCATGCTTTCTGCAAACACGATAGTGCTCAGGCTAAAGAGTATGAGTTTATTTTTGTGGGACTATCGGGGCAGAATATATGAAATATTCTAGGTGGTTCTGAAATCTTTGGGTCTGACGGTTGACTTCCAACTCCTGAAACCAAGAGCCAGATTGAAGTGTGCCCACCGGAGCCGTGTTTCCAGTGCAGGCAGCATGGAACTGGAAACTATTTGCTTTGGGGATGTGGATACATTGGTGCCTTTACCAGCAGGGAAGGCCCAAATTAAAGGGATAATATCCCACTTGAGAGTCATCTGCTTAGTAGAATGGCCCCAACTGGAGTTTTTTCTGCACATTTTCTTGCCATCAATGGATGGAACTGAGGAGGTCTTGCAATAACCTTCCTACCTCCAACACACACATACATCCTCAGTAGATTTCTGTAACATTCAGTGGGATCATATCTTGAAGCAATGACAAGAGTCCCTCTTCTCAATCTGCAAATAATTTGGGTGGTTGCAAAAAGAGGATTTGCTTGTAATCACAGAAATCCATTTGCTGAAGTGAGAATTTTGCCTATTTTTAAAAGATCACCTTTTGGTTTAGATATTAAAAGATTTGCCTGAGACATTTACCAAGTGCGCAGCAGAGCGATGGCCGGGAGCACAAACAGGGGAGCCAGACCCACACTGGAATCCTGATTCTCCCCTTCTCAGCAAACTACTCAATCCCATGTGTACCTACATTACTTCACCTTTAAGCTTGGGATGATGATCACCTTTAAGCCTTGGTTATTATAGGCACCCAAAGAGCTGATATCTGTCAAGGGTTTAGAGCTGCGTCTAGTACAAACTAGCACTACTTAAGCATTTGTGAAATCCATAAACAAATTACTAGAGATGGAGAGAGCTGCCAGTTCTACAGACTCTTAGGATATCAACTCTATTGGCTTTGTCTTATTCTCTGTCATGTGGGAGTAACAGGCATACTTGGCTCACAGAAAGGATGTAAACACTCTCACATACACACACACACACACACACACACACGCACACGCATGGCTTGCTCAATCTTAATTGAGCATCTTTAAGATGCTAGAAGCCAGCGAGAGCACAAACAAAAACCAAGCCACTCAGCCCTTGGAAGGTGAATGCACTTCCATCGGGGTGTCTCTCACCTGCTGCGGCTCTGCTTCTCCCACCCTGTGAAAGCATCCGGCCCCGTCAACAGGCCGGAGCCACAGAATCAAATTTCTTATCCGTGTAAGACACGAATACATATTTGATCGCCCCCAAGCCTGGGGGCTATCTCTGCCTGAGCTACAGCTACCATTGGTTTGACTTCAGCTGACAGCAACAAGCTTCTGGGTGAGAATCTGTAATTTAAAATCGAGTGGCTTGTTTTACCTACACGGCACGAATAAACTACCCATGAAAGTGTGGGCGATGACCTTGGGAATGCGAGCCCATACATCCTGACAGAAGCGGGGCCGGGACGCATCTGTCTTGCCCGCGTCGGCCCGCGCGTCTGGCGCCCGAACCCGGGGGTGAGGGTGGGGGGTCCGCGGGGTGGGGGGGGGGGGTGCGGAGGCCCCGGGTGTGGGGGTGGGGGTGCGGAGGCCCCGGCGCTTATGTAACAGCGGCGCCCGGCGCGCCCCGCTCGCTCGCGGCCTCTGATGGGTACCCGGCCAGCCTCAGCGCTCCGAGACTCGGGGAGCAGGGCGGCGCGGCTTGGATTTAATGAACCTCCCCAGCGGCCGGAGCCGGGAAGCCGCAGCCGCGGGAGCGGCGGCAGCCCGGGGGCCTTCCGCGCGGGGGCACGCGGCGACCGCGCCTCAAAAGTTCTCGCGGGGAATGAGCCCGGGAGGGCCGCCAAGCACGAGACCCGCACCCGTTTCTGAAAGTCGGCCAGGTGAGCCCCGAGAAGACGGGGCCATGAGGAAAGGCAGGAGGCCCAAGCCCAGGCCCCGAGGGGCCCGCCAAGGCCGCCGGCAGGGCCCGGGGAGAGGGAAGGAGCGCGCCAGCGGCGTCGCCGGGAGGCCAGCGGTCGCCGGAGATGGAACAAGTCCCGAGGCTGTTGCCTCCGAGAGGGAGGGAGCGGTGTCTGCGTGCGCGCGTGCTCAGGCTGCACAGAGCCGCGGTGATCCCGCTGAGCGACCGCCCGGGGCCATCTGGGTCTCTAACAACAGCGGGGGGCGGGGGGGGGAGGGAAATCTGCAACAAAGCTCAGGCCAGGCCGTCAACAGGCAGGCACGAAAATGCGGTTATGCTAGTGAGAAGCATCTCACCAAGATGCATTTCGTAACCCCCCCCCGCCCCCCGCCCCTTGCAATGATGTGGAGGCACAAGGAAAGTCGGCTGTAACTTGTTGTGCCTTTGGAAACCCTGGAGATTGACTGAAGCTCCTTTTAGACCTGAAGATAATATAGCGGGCACCTTAGAGAGCTGGCAGCAAGCATCATTAAAGGTCACATTCAGGAGAAGGGAAAAGTGCCTCCGTATTTGTCAATGTCTGTCACAGGTGGGGGGAAAAAAGGTAGCTAATGAGATCTTCCTAGTGGGGAATTCTCAACCTGGCTGACATTGGCACTGACTTCTTTATTTTATTTTATTTTTGTCCTTGCTCCTTATTTTAAGTGCAGGTGTGGAGGTGGCTTCCGGGGTGTCCCTGAAGCTGATGCGGGTGCTTCTGCTGGGTCATCTGGAGGGGAAATGAGGGCATTTCACATAAGCTGATGAACCTAGCAAAGAACACTTTTTACCCTAGTGGAAGAGGTTCCTGTAATTTAACAGGGCACTTCTTCCTAGACTTTCTGGCTTTTTTTTTTTTTTTTTTTTATCATCACTAAACTTCACTGTGTTTAGTCAGACCTTTACAAAAAAAGTAAACATGGACTGATGTCTGCTCTATCTGGCCTTCTTTTAAGAAACACCCTCAGAAAAAGTAAAATTTCCAAATGTAGGCATATCCATGAAATTCTATCAGTTTTTAAAAAATAGAACCCCTTATTTTTTTTAATTGGAAAAGTTAGATCTAACTATTGGAGAACATTACAAAATTGGAGCAAAAGACTACAAACTGCAGTTGTCTTCCCACCACTCAAAGATAACTATTTTTTTCTCTGCACTAAGAGCTATTTTTTTTTTTTTATTCTGTAGGATGATACGTACATTTTGTGGAGCCAGCTTATTTTGGCTGTTTAAAATAATGTGAACATTTTCATTCCATTAATTACTCTTTTACAACACGATTTAAATACACATATATATAAGCATTTTGCTTTTTTATGTCAACCGCTTCAATTATACTGGAATACAAAATATCTTTTCTGCATCTTCTTAATTTCTAAATAAGAGCTGACTTACTCTTATGTGCTGTTTTCTTGCTTGAACAAAGAAGTATCCAGTTATGTGTTTTCTTACAAAAGAAAAGTAAACAGTGTGAATGGACACACACACAAGCACACACACATACATAAAAGCCCTCAACAAACTAACAGTACAGAAACCGTTTTGTTCTCTGCTACAAACAGTTGAAAGAAAATGTAGGAATTTGATTTCTACTAGCTCTGATTGCTGAGTTGGGTGTTTATCTCCCTAAACTCTAAAAGGGTGTGTCTCTGTTTCCCTCAGGAGCAGATTTTACTGTGTAGTGAAATGCTGTGTACTTGAATTGGTTCCAATCAAATGCACCATCTTTAATGGAAGAAAAAAAAGTACATGCATGGGAAAGACACACACTTGTTAAACCATGCAAATCCCATCCTCTCCCCCACCCTTTACCCTCAGATTCTTGGCACAGATCATTTGGATGCACCCAATGTACTTTTTCTGTCTCAGTGATCCCACCTACAAGAGGAAATACACTCAGACTGCCTCATTATTAAAATATTCTAAAAAACCCCCAAGATATGGAAGTGGGAACTCATAGAGACACCTTTTCCCTGGCCAAGTATTTTTGCTGAACTGATGAATTTTCAATATTCCTTGTAAGGGCACTGAAGGACAGATTTCATATGCTCTGGGCCAACCTAGTGCATGGAAATTAAGACTTAAAAAAAAAAAAAATCAGCATTACCTTTGGGGTCTGGAGGAATGCGCTCCTGAAACATTTTTTTGGCCTGTGTAAAAATGCAATTTCTAGAATAATCTGATATGCAACCCCTTAAAAAGCATTCTTTTATTTTGTACTTGTCGGGGTTTTTTCTATGTGATGATAAAAGAGAAAGAACAATGACAACTTACTTTCATAGCAAACTGGATCCATGTCCTTTCATCAACTTGATATGAGACACAAAGCATAAACAAACCAAGATAGGCCACTAAGCAGACCTGCAAGGGAGGACAGGGACGAAAGGGTGTTATCAGGACAGTCCTGCATCCTCATGACATCAATCTTAGTGTCTTTCCCCGGTAACAGCCTTGTTATCGAGGTGCTCATTTCATTTACTTATCTGTCTGTGTTCTTCCTTTCTCAGCTTGAGGAACAGCCTTTTTAAAATAGTAAAATCAATTTCTTTCAATTGACCTGGTATTTATTAAGGCCTTTTGATGCACCAGGTGCTGTCCGAGGTCCTTTAGAGTACACAATGATTCTCAGCAAGGGTAGAGTCCAATCGAGGCCGAGATAAGTGCAGGCACTATTCTAAGGCAGGGCTATATATGGAGAATGCCATTCAGAGAAGTACAAAATGGGGGGAAAATAACATTGAGTCGGGCAATTTAAAAAGACTTCACTAAAGAGGTGGATTTGAAATGGTCCTTGAAAGGGATGATGATAATCATGATAATGATCGCGGACCTTTACTGACTACTGACTTTGTGCTGGTGATCTTCGAAGGGCTTTGTATGGATTTCCTCGTGCAATCATCACAAAACCCGAGGAAGTAGGTACTTATGATCCTCATATTAGAAATGAGGAAACAGAAGCACAAAGCTAGTAAATAATGAAACCAGCGCTCATACGCGGTAGTTTGGGTGAACAGTCCAAGCCATCGCACAGAGCTAGGCTGGTGCCAATTGTGGGGGAAGAGTAGCCAATATATAACTGTAGTTGAAATAACAAAATATAGAGCAGAACGGTCAGTTAAAAATCGGGGGAGGGGGGGTGCGGCGCCTGGGTGGTTCAGTTGGTTAAGCAACTGCCTCTAGCTCCGGTCATGATCCTGGAGTCCTGGGATAGAGCCCCATATTGGGCTCTCAGCTCCAGGAGGAGTCTGCTTCTCCTTCTGACCTCCCCACCTCTCATGCTCTCTCTCACTGTCTCTCTCTCAAATAAATAAATAAAAACTTTTTAAAACATAGTTAAAAAAATCCAGGGATGTAGGATTAATTTAGGGAGTAATGGGACTTCCTTAAAATTCTTTGACCAGACAAATGACATAATTCGAGACACGTTTCAGAAAGATGAGCACTGGTATTGGGTGGGTTGGGGGTGAGAATGCCAGGATATCATTTTACTAATCAAAGCAAAATTAATCTTTCAGATGGGCCAGCGCTGAGATGATGCAGGCAAAGTCAGAGAAAGAGGCAGAAGGAAAGGTATAGTCCAGTAGAATCTGCACATCGTGGCTACAGCATGACTGACAGGAGGACAGTGGCCAGGGAGAGAAAGGAAGTGATCCCCCCATGTCGGAACACCCACAAAGGGAAGGAGAAGACTGGGAGAAGGAATGACAACTTTGAGAGAAAAAGATACTCAACTGTTTTGTCAAACCAGATTTTTCTCCTTTTTTTACTGCATTAGAGTTTTGTAAATGTGATTTAGAGTTTTCTAATCAAATGTATCTATTCACACTTAATTTTGGAAAGATCAAAATGTTGCTAAGTTCTACTTCAGGACAGAAACCAAAAGCAACAGAATTATATTTTCTGATAAGCACAAGTTTCCTAGAGACAGATGTTGGAAGTGTAGCTGAGTGTCACCTAGCAGGTCAGTAAATGACTGGTTTGGTGATCATTTCTACCTCTAGGGCTAGCTTTACACCCCAGGGGAGGAGAGCTGTTTATTTACCATGCCAGCATAGCATTTGAAGGTAATGCTTCTATCCTATTTGCCCCTGAACATAATCAATAAGTTGCTTGTGGCCTCATAGGTTCTCAAATTGAGAGCTGTTTGGGTTTCTACTGGGCTGTGAAGCCAAAAGCCAAGCCTCCTTTTAGTACAGGCTTTTCTATCATTAGGACAGCTGATAACTTAACAGTGACATTCCCAGGGGAGAGATGCAGCATGAAAATGCATGAGTATGGCCCAGGTTGGAGAGAGCTGGGTGGAAAACAGAGTAGGTAGGACCCAGGGAGGCAGTTTTTCAGGCAAAGCACTAGCAGGTGCAGAAGTAATGACCCTGAAGTTACGTGTGCAGCCCACAACATGGTGGACATTCCCAGTCAGGGATGGATTTCCTTCTCAAAACTTATTTTTAAAAATGATCTAATTGAGGTATACGTTTGATCAGGCCTGGAGGGGCTTATTATGTATTTTCACATTAAGAATTTATAGCACTGAAACAATAGAAAAAATACCTCCTTTTTTGTTTGTTTGTTTGCTTATTGGCAACAAACCAGATGGAGTTTTCTCAACTTGCTTCTCTGCAGAGTGTTAAGTCCCTAAGCATGTGCCCATACACTCCTGGTCGTCTGTCTGCAGGTGCCCGGGGTCCAGCTCTCTCCCATATAACTGTCTTTGGCCCCAGAGGCTGCTGTGAAGTTGGCACTTGGCAAGACTCTCCTCTTTGCCTTCATGAAAGACACATCCCAATCATCAGGCCTAACTGACCCACATCTTAAAATCTGATTCTGTTTGTCTTGCTTGAACGAAATTTTTCCCCTACAGTAGTATCCACTTCTTTGGAGCCTTAATTTAGGCCAGGTTCCAGCAAGAAGGTGCAAAGGAACATATAACCTCATTCTTGGGCATTTCTCTTAGTCGACCGATAAAACTCTTTTGAGGACATACACTAGCCAGACCCTGGGCACGGCTCTGGGAATTGACAGCGGAGAAGACATAGCCTCAGACTTCAGAGAGCTCTCTGCCAGTGCAGTGGGGAAAGAGACGACAATGAACTTAGACTACCACTAAGTACTAGGACCTCGTCTGCTGTAAGACCCAAGAAGGGTGATCAACCCAAAGGCACCTTGGGGACACTTCCTGAAGGGTGATGGGTTTTGAAGGCTAGGCAGTAACCAGTTGGGAGAGGGATGTGAGGAAGAGTAGAGGACATACTAGTAGGAACAAAAGCATGGAGAAAGGCAGAGTAAACATTCGAGGACTCCCATAGCCCCAGTGCAGAAGACGAGAGAAGAAACAGTGAAAAGATGTGTTTACAGAGATGGCCGGGAGGTGGGTCACAAACGACTTTTGTTTCCATCGAGGACGTTTGGTGCCGTGGAATGGTACGACCTGCCCTGTGTTTTAGAATGGTCCTTCTGGCTGTGAAGGCGGATTGGGAAGGGAAGAGCAGCCAAGAAGGCCTGAGGCATCCGTGGAGGAAAGTGACTGCCTGAGCTCAGCTAGCACAGCTAGCAGAGGGAGAGACTGTGGGTCTGCTGAAGCCACAGGAGGGAAACCAAATCCTTAGGCTCCGAGATGAAGGCTGTAGGGGTGGGAGGGGCCAGGAAGGTGCTTCACAGCAATGTGACTTGAGCTGCCAGGGCGATGGCGCTGACATTTAGGGAGACACAAGAGGAAGAGCAGAATGGGAGTGGAAAATGATGCTGTCCCCAGGGATTCAAGGCTCAGCCACATGGGCCTCAAGCTCAGGAAGGAGGTCTGAGTGGGAGTCGAGCACTGGTTAGTCATCAGTATACACGTGAAGTCAGAAGCCATCAGAAATGTGAGACCATCCAGAGAGAGTCTAGTGAAAACAGAAAAGAGCCAAAGAAGTGGCCCAGTTAATGAAAAACTTCTGATTCTTTTGAGCAGAAATCATCTCATACCGACTTCTTACACTTTTCATGGTATATCAAAACATGTCTAAGTATTATGAAACTGATAAGCCTTTTGGAGTTGGGGATTTTGCTTTTAGGCCCTGGTCTAGGGTCTTTGTTATAAAACCTGAATACAATCAACACACTTTCATTTCTTAGACTTCTGCCAGGGCTCAGGAGGCTCCGGGAGGGGAGACCTTGTTTTTCTCACCTATAGATTTACGTGGTAGAGCAATACTTCTTTATCAGACAGTTTATTGGTATTTAGCACCTTTGAGAAGACTAGTATTTATTGAAACTTAAAACTGAAGGCTTTATGGCCATGGGGAGGAATCCAGACTTCTCATGCCAGACGAAGGGTCTCGTTTCCTGAGCTGGCAGGCCACAGACACCCCAGGAAGACAGGGTGTTCTGACTTCCCAGGCAGGGAGGAGGAGCTCATGTTAATGAGCAGCGAGACCCACCAGGTCTCTCTGGACAACATTCCTGGATTCTGGGCCAGAGCTTCCATTAGATTCAGTGAGGTGAGGCCCATGGAAGAGGAAAAAAAGCAGTTATGTAAGGTTTTCAAGAAGGCTTTCGTTGGACCAGACGCTCAGGTCTGGGGTGGACAGGTGGTGTCACTGCACACATAGCCAAACAAGAACGGAGTGGCACTAGGGAAAGGACAGGTGGGCTTTAAGAGCCTGGGAAGATTTAGTTCATGTACAGACGGATAACACAAGCTTGGGATGGTTTGCTGTTGTTGTTGTTGTTGTTTTTTAATGGGAAAAAAGATGACTACTATCATCTTCAATCAATTTTTAGATGCATGCTTCTACAGTTTATTAGCATCAAAATAAAACCCAAGTCCTACATTCCACCTTCTGTCTAAAGACATTCTTTGTCTGCTCAGAGTGAAGGCTGCATTCTCTCTGGTGAGTTAGAGTTCGACAGGGATGAAATGTTCTCTGAGTGTTAGATCCATTTCTAGCTGTAGGAGTCTTGAGTCTTGTCACACATTGTCTTTGTTTCCATCAGTTGGCCCTGATGTGCCTGCCGTGGTGTTTTGAAGGGTCGGTATTATGCATCAAAGGTGAATGCCAGACCAAAGTCTGGGAGATTCTACCTGCGTATTACTTTTTTTTCCCTTTTCATTCTCGCATAGCTAGAAGATACCAGCCTAAAACACCTTGTGAGAATGTGAATCACTGATATTTACTTCACTCCATGTCCTACGGATTTATATTCTGGTCTTGTGACATTCACACAACCTACAATTTATTTGTTTTCTTCTTTTTGTTGTCGACAGAGCTGCTTGACAGGCCTACCTGGGGAATACGACCTTCCCCTGTCAAATGCCTTTCAAAGTCTCTCTCCTCCTTCCACCCCAGCCCTTTCATTTGTGTACCTGAAACGTGACTCTCTTTCTGTAAGTTAATCAACTTTCACCTTTATATTCAGTCAGTATAGTAACAAGACAAACTCTCTTCTCATGTTTGCACAGAGAATTGATCAATGAGAGACATAACAGAACTGTTAAGTATTTCTCTGGATGTTTCTTAAGAAAATTTCTGTGGATTTTCATCTGTTTAATAGGATTTAAGGTAGGGTGCCTGGGTGGCTCAGTGGGTTAAGCCACTGACTTCGGCTCAGGTCATGATCCCAGGGTCCTGGGATGGAGCCCCGCATTGGGCTCTCTGCTCAGCAGGGAGCCTGCTTCCTCCTCTCTCTCTGCCTGCCTCTCTGCCTGCTTGTGATCTCTCTCTGTCAAGTAAATAAATAAAATATTTTAAAAAAATAGGATTTAAGGTAGAATATTAGAAATATTTTCAACAAATGATAAAGACAGCACTCTGTTGACTGAACGCAGTCTCACTCTGGAAAATTGTTGATTAACACATAGTATATCAGAGATTTAAATAATATATTAAATAAATTTCATGAGTATCTATTAAGAAATGTTTATTGAATCAAGATTTCAGAAGGATGGGAGAGGCTATTTTGGCATAACTTCAGCATTTTTACCAGATTCTCATTGCCAAGGCCTTATGGTAAGACAAAGTCCAAGCCAGTGTGTCAGAAATGCTTGGTATTGGACATGGTAAAAACTGGCATCCCCAGACTTTCTGATCCAATTGGGCTGGGGTGGAGACCAAAAATTTGCATTTTTATCAAATTACTGGGCAACACTGCTAGTTCCAAAACAACACTTTGAGAACCACTAGCTTAAGCTAAAAACAGTCTTGTATATGCCAACCCCTGATATCGGGTTTATCTGAAAGACTGGGATCTGGAGTTAGACGCTGACAAGTGGAGTTTCCTACAAAACACTTGTTTATTATAAGTAATAATGAGACATAATAACAATAGTTTCCTCATAAAGAAATTTAGTCTTTCCTACTGCAGGAACCCTTAAAACTAGAGGAAAAAAAAATCCTTCACCGCTATCAACGTGAAGTCACTGAGCACGCAGTTGGAAAGAGATGTGCACAGCCCGCTGTCACAAGCCCCGGAGCACACCCCTGTACCTCGACCCCACTCTGCCTCCTTTGAGTCTCTTCTCTTACAGCAGCATCTGGTAACCAAGTGGGATTAGTCAGCAACTAAAGAGGAAAGCTCGGCGCATTACTACGTCTTAGTTCTTTGGAATCCCGGAAACCAGCCTGCGGCATCAAATATAAAGATGCAAGGGAGAGACCTGGAGAGAAAGCCCAATAGTCATCTCCCAGTTTGCAGAAATGGAGTCAGAACTGGTAGGATGTCATCTTTCAGGTCTTGCTCTTCACTGTCACCCTCATCTTGGCATTACTTCCCACTGCGTTTAGCTCAACAACCTTTACTGAGGTAGATACTGGGACTAGAAAGAAGAGCAAGATACCCTCTTTGCCCTTTGGAAATTCATAGTTTAATCCCTGCTTTGTTGAAGGACTGAGGCACAGGAAAATTAATTGCCGTGGGTAACACCGTTTGATCCGTCTGGGCTGAGAGGGAAAATGAACAGTCAATAGCAGCTCACACAAACCCCTCCTTACTGTTCACTCATCAAAACCCCTTATCCTTCCTAAACGTAAGGGGTAGTGAATCAGCTGTGGGTTTTTTCCCTCCCGTGTATGTTTTTTTTAGACAATAAAGTTTTTTGGTGTTAAATGGGACTTAAATTTGCTAGAGTCATGAGGTTATCATCATCATTATTATTATTAGTTATTATTTTAAATTACATTTTTGGGTAAAAGCAAGATAAAAGGACTCAAAAATACTCTTAATCAGATGAGGAAAGAAAGGTGAAAATAACTCTCAAAAGCATGAAACATCAATTAACAGTTCATTCAACAAGTGGTAACTGTTCTTTAGTTGTGTTAAAATCAAGTAGGAAACTATAATTAAGTGCTGCACAGGGGGGAACCTGTAGGCTACAGTTGATGCTTGACTCTATTATTTTTCTAACTAATGATCTTGGATAAACTTATTTACTCTTCTTAGCCTCAGTTTCCTTAACTATGAAATAAGGGCAATAATGCCTTCTTTTGGTGGTTTATTCAAAGAGCAAAGCTAATGTAAATAAGGTACCTACAATCATGCATAAGAAATACCTGGAGAATAATTGTAGTAATTATTAATCATTATTGCAAGTCACTTATATGTTTATTAGAGTAGGCCAAACTTCGAGCATACTGAGGGGCTCACAGATGTATTACCAAGTTAACCATGTTTAAAATTGATAACAAAGGGACGCCTGGGTGGCTTAGTCGGTTAAGTGGCTGCCTTCAGCCCAGGTCCATGATCCCAGCATCCTGGGATCAAGTCCCCACATCCGGCTCCTTGCTCGGCGGGGAGCCTGTTTCTGCCTCTGCCTCTGTCTGCCACTCTGCCTGCCTGTGCTCTCTCTCTCTGACAAATAAATAAAATCTGAAAAAAAATTGATAATATGTGTACTGTCTCGTGACAAACTACACACAGTCTACTTTGTATTAGAAGATAGAGGGGATATTTGCCATGATCTTTATATTTACATAAGAAAAACGAATTATCCCGAAGTGACTCAGCCCGAGGCATCCGGATCCCCTACCCTGGACGCGCCCCCCAGGACCTGGCCTCTACTTCTCGAGCTCATGAGGGCCTTCGGAACATGGGTCTGTCCCCACCAGGAAGCAGCAGCAGCCCTAGCAGCACCTGCCGAGTGGAGCACCCTCGGGACCGGGACCGGGACCGAGAGCGGGAGCGGGGACGAGAGAGGGAGCGCGAGCGCGAGTGGGGTGCCAGCCGCACGGAAGACAAACCCAGCTCACCGGGAGACAGCTCCAAGAAGCGAGGCCCCAAGCCCCGGAAGGAGCTCCTGGACCCCTCGCAGAGGCCCTTGGGAAAAGCCAGTGATGGCCTCGGAGATTACCTCAAGGGCAGGAAGCTGGACGAGGCCCCTTCTGGGGCAGGAAAGTTCCCAGCTGGCCACAGCGTGATCCAGCTGGCCCGGAGGCAGGACTCGGACCTGGCCCAGTGCGGTGTGGCCAACCCCAGCCCGGCAGAGGCCACGGGCAAGCTGGCTGTGGACACCTTTCCAGCCAGGGTCATAAAGCACAGGGCCACCTTCCTGGAGGCCAGAGACCAGGGCACCATGGACCCAGGTGGCCCCCGGGTCCGGCATGGCTCAGGCACCCCCGGCTCTGTGGGGGGCTTGTATGGGGACATGGGGGCCCGGGGGGAAAGCCCTCCCTCATCGCCAGGATCCCAGTGGCCAGAATCCTGGGGGACCCAGAGGAGGAGTCCTGGAGTCCCTCTCTGACCAACCTGGAGAAGGTGGTGGTCACCAACGTGACCTCAAACTTTTTGACCATCACCATTAAGGAAAGTAACACGGACCAAGGCTTTTTTAAAGAGAAAAGATGAATTGCTGGGTGGGTGATCCCAGGACAAGAGAGCAGGAGAGAGAGTGGGAGCGCAAACTTGGCATAACGCTTTTTGTTTCTGGGTGGGAGGTGCCTTCTGGCTGGTCCCGTCCCTAACTTCACACGCCCTGCCTTTTCCGTTCCTCCTCCCTCCCTTCAGTTTTGGTTGGAAAGATTATCTCTAGAGTTATATTTTCTATTAGATGTAAATATGTTATTTAAGAAAAAATATCTAAATATATATATTTCAACTCTTAAAAAAAAAAAAAGAAAGAAAGAAAAATGAATTATCAAGTCTAGGTGTTTAGACATTTTAAGGCCAATTTTCAGGACTTTTATGTGCCAGGCATTAAAATTAAGCATTCTAGGTAAATTATCCCATTGGATCTTCATGAAAACCTATCAAGTAGACACTATTATTAGCCCCATTTCATAGATAAGGCAACTCAGCTTCAGAAAGCTTTTATGCTCAAGGTCACAGAGCAAATACAGAGCTGAGAGTGGCACCAAGAGTCCAGAGTGTGGCTCTTAACCATCCCACAGCCTGGCCACCTCCAAGGAAGAATCTGGACTTCACTGTGAGTGAAATGGAAGCTGCAGAGATCTGGAGAACATTTCCGCCTCTGCTCCTCTCCTGTGCTGAAAGGCATCCAGCACCACTCCTGAGGCATGGTGTGCACAACAGTCTTTGAGTGGCAAATGACTGTCCAGGCTAGGGGAAGGCGATGTCATCTTTAAGACTCAGCCTCTTCATGTGCAACAGAGAGAAAATAAGACTTTATCATTTGTGTTTGGGATCATAAATAACGCACCTGCAATTGGAGTAGGTTTTATTTTTTTTTTCCCATCTCATAGGACCTCAAACTGCGCCAGTATAACTCTCTCTTCAATTTGAGCTAAAATGAATAATACATATAAATGTAGCCCTCTATCATTCTGTTCATTTAACAAGTATTCATTTGTACCTACTACTCACCAGGTACTCTTTGAGGGTCTGGAGATACCTCAGTAAAGAGAAGAGACAAAAAGTACTCCCCGATGCTTCAAAGTGGACAGGCAGACCACAGACGAATAAACTGAGAGACCCGGGTCTATGTCATTTGTTAAGAAGAGCCATGGAGAACATAGGATTTCACATCATTGCTTCTTTTTCCGACAAACATGAGCGAAATACAAACAATAAATCCTCAAGGCGATACGTTCCCCCCTCAAACACTGAACTGGTAATGCCCAGCAACCCCTTTAAAAAGATGGTGGACTCACAGTTGTTTCTTAGGAGAGCCTTGCTGTTTCTGTTATTTCAACAACACGGACGCACTATAAGTTATCTGAGACCTAACAGATTCCATAAAAGATAACACACACATGCCCCAGATAAGAGTCAACACAGGGTAACTAAATAAAGTTTTACAGCAAAATGGGCTGCATGCATACGACAGAGATGGAGGCAATATATCTTAGCTATGGAGCTGACAGATTGGGGTTCAAAACCCACCTCTGCCACATTCTAGCTTTTTGTCTTGGACAAGTTATCCTCTTCAAGCCTCAGTTCCATCATCTGTGAGAGGACCAACAATTCCTACTTCAAAAATGTCTGTAAGGACTATAGGAGACAGAATATATAAAGGATGTCACAGAGTACCCAGCACATATGTCAAATGAATAAATGAATCCACTCATTTAATGACTTGGGCTACTTTTGCTTTCATAGCAAGGGCTCACTTCTCAAAAATCTTCCCAGTATTGCTGACATAAATAGTTTGCAAACACCTAAGAGTTATACAATTCTTTCTTTGCTTCTTTTTGTTTCTGCTTCAAACTATTTATTCTCTACTACCCAGGAAATGCCAATCTTGGTAACTATGCAAGCTGTATGTTTCTCTGATGACACTATTATGGTTCTATAAGGATGAGTATTTAATTTCTGAAAAAAAAAAATGCTGTTCAGCTACAAATATTTTCTGTCCAGAGCAAATAGATCAAAGATTAATATTACTTTTTAAAAATATATAATTGTTTTAGCCAAACATAGTGCACAGGTATTAATGGGAAATTCCAAAAGCAACGGCATATAACTTTTTAAGAGTCAAAATCAACTGAAGAGCTTATGACAGAATTGAACAGCGAGATGCAAGACAAAACTGTAACTGTTTCTAAATGCTACAAATATTAATGCACAGGCATTAAAGCCCAGATCATTAATTACAAATTTGAAAAAAAAAAAAAGGAAACATTTTTCTTGGTTTCTATTAAACCCAAAGCAAAGTAGTAGCTTCTTTTCCACTATAAACAAAACTATAGCAACTAAACAACTTTTATGTCTAGCAACTTTTGCTAAAGAGAGTTTCATTTGTCTTATCACATTATCAGGAAGAGATTCAGAGCCTTTTCTTTTCTTTTTTTTTAAGATTTTATTTATTTATTTGACACAGAGAGACAGAGAGAGGGAACACAAGCAGTGGGAGTGGGAGAGGGAGAAGCAGACTTCCCACCAATCAGGGAGCTGAAGTGGGGCTCGATCCCAGGACCCTGGAATCATGTCCTGAGCCACAGGCAGATGCTTATTGCCTGAGCCACCCGGGCACCCTGATTCAGAGCCTTTTCATTTGCCTTAGGAATCTACAACCCCAGAGCTTTACTGTTTTACTCTTCTTACTTTTGTTTTTTCCTTAGAGTAAAAATTGCCAATGGACAGTATTAGTGCAGGAAAATTCTCTTCATTCAAGGACATTACTTGGCCTGGGAGGAGTTGGGTTTAGAGCACATTTCCTCATCTATACATTTTCCCAGCCTCCTATGGGGGCTGGGAGGACAATTTATAATATCTGCTTTGCAAAGACAAGACAAGAGATTATTTTTAAAAGAAGCTGGTTGAGATTGAGGTTAAAATCTCTCCATGAAAAGGCAATTCTGGATAATCAATTTTATCACAGAAAATGATTTCTTTTCAGAGTCTAAAGAGAAATGACACTTGCTTGGTCACACCTGAGTTTAGACCGTCTATCATATCCTCTCAGTCTTTTTCTCCCCTTCATTATCATGATTATCCTTTTGACTGAGGAGTTGATCCCTGACAGATCCATGTCTGAATTACTGTAAATGTATGGACTTTCCAAATGTGGTATGCAAAATAAATAATTTAATGTGATAATGAATTAAGTTGAAACACAAAGAAGGTCTATCACCTAGAACTTGGCTCAATCCAGATTTCTTTGGAAAATACATTGTAAAAACAAGATTTCTAAGAAGTGATAAGGCAATTCTAGGGACATTATTGCTCATGTAATCATCAACAATGAAATAGAGTCACCTGTTCTGTTGGGATTAAAACTCTGATTGGTTGGTAAAGAAGTAAGGAGTAATGAGGCACCTCGCTGGCTCAGTCGGTTGTGCCTGACACTTGACTTCTCCTCAGGTCATGATCTCAGCATTTTGGGGCCCTGGGGTCAAGCCCCGCCTGGAGCCCACCTCAGGGTCTGCATTCATTGGGGTGTCTGCTGGAGATTCTCTCTCTCCCTCTGCCCCATTCCCCTGTGTGCTCTCTCTCTCTCATAAATAAATAAAAATTTAAAGAAAGGGAGGGGGAAGGGTGGAGGAGGGAATATAAAGGAGCACTTACATACCAGGCTGAAAGCTTTTCCCATGGTAGGTTATGTCCTTTCTAATTCAAAGTGTTGGCTTTTATCATGATTTCAAACAATCTGATAACCAGAAGTATATATATATTTACATGTATTATATATCTTTGCATACCTTTGTATTACATACACTTTTAATTTTAATTTTCTCGGCCAATGTTACATTGTAATTTCATCACTGTGTGGTTCAGCCAGATCTGTTGTACCAGCACAGAAAGAGTGGGAAGGAAATGTGCTTGTCAAGTGACTGCCTTATTTCTCAGCACACATTGTGCTTTGCAGATGTTCACTTGTACCTCATTTTTGTTTTAAAAGATCATAGAAAACTACCCTGATGGAACTGTTGAAAAGGAGTTGGAATTTGTGACCAGCAGCTGGATGAAGGGAGCCTGAATCCCCCAAATCCTATGGATATAGTGTGCTTTTCTTGATGTCCCTGCCAAAGCAAGGCTGGAAAGCTAGGGAGACCTTTGAGAGATGTGCCAGCACGAAGTTGCTGCAATTCATAAGTTCCAAAAACCTTGCCTAAAGATTACTGCAAATAGCTCATTTGAAACCAATGAATCTCACAACTGAGCATTGTATCAACTCAGAAAACAGAAGAAAAATCCAACAACTATCCTAATACATGACTTATCATGGAGACATTCAAGTAGAATCCTTTTGGTTTCTACTTATTTTAATCCTCCTTATTTTCTGGTTTCTTATTATTATTCTGGTTTCTTATTCTTCTGGTTTCTACTTATTTTAATCCTCCTTATTTTAACATTATAACAGATCTGTGTGTCTATATTAAGATTCACATTTGATAGTAACTACTGGGAATTTTTGCCATTACATCCTCAAAAAAACCGAACGAACACAAGCAATAGAACTGTGAAGCCATAAAGTTGGTTGTGGATGAAAATTGAGCTTAGGACATGAATTGTGTCTTTTACCTAAAACATCATTTACTTTTTTATCCTCCTGGTATAGTACTCCCCCTTCAACTATTTTGAATCAGCATTATTCATTCTTCAAACCCTGCTCAAGAATCTCCTCTACCCAGAAAGTGTACCTTTTGTGCATCACCTGCTTTGCAAATATTAAGCTCATTTATTTCTGAAACAATGCCAAAAGCAAAAAATATTACTCCATCTTATAGAAAATTGTGACTCAGAGAGGTAAAGAAACCTGCAAGTTGATCCAAAGAAGATTTTTTAAAACATCGAGAGGTTTTAGTTCTGCATAATAGTAAGGACTAACTGTTATGAAACCCTTCTAGCTATAAAATACTTGAATATGCTCTGAGCTTCTATTGGCTAAGAGATGGAGCTAAGATCATGGCATAAAGCTAGGCCCCGCAAATGGCTACACCCTTATACAGCTGGAACCCACTAGCGCTGGAATTCATCAAGACAAGTGTTCTGTCTTAGTTGATGGGGGTGTGTGGAGGTGGTTTTGAGAAAGTAGTCCTAAAAACAAAAACAGAAACGAAACAAAACAAAAACAAAACCCCAAACCTTGATTTTTTTTTTCAACAAAAAAATTGTGAAGAGGAGAGAAAGAGGAAGGGGGGGGGGGCAAAGGAGGGAGGGAGAGAAAGAGTGGGAGACAGAGTGTGCTTTGATAGAAAGGAGAGAGAAAGGGTAAATCTTTGAGTAAAGGAAACATAAGAAATATATGAACTCAAGTATAGATCTTATTGGGATCTGATTCTGACAAACTGTGAAGAAACATCCATGAGTTAATCCAGGATATTTGAACACTGATTTGATCCTATTAAGAAATTGTTAACTTGTTAGGGATGATTAGTATTTTGATTAATTTTTAGTATGTGCACACACATATGCACACACTCTCCAAGAATTAAAGCTTGTGAATTTCAAATAATGGAACTAAAGAATAGAGCCTCTTAAAAAACAAATTCGAAATAATTGAAGCCATGAAAGAAGAAATAGAAAATATGAATAAAAAACAGGGTACTTTAAAAAGCAGTAGGGATATTTAAAAAAAAAAAAACAGTAAA
Organism: Mustela lutreola; assembly: GCF_030435805.1. NCBI lineage: Eukaryota > Metazoa > Chordata > Mammalia > Carnivora > Mustelidae > Mustela > Mustela lutreola. Next base: position 82,400,677 of record NC_081297.1, on the reverse strand, counting down.
CATAGAAGTTCTAGAAAGAAAAAAACACTGGAATGAAATACTCTATGCAATAGAAAGGTTCAACTCAACTGAAATCGGGAACAATGAACTAGAAGATAGAACTGAGGAAATAATTCAAAATAATAGATATGACACAGTGGAGAGGGTGAGAAACAGGGAAGATGAAATAAGGAGGTCCATGCCTGTGACAGTAGCTTCAGAAGCAGAGAAACTGAAGAAAGAGATGGTATTTGAAAAACTAAATAAATAAAAAATAAATTTTTTCAAATATTTAAAATGTTCTGAAATTTTTTCAGAATTGGTAAAAACACAAAAATCTTTAGATTCAGGAGACATAACAAGTCCCCAGTAGGAAAAGTGAAAGCAAATCTACATTTGGACACCTTATAGCTAAACTGTAGAGCATCAGGTAAATGAAGAGAGAGTCTTTGCTCATGTATATAAAGTATAAATTAAATAAAAATACCAAAAGTACTTTTCTTAAGACCTCAAAAGCCAGTTCTAAAATATAGACAAAAGAGAACATGGCTAAGTCTTACGAAGGCAATTTGGAAAAAGAACAAGATGGGAGTGGGGAAGGGTGGAGGAGAGCTTCTATGCTGCCATCTTCATCACAAGGAGCATTTCGGTGCTGTTCATTGAAATACTATGGTATCAGCACAGTGAAGGATACATAAAATGATGAAACTAACGAGATTCACAGACGCAATCCTCAAATCCAATATGGAAAGCTGATAGATGATAAATGGAAGTAGCTGTTAAGTATAGAAAGGACCAATTATTCATTACATAGTACTAAAACAATAATTTGTATGAGAAAAATGAGACACTACTTCACCTCATACACAAAAAGTTAGAATACATAGATTAAAGGTAAAAATAAAAAAACAAACCTTCAGCATTTTGGGAACACAGTCTAGAAAACTATCTTTATGACTTGGTGTAGGAAGAGATTTCTTTAAAATCTATCAAAGCACCCACCATAAAAAAGATTGTTAAATATAAATATGTTAAAATTAAATCCTATTTGCAACAAAGGCTCCATGAGTAAGGATGAAAGGCATGGTACTAACTATTTGAGCAGTAGCTCAAATCACAAATCAAAGTAGCTTAAATAACAAAGATAAGAAATCCTATAAATCAATGAGTAAGAGACAAACAACTCATAGAAAATATTTGTAAATAAATGTTAGAAAACAAATAAAATGGCCAGTAAACATTAAAACATGTTCAATTCCTCTAGTGATCAGAAAAACATAAAACATGCTAAACAAGATGGGCAAAAATGTAAATTGCCTGACAGTAACTAATGCTGACAAGTTGTAGATTGGTGGAAATTCTAATTTGCTGCTGGTGGGAGTATAAATTCATACAACTGTGGCTTTGTGGTCCTGACTTGGCAATAGCTAGCAAGTTGAAGATGCCTATATCTTATGATCCAATAATTCCAATTTCTAGGAATGTGCCATAAAGTGCCTTTGAAATACGTGTATGGGGAGCCATGAGAAATAATGTCCTTTGCAACACTTTGTAATTGCAAAAGAAAAAAAAAAAATCAGTTTTGAAAATAACCTAAATTTTCATCTACAGGAGAATAAATAAATTGTTATGTATTTCTGTAAGGAAATACAGTATAACAAAAGTGAATGAATGGTATCCATGTACTATTATAAATGAATCCCAAAAACAATGTTGAGCAAAAATGATGTTATGCTGCCATTTATATAAAATTTGAAATATAAAACACAAGTAATTATTGTTTATGGTTATATACATATAAGAAAGCATAAAAACACTCAAAGGTGTGGTAAGTGCCAGATTCAGGAGAGTGAGTAACAGAAGGAGGGTGGGGTAGGTGAATAGGACTAAGAAAGAAACAAGTATTGTAATATTTTCTTTCTTAAAAAAATAAAACACTTCTGACAAAATATTAAAATGACAAACCTGGGTATAAGTAGGTGGTTGTCTTCTTATTCTCTACATCTTATTATATATTTGGAAGTTTTCATAATTTAAAAATAATCATAGAATTGCCTAGGGCTGCTTGTACTTATTCAAGCCCCCACAAAAATGACAATAAGGAGCAAAACCAAAGGTTTTTGGAAATGGCTACAGATTGATAGAACTAGGATTCTACCCACACTTGTTTCATCCCAAAGCTGATGCCTGTCCTGTGATTTCAGAACCCCCTCACCTTGCCTTTTCTGATCCTCCCTGAATGGGGTTAATCACGGACTCCATTGTGCTATCTTCTTCAGGGCAGGACCTTAGTACCTGTTTTTTTTTTTTTTTCTTTTTTTCTTTTTTTTAAGATTTTATTTATTTATTTGTCAGAGAGAGAGAGCAAGAGTGAGCACAGGCAGAGTGGCAGGCAGAGTCAGAGGGAGAAGCAGGCTCCCTGCGGAGCAAGGAGCCCGATGTGGGACTCAATTCCAGGATGCTGGGATCATGACCTGAGCCGAAGGCAGCTGCTTAACCAACTGAGCCACCCAGGTGTCCCAGTACCTGGTTTTTTAAACTGTACGGTAGTTGGCTGTCTGTGTGTCCTCTCCCAGACACTCAGCTCCTGGGGCCACTGTACCTAGCATATGGAAAGACCAATGGAGACAGGAAAAGATGTGGAAACTCTACGGGCATCTGGGTGGCTCAGTTGGTTAGGAATCCAACTCTTAGCTTCAGCTCAGGTCATGATCTTGGGGGTGGTGAGATGGAGGCCCTACGCCCACTCGATGCTCAGTGGGGAGTCTGCTTCAGATTCTCTCTCTCTCCCTCTCCCTCTGCCCCTCCCCACTGCCTCTATCAACGCAAATTTTTTAAAAGTCTTAAGTATTCTTTCTCATATAGGCTTCTGTTTCTGTTCTTAATCAAGCACCTCACTCACTCTCGTAGTGATTAATCAGAGACTAATTGCCAATGAATTCAATAAATACCTACATTTGCAAAATTATCCATTTTCAAAGAAGGTAAAAGAAACAAAAATTGTGTTCTAGCATTTCCCACAAGTCAACAGGAGGGATAGAATTGCTACATATTTGTGGGGAAAATAAACAACCTGTACTTCATTTGTTTCACTTTGGGATTTTTCAAGTCCTCAGAAGGGAAAGGAATCCTGTAAATGTGGATTTTTGCCTCGTCCTGTAGTATAGTTATTAGTTATAGGCTGGATCTTATTACTCAGGCATAATTAAGCAGGTTCTCAAATTAGGTCTCACTTTATAATAATTGCAGAGATAATTCTACATGAATAACCTGGATTCATGTATCTGAAATAGTGCAATAAGTAAACATTTGTGAAATAGTACAGCACATAGAAATTATACAGTAAATCAATATAAATTCAATTATATAACACAGGAACGAGAGTGTAAATGAGAGAACCATCCTGTTCAACCGTTGAAAAATATTATCAAGTGGCTTTTCTAATTGAGAGCACTTTTTAAAAGAAAAAAAATACCAGGCTATAATGTAACATTAAGTAATACATAGTAATATTACTTCTCCTTTGAAAAGTGTTTTGTCCTTTTCAAAATGAAGAGGTCAGTGTCCCCAAGCAGCCTGCAGCCTCTCTAACATTTCTCCTGTTCCCTTCCATGGCAACATGGGTTAGCGAGACACTGAGCTTTTTGTGATGTGTGTGAGGACAGGGAGAAGGGGAGCGAGGCCTCAGGGAGGTCTCGAGGTGGAAAAATTTGTGACGCACTAGAGTCAGTCACTGAATGCAAATAATTTATCGAGGCTTCTATAACACAATAGTTACGGTTCCCCTGGGTTCATTTTTAAACATTCTATTTGGTCTCAGAGCCCTTAACTCAGATCGAAACGCTTTAACAGGCATCCCAAACTACTTGTTCACGAGAAGATTATGAGGCGAAGCCAACCTGTGTGGGTTTGCTCCTTCTGCCTCAGAATCTGACGAGCTGACTGCATGCGAGAAACGCCTCACCCTCCTGAACATGTAACATGTGAACTGAAACGGCTGGGTTCTGCAGCTCCACGCGGTCCTGGAGGCATTACTTATCACTGATTATACTGTCTTCACCTCACAGGGACCTGGTTTGCTCGCTAGCCCTAGCGGCCTTGGACTCCCGCCTTTCCCTGAGGTAGAGGTGGCCGTCCTCCATTCTCCCTCAGGGAGCAGCGCACTCCGCCCTCGAGCAGAAAGGACGAGCCCTGAAATGCTATTATTTCCTTATCTCGGAAAAGGCCTCCTCACTTCCTAGCCTTCCCTGCACAGCTAAAGTGAGATAAGACTCAGCCTGAGCCTAATGGCCTGATACGTGAGCCACACCTGATCCTTTAGAAGGAAGCTTCGAGGTTACTTTGTTTCCCTAGTTGAAAAGCCAAAATTCTTCCCCTAGTCAGGGTATAGTTAACACAGTAGCAGGTCCCCCTCTTTCCTTGTCACCTATCATTGTCTTCCACACAAGAGAGGGCTTCTTTGGTAATAACCTATCTTAAAGGGTTTTTTAATGGCTCATTATAATGAATGCTGAATCAAACACTTCCAAAGCAACAGCTGAGTGGGATGCCAGGCAAACAACATCCTAGATGTTTCTTGTGGCCTCTCCCAGTCAGGGTGGAGCATTGCTCCTTTCTGCAAGGACAGAAGCAGGCTCCGACAGAACTTCAACAGCAGTACCTGAGTATGGGGTCTGTGAGCAAACCCTTTGCTTTCTGGTGTCCACTCACGGACTGGCCTTTTGCTGGCACCCAGGAAACACAGCGACACTGAAACACACTCCAGGATGTCAGGCAGGGGTCATCTCTGGAGTACCCACTTTAACTATGCTCAAAGATCAGCCCGGAGACACTGCGGGGTGTCCCCGGAACAAGGGCCATACCCTGCATGTGCTCCTCATTCCAGGCCTCGGACTGGATCGGTGGTTCTAGCCTCCTCTCCTCTTTCTCTCTGGGATAGTCTGGGCTGTGTGGCCCTTGATAAAGGAAAGCAGAGCCCCATTCGGATGTCTACTTGGACAAACAGGATCTTATAGGAAGGCGTGCTGAAGCGGGGAGATCCACCAAGGAGACGCAGGCTCCCAGGCTGTTACATCATGAGACCCAGGTGGGAACACCTCCAGAGTTTCATTCTCACCCATTCTGTAGAACGACAATGGGTCATCTGGTCACTTTCAGAACCATCGTCAAAAATGAGAACAACAGCCGCACAGTATAAAGACCTGAGAGGTGACTTCCCTTGAGTTCTAGAAACACCAAAGCCTGAGTTCACTGCCCATCAGAGGCCGGTGGCCACCGCACAGCTGACCACCCTCACCTCCTTGCCTCAGAAGCCAAGGTATCATTTAGCTAGATGCTGACAGCAAGTCACTCCCAGCACAGAAAAGAAAGGCAGAGATTTGCTGAACAGTGGTTCCTAAGCCTTAAAGAGCTAAGATAGCAAAGAAATGCCCAAACTAGCCGAAGAATTGTAGTCACTAGCTGAATCTACTACACTTGATTTTGACAGAAATCTGACAGAAGCAGCACTCTGTAAATGCAGTAAAAACCACCTCCTCCATGCATCTCGCTACTGGCTTGAGCACAGAGCCCTACCACCCAGCGGCACCATCGTGTATCAGTTCACTTGTTACAAACATTCAGACAGGGGCAGCCAGGGTGGCTCAGTGGGTGAAGCATCAGCCTTTGGCCCAGGTCATGATCTCAGGGTCCTGGGATCAAGTCCTATATCAGGCTCCCTGCTCAGTGGAGAGTCTGCTTCTTCCTCTCCCTCTGCCCTTCCCCCTCTACTCATGCTCTGTCTTTTGCTTTCTCACTCAAATAAATAAATAAATAATATCTTGAAAGAAAGAAAGAAAGAAAGGGAACATGCAGACTTCCGACTGTTCCAGGAACAATGGAAGCCATAGGGACTTCAGGAATAAACTGCGAAAGGAGATTAAGAGGTGGTTGTACCAACTTATATCCCTCACTGAAAGGGCTATGGACGGAGCTGCGTCCTCCCTGAATTCCTAGGTTTAAGCTCTAACCCCCAAGATGACTAAATTTGGAGACAGGGCTTCTCGGAAGTAATTATGGTTAAGTGAGGTCAGAAGAGTGAGGTCCTTATCTGACAGGACTGGTGGTCTTATAAGGGGGAAGAGAGACCCTACTCTGTCTCCAAGCAAGGCAAAGAAGGAAGCCCATGGCAGCACAGGGTAAGAGAGCAGCTGTCTGCAAGCCAGGAAGAGAGACCAGAACAGAACTTGCTAGAGCAGACTAAGACTCAAAGGAAAATGCATTTTCGTTATTGTCATACACGTAGGTGTACACAAAGGAATTTTAAAATTAACCAGGGGGATCCACTGAGCTACCTCACTGGGGCATCTGACAGATACTCTTGCCAAGTTTTCTCTCAGTACACTGAGATGTGAGGCGGCATCCGAAGAATCTCAGAGGATAAGCCTCTAAAATAGGCTTTTACACAGTTTAAGCTATAAACACTGTTACCAACATCCACTTTTCAAAAACAAAATTCACGTTCGCCTTGCGAACTCGTTGTCATAAACCTGCACCTGGATATTCATGGCAAGAAACAACCAGAGTTAAACTATGACATCATGAGGTCCCATCCAGCTCTAGACTGATGGGCCCTTTCTGATCAGCATTTCTCTAGTTTGCAGTGAAATGATAACTAATTAAAGTTTAATGACGAGATTCCATTCCTGCCCTACAGCAACACAGAAATACACACACTGGGCTCCTCACGGGGCCTCCTGTGGATCCTTTCACGTGGATGCTAACTCTTCGGGGGTGAGGAGAGGGTAGAGAACACCAGTAAAGGACCCAGGTTAAAGAATGCCCTTAATACAAATGTCACAGACAAGGCTAACGGCAAGAAAAGGACTAGAAAACAGCCATATCATCAGAACAAATTCGAAGTGGATATCATATTGGCAAACTATGAAACTCTTATGCTAAATTAGGAAATCTATACCATTGCTTCCTTTGTAGAAGGAAGACGTTGGCATTCAGCCTCGTCAATTTATTCTACTTAGACATATGCGAAATAAGTCAAATGACTTCTTTTTCCTTTTTTTTTTTTTTAACCTGTAGTCATTTTAGAAGAGGAAATATAACATCTCAGTAATGCTACATTAGTGTATTCTGGATATTTCTGGAACCCCAGAGCCCGAAATGAGGTGATAACACATTCTTTATTATTCCCTAGTAGTTCTTTAAAATGTTATCAATAAACTTAAATCTGTCTGTATTGCAAAACGCAACTATAGGTCATTCCTTAAATGATAGTTTAAAAAATGGGTTTTCTCAGGGTGCCTGGGTGGTTCAGTCGGTTAAGTGTCTGCCTTCAGCTCAGGTCATGATCCCAGGCTCCTGGGATCCAGCCCTGCATTGAGCCCCACAAGCAGGGAGGCTGCTCCTCCCTCTCCCATTGTCCACCACACACCCCTGCTTGCATGTACGTGTGTGCTCTCTCTCTGTCAAATAAATAAATAAAATCTTTTTTAAAAATGGGGTTTCGTAAGTTCAAACAGAAGCAAAGATAATGGGAAGTATGGAATAGATGGGATTCAACTCAAAGCTGATCAGGCACCCATCATGTGTCGGGGGATACACAAGAGTTCCTTGGACATACAGTGTACTTAAAGAGAATAAATAGCTTTCTGTTTCATTTGATTACCCCCAAATTCTATGCACTAGTATTTCTACCATAAAAAAATAAAACCAAATGATGATTGATATCTCAAAAGTTTCCAGAGATTAACTTTCTGCGTTGAATATATTCTCATGACAGAACTGAAAAATATTAGGACCCAGCATGTTTCCTCCTTATTTTAAAAAGAGAAAGAAGATCCAGGGATAATTTCCACATTAAACAAGCCCTTCCTTGGCCCTTAGCAAGTGTGGCTTAGTATCGGGCTAGCAGCAGAGGTGAAAATACATTTCTCCTAATGAGACTGTCCAATCTTAAGCTTTCTTATTCTTTATTCTAATATTCTTTCAGGAAACAAATCACCAAATTCTCAAATAATCCCCTTTATTTTCATACACTGATTATAATTAATCTCTTTTGCCAAATTAATTCAGTTATATTCCATTTTTACACTTACTCGGAGAAATTCATGTACCAAAAGATAATTTTCCTACCATTATTTATCTTATATACTCAGTGGGGACTGAGTTAGGCCATATAATTACCACTCCTCAGTTTCTAAAAACTTGTGACAGTTGCTATAATAAAAATTATTTCCCAGTAGTGCCAGAGATATAATATTAGGTTTTGGAAGCACATCAAAATCCCAATATGAAAAATAATGTGTTACTATGTAATGTATTCCTAAAAACATAATTTGAAGTTAACTTTTTCAAATATCAATACATCTATATGGAAAACTGACACCGCTTTGGCTTCTTGACTTTTTTATTCAAAGTCCAAATGCCAAACCTTCCTCACTTCGAGCTTCTCCTATAACCATGATCAAATCTTGTACCCAAATCATCATGTCTTACTTAGTTTTTCTAGTTATAAATAGTGGATGATAATATCTGTTCCTTACTTGCTACATGTCATATATCTCCTTGTGCATTTCAGGATATAGTCTGTTTTAAAATAAATAACCACCCAATTTTCCCTTCCATTAAGCCAAGGTTAAAAATAGATTTTAAAATCTGAATACACCTGCATTTTGAATTCCTTAGAGTAAGTTAACATACGAAAACTGTTATTGAAATTCTTGACAAGACTCTTAATCATTACAGATTCATACGATGAATTTTATGAATGACATTAAGGAAAGCAAATATTCTTCCTTTCCTTTGAAGCCCTTTCCTTAAACTTTCTAATGTGATTAATGTGGTGTACATCTCAGGGTTTTTATTCTCGTTGAGTGCGATATGGGAGCAATGGAGAAACTTATGAGGAAAGCTGAAAACCACAATAAGGCAAATTTCTGCTTTCCATGGGAATATTCCCTACCAGGGCCAAGAGACTAGCATGCATCCCCATCAGGGATGAGAAGCAAGAGTTTGCTCTGAAATTGACTTCAGAGTAGAGATGCCAAAGAAAATAAATCACTGTAGGTGAAATACTTTGAAAGGTAATGGGTTTTAAAAATATTTGTGCAGGTTAAATTTTTTAATTGGAAGTATTCATTACTGTCAGATGTGATGAGGGCACATGCCCATCAGGATCTCTAGAGATCTCCTTCTCCTGGTATAAGACTCATTATTTTTAGACCAATCCCTAGAACAGCAGACACCCCCAACAAATGTTAGTACATGAAGAAAAATAAGCCAAAGTTCAAACATGTTACACTTTACCTAAGCCAAGACTGTATTCTATAGAGCAAGAATTATGTAAAAGCCTCAATGTTCTTAGATTCCTTCAGTCCATACACGTTTTTCATCAGTAAGAATTATGATGAGCAAACTTATTTGCCTATTTGACCCAAGTACTCAAACCATGAATAGAATAAAATGCAAAACAGACTTTTATTTCCTAGGCTGCCCTGCCCTGAGCCAAGTTCATCCTCAAAGACTCTGTTTCACTTTGTATTGCCATTGTGGTGTGACCTACAACCCTCAAACCATTTATAAAGAATTCTGAGAGAAGAATGGCACTTTTACAGGTTACCAAGTCTCTACAGTGACTCCATTCCATTTTTTTTCTTTCCTTTACAGGAATCTTTTGTAACTGAAGTAAAAAGCCTTCAGTCATCTCTCTGATGGAGGATGAGGGAAATCACATCTATGGATAGACAGGAAATAACCTATTTGTTTTCCTAAAATTCCACTAGACATAAATCTCTGATCATAGATGATCAAGGACTTCTCCAGTTTGTAACCAGAAATTCACTGAATAGTCATCAAGTCACCCAGACATTGGTCAGTAAGTCACCTAAGTGGCTTTGTCCACCTACCCAGATTCTATGATGAGAACAGTGATTTCCAAATCCCAAAGTAATGGGATAATAACCTTTGTAAAGTGAAGGAAGTACTATATGTTAAGAGGCAACCAGTACAAAAAGAAAGAGAAGAGTGAAGCATTAAACATGTTGATGGACTGGGGGCACAGTCTGGGACCTCTGCTTATTCAAATTCAGCCTAAATGACTTAAGTGGATTTTGACTTTGTCTCAGCCCCTGGGACTGACCTGTACTGCTTTGATATAGCAGATCTAAACAGGGCAAATATTTCAGTATTCTCTAGAGAATATCCCAGACCACAGTCACTCCATATCCCTGAGGGAAATGACCCTGAGGAGGTCCCTTTCCTCCAAGTTCATTGTTGTAAGTCTCCAGAGAGGTCCAGAAAGTACTGGACTAATCGAATACCGTTAAGACTGCTAAGAGTAATTTGGCTATGAACAGAGAAAGTTGAGACGTTGAACTGGTATCACCTTCAGAGTTCAACTAGTCTAGGACATGTAAGTGAGTCTGAAATAACTATTCCACAAGATTAGAGATAAAATAGAGCTGCCTCTAATTTGAAGAGTGATTTCCACTCCCAGTGATTGCTACTCTGCTAATAAAAAGAGCTAATTCACTGAATGCTCTAAGCCAGCACTGCTCTAAGTATGAGAACATGTATTGATTTGTTTAATTTTCACGACACCCTAAGAGGTAGGACTTATTACCATTCTGATTTCATCAACGAAGAAATGGAAACTTAGGTTATAAGTAACCTGCCCAAAGTTATTCAGCAAATAATGTCTAGCCTGTGGCTCAGTACCAGGCTTCCGTATATTCTCGTCCAGCTGCCCTGTCTCTTACTTCCCTGAAAGTCTGGAAGAGTGCCTGTGACCAAACACAGAAGGCGAGATGCAGACGACAAGCACGGGGTCTGTGGCCCAGCTGGGAGGAGAGATTTCCTCGCCCAGCTTGAGATCCTTCTCACCAGTCTCCACTAACTGCTTTTTTTCTCCAGAAAGTCTCTGTTGAAAGAAAAACAGATTTACAGATAGCATGAGGGCCACACAGCACAGGCAAGCTTCAGATGGATCCTAGTTTATAAACTGGGTTTTCAAAACTGGAAAGAACAGACAGCTGGCTGTCTACAATGCTCTTTGCATCACACCCAGGGAGCTTCCAAGGCAATTAGGAGCACGTGATGCTCCCAACAGGCGCTTGTGAAATTTCAGAATCGCTCAGTTTGTGAAATTTCAGAGTGGCACGATCCGCTCTGTATGTGGATGTGGATCCACTCTGTATGTATGGGACTTAGACATCAAGATGCATTTTTCCTATCAAAAAAGTGCTTTTCTGGTCCCGGACTTTTTAAAGTTGACATAAGGAAAGGATAGAAGACACACCTGTAAGTGATATTCAAAACCACTGAACGAAGGACTCTTATTCCTTTGTTTCAACTTGCCTGGTCTTACAGAAAGACTCCCCCCACCGCCCCCTCCACCGTTGAGTATCTTGACAGTCATTTAGGTGACTAAAATACCCAGTATATCTTAGTGAAAAGCTATTTTTAAAATTACTTGATTTAGAAAACTCCAATCATGATAATTTCATGGGAATTCTTAGTACACAAATTAAAAGTTTTAAATTACTCCGCAAGAATTTGTGAGTTCAAATAATCTTAATGAGAAAATACCTGCATCGATGCATATTTATCAGGTGCTTTTAACATCTGTCCCTGATACAAAATTATTTTGAGGGTAGTTTTATGAGTTATACCTCCTGTGGTCAGTAACAGCAGTCATGACACAGTCATGACACAGGAGCCATAAGTAGCCATTCTAGTGTCCCCTCGGCTCTGCCACTTTTAATGTCAGGCCTTGAGAATGTCATTGAATTTCTCCTAGCCTGCTCCCTCTCCCCCCACCGTGCCAAGAGGGTCCCAGTTCCCACCTCCAAGCGTAGTTTCACGGATCAAATAAAATAAAAAATTGTGAACTAAATGCACATGAAAGAGACTGTAGTCAGCCTTAAGGCACTAAAACAGACTTAAAATTACAAACTGAATGGGGACGGCAGTGCGGCTCGGTGAGGCAGACGCAGGTGTAGTTTGCTGCAAGAAGGAATCCGTTTGGCTGATTGGTCAACTTGGTCAGTTCACGACCCTGGACGAGTCCGCTCTCAGTTTTCTCTTCTGAGAAATGAAACAATACTAACCAGCCCCTAAGGATGATGTGGGGATTAGAAATAATAAATGTAAGGCCTCTATCAGGACAGGCAACATGAGGTGTCCAGTAAATGGCACCCATTTCACATCAAAGAAGCCATTTAATGAAGCCAAGTACGCTGTGTGTTTCAACACTCACAACAGCTGACCAGTGTTCGCCTAGAACAGAACATCCATTAGCAGAGCCCCAAATACCCTCCTGCCATAGCCAGCCCCTGCCTTCATGCCACTTCAGACTCCAGCAGATTAAGGCTGTGCTTGCTGTAGTCACATTTCCTGCTTTAAAACATTATAAAACTTACTAATGAAATTTCAAATGTAAAAAAATCAAATTAACACCACCCAACGTGGCAACCCCAAACGCAGGCTTTTTCCTAACCTTGTACTCCGTGAACTTCCTTCACTGTTTGTTACTGATCTGGAGACAAGGGTGGGGTCCGGGGACCAGGGTAAGGACAAAGACAAAGTGAATCCGCTGCTGTTACCCAGAACGTTGAATTTGACCACAATAAGCCGCGTCTGGCTCGCCTCTCCAGCTCCAGAGCGCTAGAGGCAGGCCCGTGAGAGGCGCGGAGAGCTACAAGCTGGAGAGGGGCTGGAGTCCCCCCGCGCCCAGCCCTGCCCCCGGGCCGGCACCGTCACCAAGCAGAGCGCGAGTTAGAGGAGTGGAGCTGGGGAAGGGCGCATGCAGTTGGGTTAGTCTGGACTCGACCATGCGGCCGTGCGTTCCTGCTTGGCACACGCGCTTAGGCAAAACAGACTTGATGCTTACAATGATCCCAGCCCAAAATGGAGTGTCTCTGACTAGCAGGGAGGAGCTGATGCTCGCCATGAGAAAGCCCACCACGGTCACGGCGATGCCCAGGGCCAGCTGCAGCAGCGCGAGCAGCAGCGGGAACCGGCAGCCGCAGCACGTCCGGGCCTCCTCCTCCCCGCACTGCTTGGGGGCCCCTTTGCCCGTCTTCGGCCCCATGTCGTCGGGCCCGGCGGCGTCCGCGGCCGGCCCCCCCTGCCTGTGCTGGCCGCGGGGCTGCTTGTCCTTGCCCATGGCCGCTGCGTGGGTGGGTGGGTGGATGCGTGTGCCGCGCGCTGGGCCCCGGAGCGCGGCGCTGGGCGGGCTGAGCCTGCCCTGGTATTCGAATTACGGAGGCTGAACAAATATGGAAAACATTTGGAGCCGACTCGCCGGGCCTCCAAAGGCCACAGGGAGCCCGCAGCAGAGGGGGAGTCGAGGGGGGTCGCCAACTGCCAACGCGCCGGGACGCAGCGCCCGCTGGGCCCACCGCAGGGTTTGCTGACCCCAGCGGGAGTCAGCGCGGCGGCCTTGGCCTTCTAAATCCTGTGGGCCTTATGGACTTTAGACAGGCTACGTGTGTGTTTGTGTGTGTGTGTGTTTTCTTCACTCAAAGCCCCAGGGTTTTTTGTTTGTTTGTTTGTTTTGTTTTTGTTTTCTAAGAGGTGCAATGCAAGGTGATGAATGTTTAATCATTTGAGTTTAATTAACAGACAGTTTAGTCCAAAATAGGCATTGCTGGGTTCCAAGCTGCGAAGTCATTTCCAGAAGTTAAATTGTTCTTATTTTCCGACAAAGGAATAGGCTCTTCTTTATGAATTCTGCAATCCAGCTGACAAATAAAGGCACTTTTCCCATGGAGGTATCTGCTTTTGAAAGCACTGTTTATGAAGATGTTGGGCTAATACACTCTTCCCAGTGCACGTGTTTTTAAAAGTTCTTTCAGTTGTTTATCTGGACTTCCCAACCAGTCTTCAGTAATCTCCACATCAGTGCTGAGGGGCCTTGTAATAGCCCTTGGACATGGACAATTTAATGCAGTCCACATCAGAGAGATTTTTAAAGCACCTACCATGTGCTACAATGGGAGTTCAAGATAGATTCGGTCCCAGCCCAAAGTCACAGAACGAGTCAATAAAACCAATGATTCTTATTCCCACATATCTGTGCTCAGTAGCACTTAGGGCTCATTTCAGGAAACCACTAAGAAATGATCCCATCATTTTGGAGTATTTTATATCTACTTTGGTATGGTCACTGTAACATTCAGAAAGACATGTTTAAAAAATAAATGATGTTGTTGCCACGATGCTGGGATAAATAAAGCCTGCTCTTAGACTGCTCACTATCGCTAATTTAAAGAAAGTCTCATTCCCTGCTCTGTTTTCTTAGAATTATAAACTAATCATCATCAACTCTTTTTGCAAACTACCAGATATTAGAAAAGGCACCTTTAAAGTTATAAAATATAATATTAAGTTATAAACTTCAGTGTTTTCTTATATGTTCCTTCTGGATCAGTAAGAAAAATATAGTCCACGGAATAAACTCAGTAGCTCGAAAGCAGAATTCAAACCACACAGGCCAGGGATCCCCCTGGAAGCAGCAGCAGCAAGGCTCTCTCACAAGAGCAGCACAGGGGCTGAGGTAAGGTCATTGTCAGCTGTGGGGCAGCCATACCGCTAGGATTTCTAGTGAGAACAGACAAATAAAAGCGGCTGTTAACACCAAGGTACCTGCCCAACTTGGGCCTGACTGAGAACAACCCAAATGACCAAACTGTACATGGGTTTTCTACATAAACATGGAAAGCATCTTTAGGAAGCTGATTACACAGAAATAATTCTTTGTTGTTATGAATAATGTAGAGATCAATAACTGAGTATCTACTCTGTATCAAGTATATGCTAGGTGCTTCACACACTTGACTGTCACACCTTATAATTATAGTTTACGCTTTTAAAGATGAAAAATTAAGTGCCAGAATTATTAAGGAACCAGATTATTAGGCTACCCACCTAATTAAGATGGGGGTGAAGGGAACCAAATGTGAACTGTGGTGGATTACCTATTTTAATAATTACTTCCTATAGGCAAGTGGATTGTGTAAATTATTTGTGATTTTAAACAATTTAACAATCATAGGTGGTATTTTATCCATCAGAGAATTGGCTATTAGCCTTGCACCTAAGACTATCTGAGAACTTTACACGAATATCTTGATTCACCACCGTGATGTATATACAACAGTGGATGAAGAGCATTATTTCCATTACTCATTTTTAACTAGACACGGGCTTTATCTGCTGACCATACAATGAAACCAGTAGCAGTGGACAGGCGAATTGTAATCCTCTAGTCTGATTACAACCACCAACTTCAATTTTCAGTTTCCAGTGAAGGAAGCAGCAGTGATACAAGGAGCCTTACACATGCTCCAATTCCCAGCTGCTTGGTTGAATCTGTGCTTGAGTGGGCCTGGTCTGTAACCAGGAGGTGATGGTGATGAGAAGATGAGATGTCAACTGACATGGGGAAGTGGAAGCAAAGAAGAGGGTGAGAAAAGTTGTCAGGAGGTTAGTAATAAAGAACAATAGAGGCTAAAATGGAAGGGGAGGGTTGTTAAGATACAACAAGGAAAGCTTTTCCTTTATTTTTAAAAAGATTTTATTTATTTATTTGACAGAGATCACATATACGCAGAGAGGCAGGCAGAGAGAGAGGGGGAAGCAGGCTCCCTAGCAGAGAGCCCGATGCGGGCCTTGATCCCAGGACCCTGAGATCATGACCTGAGCCGAAGGCAGAGGCTTTAATCCACTGAGCCAACCAGGTGCCCCACTTTTCCTTTATTTAACATGTCCTTTCCACTGAGAAAAATCAGCATTTACAGCTCATCACATAGTTGAACAAAAATGAGCAGGGTTTTTTTAGTTGTTCATAAATTATAATGTCACTGTTTTATAGGTTAAGCAATAATCTCTTCAGATATTTACACTACCAGGATAAAAGGCAAAGTAGAAACCAAGTGTTTTCAGATATTCTTCTGGCTGCTCTCATAACTCAAAACTAACAAAGGGAAGAAAAAAAAAACAAAACTAACAAAGGCTATAAATTAGAATTTGAAGGAGAGTAGTTAATGTATTGAGATTATTTTGATCTTCTGAGGAAAATAACAAAATTAAGCTTAGTATCTACCTCTGCTGTGTCCCCAGTTCCACATTATTGGGAAGTATTTACACTTCAGAAGTTCAGAACTGGGAAGATGATAACTCTTTTTATAACCAGTGTCATTAACAAAAATGTCCTTAGGAGACCCCACTAGAAATAATCTTTGAACCAATGTTTTTCTGAACCCATGATCTTACGTTCGCCAAGAACAAAAAAGATTTCATAGAAAAATTATTACAGTTCCAAGGACTGTATCAAGTGTCTTTAATATGTAATTAAATATATCAAGGAGGTCAATTAGATTTGATTTAAAGAAGTATCACATACTCTACAGAGAACACTTGAAAACTCATTCGTGATACGCAGCAACACTGCCCATACGTAAAATGACTTTACAGGTATTGCTGATATTTGTGTCTGTGTGCAGGTGTGTATAAGAAATTTTTAAAACTCTCATTTTTTTTCTATTTTCCTTTTTTTCTATGTCATTAATTTTCCATGTGTCTTTGGTTCATTTTCTTGTTCATTTTCCAGAACTGACCCATTTGTGGGTTTTTTTCATGACAGTTTATATTTTTCAGGTTAAGTGTTATATGGGAAGTGTACTCTTTATGGTCAAGAGAGGGCTTATAGACGCGCCTAAGTGGCTCAGTGGGTAAAGCCTCTGCCTTTGGCTCAGGTCATGATCTCAGGGTCCTGGGATCCAGGCCCACATCGGGCTCTCTGCTCAGCAGGGAGCCTGCTTCCCCCTCTCTCTGCCTGCCTCTCTGCCTACTTGTGATCTCTCTCTCCCTCTGTGTCAAATAAATAAATAAAATCTTAAAACAAGAAAAAAAGAGAGAGGGCTTATAACTTTCTCATTCTACAGAGAATGTACAAAGATGTTAACTACCAGTCATTTCCTAATGCATTCATGTTATTTATAATGATATCAAATTTTTCCACATATAATTTTGTTCATGTAGTTTTGTCATGTAATTTTGATGTTTTCATTGTGTATGATGAAATAACTAAATTAATTTTAAATAAGAATACTGGGAGAAAAATGCATAAAAAAGCTGTGGTATATCCATACAACAGAATACTACCTGCCAATAAGAAGGAATGTATCATTCACTGTATGTTAATTATACTTCAATTAAATTTTTTTAAAAAGGATTAACTATTGATATAAGCAATCATCTGAATGAATCTCACTAACAGTGTGCTAAGAGAAAGAAAACAGACATTTATCAGTTATCTAGGTTATCTAGATAACTGTTATCTAGGTCCTACTCACATCTGTCACCATACAAAGTTATTGCAATAGTATTGACCATATTCCCTATGCCATACTTTTAATCTCTATGACTTATTTTATAACTGGAAGTTTATACCACCAATCCCCTGCACCTTTTTCACCTACTCCTCCACCCACCTCTCTTCTGGTAACCACTGTACTCAAGACTTTGTTTGTTTTGTTTTTTTTAGATTCTACATGTAAGTAAAATCATAGGGTTTTGTCTTTTCCTGACTTATAACACTTAACAGTATACCCTCTGTGTCTATCCTTGTTGTGCCAAATGGCAAGATTTTCACTCTTTTTGTTATGGTTGTTCCAAATGGCAAGCTTTCATTCTTTTTTCCACTATTATGGAGAATAAAACATACACACACACACACACATATATATGATTTTTTTTCATATATCACATCTTCTTTATCCATTCATGTATGCATGGACACTTGGGCTGCTTCCATATCTTGGCTGTTGAAAATAATGCTGCAATGAACAGGAGTTCATATATCTTTTTGAATTAGTGTTTTTGTTTTCTTGGGTAAGTATCCAATAGTGGAATTACTGGACTATATAGTATTTCTTTCTTTAATTTTTTGAGAAACTATACTGTTTTCTATTGTAGTTGCACCAATTTACATTCCCACCAAGAGCACACAAGGACTCCTTTCTCTCCACATCCTTGCCAACACTCATTTTTTGTCTTTTTGAGAACAGTCATCCTAACAGGTATAAGGTGATTCCTCATTATGGTTTTGGTATGCCTTTCCCTGATGATTAGTGATGTTGGGCATCTTTTACGGGTCTGTTGGCTATCTCTGTGTCTTCCTTGGGAAAATGTCTGTTCAGATCTTCTGCCCATTTTAAAATCAGGGTTGTTTTTTTTTTTTTTTCATATTGAGTTGTATAAGTTCTTTATATATTTTGGATAATAGAGAGTTGGATTTTTCAGTTATCTTACCAAACTCCCTTAATTTTCTCCTACCTTTCTGGCTCCTCTGTATTAATCATCTATTGCTACATAATAAATCACCCCAAAACTTAGTGGTTTGAAACAACAATAATTATCTGTTATTTCACAGTTGCTGTGGGTCTCATATTCCAGTGGGGCACAGCAGGGATGGTTTGTTTCTTCACATTATCTGGGGTCTCACTTGGAAGCCTTGAAGACTGGGGTCTGGAATCATCTCAAGTTTTGGCTGAAGCAGATGGCTCTGCTATCAAGGTGACTTACACCTCCAGCTAGCAAATTTAGTCCTCTCCATATGACCTCTCCACTCACTGGCTCTCCACTGGGCTGTTTCAGTATCCTGACAACATGGTGGACTGCTTCAACCAGAAAAAGAGAGTCCGAGATGGAGGGAATAAGGTAGAAGCTATCCTTTTCGTGACATGGCCTCAGAAGTCTGAGTAACTTAGTAACTCTTATTCACATTCTTTAGGAGAAAGTCACTAAGTCCAGCCTACACTCAAGGGAAGAAGAATTTAGATCCTTCTATTGAAAGGAAAAGTATCAAAGACATATTTTAAAAACCACGACCCTCTCCTTCTCAGCTTTCTTCATCGTACATTTCCTTCGCCAAACTCCTAGATGTTGGTGTTCTTTGTCTTCTGTCTTCTTACACTACACATTCCATGACTTCACTGCAGATCCCCAACTCTAAGAAGCCCAGACTTCTGTCCTCAGTTCTAGGTCCTACTCACATCTTCATTTGAATGTCCCAAATGTATCGCAAACTCACTCCCTCCTTGAACTCCACAGAGAATCAAGGAAGGGAAACATAAAATGTCCAGAGGCTTTAGTGGCAAGATGGCCACTGATGGCTTTTGCCAAAAGCAGCCCCGTATAGTCGTTTTAAGATTTCAGTGAGTTTAAGAGTGAATGGGAAGGGACAAAGGGGAAGAACGTGTGTAAAGAAATCCATGGGAAAGCTTCGTGGAGAAAGGAAGAGGGAAAGAAAAGCTGTAGTTAAAGGGATAATACAAAATTGAGGAAAATTTTGCCTCCTTTTTTTTTTTTTTTTTTGATAATTGATCAGATAAGTTCCTTGAGGCAGAAGAATTAGTCAGATGGAAATTCCCTGCATAGGCTGAGATAGGAGGAAAGAATGCAAGACAATAGAATGCAGTTAAGTTTCCAGGGTTGGAAAGAAGACAGCTGAGAGAATTCAGATCTTTAACCTTTTCTACAATATGTATATAATGAAGGTAGCATCAAATATTTTTCTTCTAAATGGTGTAGATTTTAGATATAGAGCCTTTTTACTCCCAGATCCTATCTCACAGCACATTTTATCACTATATCTAACTGTAGATACATTTTCATAAAACCACATCATTTTCTGAAAATTTTCTCTAAAAGAACAAAAACCTAATTGTCTGTGAATTACAAAAATAATTATGTCTGGAATTTGTATATATATTTTTATAGGTTACAAAGTTCTCTCACATATTATATATTTAAATCTAACCAAAACTCTATGAAGTCAGAGTTTCTTCAGAGTGGTTAAATGATTTGCTCAAGGCTTTGATTTTCCTTCTTACTCTAAGACCAGTGTCCTTTCAATATGTATTTTAGCTGAATGACTTGGATTTTGTTAGATTTACTGATACACAAAAAATTTGTACAAGTTTAATGTATATCTTGAGTTGAATTTTTTATTGCATACAGAAACTGCATTAGCACATTTATGTTAACATGTATGTTTGACATGTTAACATATATGTTTGACATGTTAGCATACATGTTAAGGGCTCTGCTCCCAATTCCAGTCTGTGGGTTTCTTCCTTGATACCACCAAGCAGTTCTCCAACACTGGGTATTCTACATTTCAATTCAGTTCTGACTCTATTGACCTGGAGACAGCCTTGACTCCATAGGTTAAGAGCTCAGTCCCTCTTAGACTAAGATGAGCCCAACTTTGTACCTGGGATTTTTCCAGAGTGATCCCTAGAGAAATCCCTAGAGAAAGATAATTCAGCCCACTCTCTTCTATTGCTTTAGAGCTCCTTCCACCTGAACTTTGACCCCACCCGCTGCTTCAGGGTAGTGACTGTCCGCAATGCTGTCTGACACCCCAACCGATTATAAAAGGTGCTGCTGTTTTATTTATAATCTTGTGCTATGCACCCCGTGAAGGTAACATCAAATTAAGACAGAAATTCACACTTGACTTCCCCAGTTGATTTCAAATTACTTCCCCGAAGTTACTAAATTGCCAGCACTTCAAAAACAATGTCTTGGTAATCCAATATTAAGCTAGCTTAGTTAAATTATAACAGAAAAAGTTTCCATTTCTCAAATGTTATACCCCCTAAAAGATTACACGTGATATGACGGATGACACTGTTTTTGATGGCCTACAATCCCTTTAGTGTTGAAGGATGACCCTTCACCCACCTCAACATGGTCTTGGGAGACTGCTGCCCACACCATGACCAGAGAAATTGCCCTTTGGCCTGGGTCTGGCCACTCACAGGATCCCTGGTCCTACCCTGGGTTTAAGGGTCGGGTACATGAAGGAGAAGCCAAGGCAGAATGAGTAAGAATCCTTCCATGAAGCATGAGGTAAGGATGCTGGAATAGGATGCAATCCTCTCTCTCTCTCTCTCTTTTTTTTTTTTTTTTTTTTTTTTTGAAATGAAGTCTGCCAATTGTAAGGTTTCTTTCCCATAACTTGGAGAGAGTCTTTCTACAGCAGGTGAGAATACGCTCAAGGAGCAGAGAGAAACAGAGGTGAGAGAGAGAGTCTGACAACATTATTTCAGCCTCAGAAAACAGCTCTGCCTGAAGCAAGCTCCTTGAGTTTTCAAGTCAGCACCATACCATCATTCTTGGCACACACAAGGTGCTCAATCAAAATTTGCTGAATGGTTAAATAAATGAACAAGTCAAAAGATATTCCTTTTAAGTGAGTTATTTCTATCCCCTGAAACTGGAAGCTACCATAACTAATGTGTCCCTAGGTGAATCTCAGCACTGCCCACAAGCACCCCCATCTCTGCAGCAACAGACCAGCAGTCGCAGAAGAAAAACAGAGAGAAATGACAAGTGTGGGGTGAGTTCATTTCCAGAAAGACAGGAATGTTAAAATAACACGTTTCTTTTTTCTGTCAAACTGTGTAGAAAAATACGAAGCCATTATAGGGTAGGAGAGACGTTTTAGAAGGTGTCTATTTACAACACTTTAGCAATACGGCACGTGGGGAAATGCCAATTGCTATTTTATAATCTACACCACCACTCACTCAGGTGTATTTGTATGAATAAAGCATCGTGCTCAATTAGTTAATTATACCTGAAACTTTTGTTGCTCTTTTATGAGCCTAAATCATAAAATTAAGTAGTTAACAGACACTTGCCCTGAGCCAAGAATGTAGGTCAGAATCACCCACCGAGTATTTAAGATGTGTTATTGTTTTTTTCCCTACATGCCTGATTTCATTATATTTGGGATGCAGTCTAGGCATTGAGTACATCTCGGATGTACCCTCCTGCTTAAGTCTCGCTCTACACACCTGCCCAGGACACACCCCAGCCAAGCTCAACACTCTGGCCATCTCCTAATGCAATTCCCTTCCCAAAGTCTAACTGTTTAACTATACTGTTTTCATTCTTCTTGGTGCCTCTTTCTCAGTCACGAGCTGCCTTTACAACATTCCTTCCTGCATTCATTCACTAAACATATACTGAGTGCTTAGTATTGCTATATAACCCAGGGGGCACAGATGGTTAAAAGGCGGGTTCCCACCCTCAAGGAGCTCACATTCAACTGGAGGGAGCCACCTCCCAGGAAAGCGTCATAAAGTGTGACATGACTGAGAACAGGATTGCGTGTAAAGTCCAGCAAGGCACAAAGGGCCAAGTGACTCTACTACCGTGTGTCACAATCTGAGGTACACAGATTAGGTAGTTGGGAAATGTGTGGCCCAGCAGAGTGATCATTCATGCCTTGGGGTTATTTATCTATGAAGTGACTCTGGAATGTATCAGGTCGGACCTGCTGGTTCATGAACTCCTGTCACTTAGCCAATAGCTCCTTCCTTATGCCTAGTTCTTAGAGACTTTCCTTCCCAGTTTCATTTTGTTGCTCCTCTGCTCCCAGGGTGGTAAGGGTATAAGATCAGGTCAAAGTATGGTGGCAGGGGGGTGACTCACTAAACACCCAACTCTATGGTTGGGCCCTGGGGGAAAAGCCCTCTCGGAGCTCCCCTGAATACTGAAGATCCAGTTTTAGCTAGAATTCATAAACCCCATGCCTCTCAATCACCTGCAGCTTTCTTCAACATCTATCTTTTAGTCATATTTTTTGTCCAAAAGCCATCTTCAA
Organism: Mustela lutreola; assembly: GCF_030435805.1. Lineage (NCBI taxonomy): Eukaryota > Metazoa > Chordata > Mammalia > Carnivora > Mustelidae > Mustela > Mustela lutreola. The sequence continues at coordinate 82,378,020 of NC_081297.1, read as the reverse complement.
TAAACATTTAACACATCATGTAAGTGGTCAGAAAGAGCATTTTTTTTCCTTTTTATTTTTGCATTTTTTTCAGTATCAGGTATGATTCTAAAACTCATGCATAATTTTAAGTTTGGTCCCTAAAAGCCTAAACAGTCCATATTTTAAATGAAAATAATTTTATCCTCTTACACATCCTCTTTAGAGAGTGTAGGGGAAGCAACACAAGGGAATGAAAGGGAGGAGATGTGAAACATTAATCCAAGAGAGTTACTTGGGTTTTAATAACAAAACGGCCCCTAGAAAACAACTCAATCAAAATGTTAAAAGCAATCGCTTGTGGGGCAGTGGGACATGGATGATATTTTCCCCTACTTCCTACTTTTCTATTGTCCTCTAATGGACACACTACATTATAATATAACCAACCAACCAAGAAAAACAAATTAAAAAACAAAACAAAACACAAAGCCCCCTTAGTTTTCAAAAGAAACTCACTTCTGTTGTTGCACAGTCTGCCTTTCATTTTTGCTCTCTTTCTCTTTATGAGAGAAGATATTTCCATTTTACTTATTAGTATTTATAAGTCTTTCCTCTGTGGATGCCCATCTAGGAGAAAAATGAACTACACCATTAAATGTTCTACCTATTGACCACTGATGGTCTTTGGTAAGATCTACAGTTTCTACTCACTTTCAAAGTCCCAGCCATCTAGTCACTATTCTACAACATCCAAAGGCAGAGTTCACAGCCCCTGGTCACAGGTCAGATGTTCGTTCTGTAAATACCAGGTTGACTCTGTGGAAAGACCTATCTCAAGCCCACCCTCTCTTTGAAGACTTTCCTCACTCTCCATGCCGTTGAACTATTTCTTTTTTGAACTTCTAGAGCATTGTATGTATGATGTAAGTTATTATTTATATGATCCTACAGTCTGTATTTGCTTTATAGGATAACCTTCACTTGTAAAGTATCATTGTTTACCTACTGTTTGCTAGAAACTGTGTTAGCTCTAATGAATAAACAGGATGGGGGCACCTGGGTGGCTCAGTCAGCTCAGCGTCTGCCTTCAGCTGGGGTCATGATCTCAGGGTCCTGGGATCGAGCCCCACATCAGGCTCTCTGCTCAGTGAGTTGCTTCCCCCTCTCCCTCTGCCCTTCTCTCCCCTCCTCCCTGCTAGTGTTCTCTCTCAAATAAATAAATAGAATCTTAAAAAAAAAAAAGCATGAATGGGATGGATTACAGAATAGAGTATAATAAATAACAGCAATTTGTAAATATGCACAGTGCTTTGCAAATCCAGAGAGTACCTTACTCTTTGCCCATCCAGATAATTTTTTGCAGGCTCTGGAGCTGCAATCTTCCCATGTTCCACCCTCTGCCTTGACCACCACCCCCAGGAAGCTGTTACGGGCTTGTTAGAATCCAGTGCTTCCACGGGCATAGTGGTTGCCGGCAGGACAAGCTTGCTTGCTCCTCCTTTCTTCCAGTTTTCATTCATAAGTGAATGAGACAAGCCAAGTTGGGAACTGTTTCTTTGGGAAGCTCATGGCCCCCTGGTACTCTTATTTGAGGACCAGTTCCTTTATTCCAGGTGCTTCCTTCCATGTGGTCATCTTGAATATAGTACAATTTGGGATGCTGACCAGAAGCTGTGACAAGGGCCAGGATGCTAGGCCCTGCTTCGAGATCCAGCTCAGAACCACACCGCAGACTACAATGCTGTCTGGATCCAAAGTCCAGCCAGCAGCTTAACCACATTCTCTACACAGTCATATCCCTTGGGAAACTCCTGAGGAAGGGAGGCTGTGGTTTGGAGTAGATCTAAGTATTCTGAGGACCCATTTCATAATACTATCGACAACCTCCCTAACTTCTAACATGGGCCATTGGGGGTAGAGATTGGATCTTAAAATTTTTTAATAGTTATCTAAACAACAATTAGATACATAGAGGATGCTCAATTAAAAAAAAAAATCACAACTTAGTAGGATGGAGAAATTCTCTCTGGACCAGATGTTCATATATTAATTGAATGTAGTTTTAATTATAAGATGCTGCTAAGATAATACTTTTAAAAGAAAGTTCTATGATAAAAGAGATAGCTATAATATACTACGATAAAGGTAATGATTTCTGAAAGCATAAGGGTTCGAATCAGCCAGTGGTTCTGATTCCTGACTGTGTATCAGAATCACCCTCAACATTCTTTTTAAATGTCTGCGACCTAGACTTTCTTTAGAGATTCTAATTCAGGACGTGGATTATGCATATAGCATTTGTACTTTCCAAAGACTCTATAGATGATCTTGATACATGGCTAGGATTATAAACCACTGTCTCAAATTTAAAAAAAGAAAACAAAGTCCAGATACCAATTAATGCATCTGAAACAGCTCTGGTCCCTCACCTTTGTCAAAAAAAAGTTAAGCTTTTACTTAATAAACCTATAGTTCCTACAACATTTGGAACTTTTCTTGGAAGTTTCATCAGAGATGATTTAAAAACTGTTACTTAATCACTGTGTAAATCTAGCCTGTTGTTTTTATTTTGTTAAAGACTGATCACCAACTTAGGACAGAAATTTAGAGTCAGAGGTCATCAACCCATCCCTCCACTTTTGTATTGAGTTTCCCACAGTGAATGCTCAATAAACCCCTCCTTCTTGAATGAATGAATCAATGAGTGAGTGAATGATTCCACTTCCTCATTTTAACAAATGAGCCTCAGATTAGTTGTGTCACTGCCTACGCTCTCACTAAGCATTGATGGACATGTTGGGACTTAGAATCAGGTTAGCTCACTCTTCATACTCAACTCCTTCCATCCTGCCACATGCTTTCCTTTCCTTCTAAATGGCTGTCAATTGAAGAGAATGCTATTAGCTGCCTTGCAGAGTATTAAAAATAATGTACCACACCAAGTTTAAGAACAATTCTCAGAAAATAATTAACAAAAATACTTGTTGCAACAGGAACTATGTGAGTGGAAAGCCTTCCAAAGCAACTGTTTTGAAAGGGACACACTTATTTCTACATAGAGGTTCTGGCTTCTTAAAACTCAGATTCTGATTCTGTATTTCTGAATTGCACAATGTTATGCTCTACTTATAGGTGTTCCAATGAGAAGAACAAATGTGTCAAGTTTAGTTTACTTTGTATTGTCTTTCAGGCCATTATCTCACTGGACAGTTTGGCTCTGATCATCCTACAAAGCAAAAAGCAAAAACAACAAACAAACAAAAAAACAAAACCCCAAACCAAAACAAACAAAGAAAAACTAAATCTTTAATTGGTGTCTCTCTAGCTACAATCATACATTTTTATGTAAGGCTGCTAGATTACCTCCTTAACAGCCTTTTGTAAACCATCCTGTAGAACCATGAGAAATTGTGGTTTTTAGAACACATTCTGACCACACATCCTTTTTTTTCCCTAAATTTTTTATTTATATTTTTTAATTTTTCAGTGTTCCAGAATTCATTGTTTATGCACCACACCCAGTGCTCCATGCAATACGTGCCCTCCATAATACCCACCACCAGACTCACCCAATCTCCCACCTCCCTCCCCTCCAAAACCCTCAGTTTGTTTCCTCAGAGTCCGCAGTCTCTCATGGTTTGTCTCCCCCTCCAATTTCCCCCAACTCACTTCTCTTCATCTCCCCATGTCCTCCATGTCACTCCTTATGCTCCACAAGTAAGTGAAACCATATGATAATTGACTCTCTCTGATTGACTTATTTCACTCAGCATAATCTCTTCCAGTCCTGTCCATGTTGATACAAAAGTTGGGTATTCCTCCTTTCTGATGGAGGCATAGTACTCCATAGTATATATATGGACCACATGTTTATCCATTTGTCCTTTGAAGGGCATCTTGGTTCTTTCCACAGTTTGGCGACCGTGGCCATTGCTGCTATGAACATTGGGATACAAATGGTCATTCTTTTCACTACATCTGTATCTTTGGGGTAAATACCCCATAGTGCAATTGCAGGGTCATAGGGTAGCTCTATTTTTAATTTCTTAAGGAGTCTCTGAACTGTTTTCCAAAGTGGCTGCACCAACTTGCATTCCCACCAACAGAGTAAGAGGGTTCCCCTTTCTCCACATCCTCTCCAACACATGTTGTTTACTGTCTTGTTGATTTTGTCCATTCTAACTGGTATAAGGTGGTATCTCCCAGACCCCCTTTTTAAGTCACCACTGAGAAAACAATTACAACAATAAGACAGAGGAAGGTGGCTACCATTGTCACCAATCTCCTTCCAACAGTCCGAATGTCAGAGTAGGACTTTGGTCCTAAATAATTTTGTTTTACAATGTAATTTTTGCTGCTATCTTGTCTTTCAATAGAAGATCGTACAGCATTCATCCAGGTAAACAAAGAAGTGGATAAAATGAAAGTTTCCCCAACTCTATTGACAACGGTTTCTTTGGGTAAAAGGGGAAAAAAAAAAAGAGTAATAAACGCTAAGAAGAGAAAAAGATTTTCACAGAGATCACAGTCTGTGGCTGATATGACCAAAGCGATAAATAGACCTCTTCAAACAAAAGTAAAACTTGTGTGAGATTCTGTGCAGTGTAAGAAAATCATTCTGCATTCTGTGAAGCCTGTTCCTTGTCCTGTCTCTTCCCTGGGAGCACAGCCAAACTGGTGAGCATTACTGTGGCACACCTAAATGGACTGGTAGATAGTAAGGGGTTGTTTCCCCTGGGAGATGCTTGATGCTTCCCTTCCTGAGCTATACATTCTGCTACATCACTCCCACATTTATTCTTACCCTCAGTATGCTCTATTCCTGCAAACAACACCTGATCCATGTTTTAGACTGGAGCGAACTCAACTGTTGTTGAGTCCCACACCGTGTTCAGGACGCCATATGATTACAAGATGCTGCCTGATTATTGAGAAGATGAAAAGATAAAATCCCGACATCCTCTCCATGCCTCTCCAAAGATCTCAAGCACCTTTCGAGTTTTTGTGTCTCTTAAAATAATGTTTCTTTCACCCCGGAATAGATCTGACTAAAAATGCTTAGTTATTAAACTGTGAACATTAAAGCTAAATACCAGCTTGGGGGAGGGGGGTATGCTGTGCACCCAGAAAGCCCAGGGGACAGTTAAGTGAGAAAAATCAAGTTTCTTAAGTTTAGTGGCTTAGTTTTGATGTTTTTGTAGGAGGAGATTATGTGTGTGTGATGTACAACGGTGGGGCTTTTGGGGCTGGTGTGGGAGGTGAAGCAAAAAATCCCTTCCCTTGCTGTCGCCTCTGACGAGGTTCTGCAGGCACCCTAGTGTCTCAAGGTGTCGGGACACTCTGTTCGTCATGTCAAGAAAAGAAATCTCGCTGCTCCGCACACAACCGCGCGAATGAATATTCAGCACCTCCAACTCAGATCCACGGCTAATGATCCCGATTCTGTATCTTCCAGGGCCAATTGTGTGGCCGCCCTCTTGCACACTGCCTTTCTTTTTTAGCAGTTTCATTATTTGTTCACACCTCCAGGAGAAGAACTGGAGAAAGAAGATGAAGCATAAATTCACCAACTTTTTTCAACTTACATCCTTGCCAAGTTCTCTGGTTCCAACAGGGCCGTGGGAGAGCCGGGAGCTCCTGGCAGGGGAAGGCTTCTGAGGCACCATCACAAACCTACCACCCAGCACACACCCTCACCCTGGGACAAACAGACTAACGGGCATCCTCTCCATACAAAAGGACAGCAAGCAGCCTAAGCAAATATTTTACTACGGAACTGCCAAAAAAAAAAAAAAAAAAAGCCAGCAAACAAGTAATAAAAGTCTGGCTAAATTCAGGATCCAACCCTGTGAAGGTTTCAGTCACCCAAGAGTAGAACATGAGCAGAGAGGGCAACACCCAATGTGTGTGTGTGTGTGTGTGTGTGTGTGTGTGTGAGTGTGGGTGTGGGTGTGTGAGGGTAGTGGAGAACCCACAGAGGGGCGCCCCTCTGCTGGGTCCATTGCCTTCTTCAACAGGCAGCCTTACACTGAGAAAGATGAAGTTTAGTTTGCTTGTTTTTGATGGCTTTCACAGAATTTGTGGGCACCGCGTTGTAGGGTCTCTTACAAGGCATTTGGCACTTCACATGCACCGTAGAGCCAGCATTTCTGACACTGGATGGGTGCAGTCGTGAGAAATTGAAAAACAAGCCCAGGCACAACTTCTGTTTCCTGGGGAGGGTTCGAGGAACACAGCAACACTGTGAAATGTGAAATGGAGGAGGTTTCTCTGGACATGGGACCCCCTCGTTTTTGAATCTTCCCGTCTTGATGGTACCGTGTCACTTGCCTCCACTCCCCACACCACAGCACCTTGCTCCTGTCCCCAGAAAAGCAGGAGAGGGCAACCCATTGGCATGAGCGAAATCCAGTCCACGTGGTCCAAGCTTAACTGCTTCCACCCCTTCCCACTGCCCTCAGTACAGAAAGTACAAACCTCTCAGCATGACTCCTGCCTGGCCCCTCCCTGCTTACCCTCTCCTCTCTGTCCAGTCTCCAGCCACACAAGGGTACTGTCCTTCCCCAAACACTGCTCCCTTCTGGCAGAAAGGCTTTGGAATGTTCTACTCTCCCTGACTGGAACACTTTCCCCCATGCTCCTGCTAGCTCCCAGGAAGCCTGCCTTGACTCTGTGGCCTTAATTAGCTCAGCCCTTCAAGTCCTTTCCTAGAGCTCCATGCAGCTCCTATCCGAGGTCTCTGTGTCAGCGCTGGCTCTTCATGGGATGCTGTGTGCCCGCCCTAGCCAGAAGTCTGTGTGTCTCTGAGCTCTTAACACAGACATATTTATTGTTGCCCAGCACAGAGCCTGGCCAACAGCAAAGGCCAACACTCAGAATGTCACAGTAGGACTTTGGTCCTAAATAATAACTTTGTTTTACAACGTAAGTTTTTGCTGCTGTCTCTCTTTTTTTTTTTTTTTTTTTTTTAAAGATCTGATTTATTTATTTGTCAGAGAGAGAGCACAAGCAGGGAGAGCAGCAGGGAGAGGGAGAAGCAGACTTCCGGCTAAGCAAGGAGCCCAACGTGGGGCTCGACCCCAGGACCCTGGGACCATCTTGCCTTCAAATGACCAAATGATTCAGCGAATTAATCTAGCCCAGATATCGATACTAATACATCTTTAGAGAATCTAATATCTATATCTAGTATCTTTAAACTCTTAAGAAGGCTTTTGGGCTTTTACCCTAAGCCGGCTGCTCCTACCAGGAGCCAGAGGCCACACATGGTGAGGAAGAGACCATGGAAGATTGCTCGGGGCACATCTAAGCTTCTGTGTTCAAGCAGCCGAGACATCTGCCTGCATCTGAGCCAGATGACTCTGTTCCACGTTTCTCTCCTCGCTCCCTAACCCCTTCCTTATTTCAGTCCCCAAAATTTCAACGGAGGAATTCAGAATCCATTTTTACTGGGTTCATTCATTTGCTTTCCTTCCCACTTCTCCATCTTAAGCTGAGTTTCACCCTGTATCTGGGCAATTACTCCACCAGCCAAGCAAAGGCAGCCCTTCTTCATTTGCCCCTTCTGTACTTCGGACTTGCATCCTGACAATGACTGTTAATATTTAGACAGCACTGAGCCTATATGAAGCATACATGTGCTTGCGCGCACACACACACACACACACGCGCACACACATTTAATCCTTACGTCAACATTAGGAAGGTACTATTATTTCTATTGTCTAGATGAGGATACTGAGGCACAGGGAAGTAACGTTACTTGCCCAAAGTTACCAGCTAGAGACAGGGTTTAAACCCAGGGGGTCTCGCTCCACGGTCCGTGCTCTTAACTACCACCCCTTCTTGTTTCTCATGCATTGGGGATGTCTATTACATCATTTCCTGCAGTTCTCAATCCCAGCGCCTACTGAGCGAGCATCAAAGCACATGACCTTGCATTTTCTGGCCTCAAAAGACTAGACAACTGCTAAATTGCTGACCTAGGAGATTTGATGCATAGGTCAGCCAGTGTACTGAGATTTGAGGCCTTTTTCAAATCATAATTTAGACCAATCAGATCTTCTCCTGAAAGTCTGGAAATGTAAAATGAGAGATGAGACCTGCCTTTGGCGTATGTCAGAGATGACCTGCCCTGATACACAGGATAGATACAGAACTGGATGGCACCGCACTGGGTCTTGTGCTAGATGAGTAAGTAGAAAGCTTGTTGAAGCAGAAGAGCACAGCAGACAGTCAGAAGATGAGAGAGAAAGCATGTGGCACTTAAGATTTGGAGAGATTCCTTCCAGTTCTTGATTTTTCTAGTTCCCAGTTTTCAGGATTTCTGTTCCTTACAACCCAAAGATGAACAATGAGAGCCCTCTGGTCCCTAAGGGCCTGATTCAGCTTTCCCAAGTGAGAAGAGGAGAAGAAAACAAGGAACCCCTTGATGAGAAGGGAACCTACAAGTGGTGCAGAGTGGGGTTAAGTTGTATGTGAAGTCCTATAGGAAATTTCTATCACCTTCACAGCCCCTTCCTCCAGGATGATCCCAACCGTCCACTGGGCACCATGACTGCTCAAGGCTGAGCACCTGTAAGGATTGAGGATGGAGACAAAGGGGTCCAACAGTACAGCATTTATCTGCTTTTCTAGAGCCAACCCCATAGGCTGCGGCTTCATAAACACAGGCTGGAAGAGCAAGCCATTAAAAGTAAAATTCTCAGAGATTTGTGAGAAACAGGTACAATGCTAACATGATAATGACATTAAAATAATGTTTTATGCTTCACAAAGCCCTTTTACTTAAATTGCCTCCCTGGTTCCTTACTACAACCCTATATCCATTCAGTCACTGAGCTTTGCTGGTTTTATATTCTGAACTTTTTTTTTTTTTTTTTAATTTTATCTTCCCCTGTTCTTGTATTCTGTTTTTTTAAGGATAAAATTCAACATGAATAGCTTTGCAAAATCACACTAAAAAACTTGGACTTTACTCTTAAGGTAACAAAAAGCTGCAGTCATGATTTGAGCAGGAATAAAGTGTAATTCGGCCTGGCTACTGTGTGGGTAACAGACTGATGGAGAGAAAGCATAGGGGCAGGGACATGAGGAGGATGGCTGCTATAAGAACCCAGCAGGGAGACGATGGTGGCTTGAGCAAGGCAGTAAAATTGGGGATGAGGACAGGAAGAAAATTCGCCCAAGTGTCCGACTTAACTAACTCAGGGGAAGTTGTTTCCATGACCGAGGAGAACGCGGCTACTTCCACAGAATATCTAGATCATTCAACTTCAACTGTTCGGGGGGAATATCTGCTTTTAATCTTCACAAGCACCGGGGAATACAAGAAGAGAATAAATAAAGATGTTTGGTAATGAAGGTACTGAATGAAGGTCCAGCGATGCTCAGCTTCCAACCTGCATGCAAAGGGGCATGACTAAATCCAGGATCCTGGCTTTAAATATACTGCTTGGACATCCATATCTAGAGTTTGTCTTCATTGCATGACTAGATTTAGTAGAACTCTGATACAAATATGAGAGGTATAGAACCATTATTCATAGTGTCCCTTTCATTTATTACTAAATGTGATTCATATTACCCAATATTCTATGAGCGATCTAATGATTATGCTTCTTCTGCCTATAAAAAGCTTTAAAGAGAGACTAAATAAATTAGTTCATTAACATATCTGAATGAAGAGAGAGAAACAAAAAAACTAAAAGAATTTCTACATCTGAAATATATTTTATAATTTAAGAAATTTAAAATATACTTTTACTCAGAATATGATTCACAAAAAAATGAAATAACAGCTTTTGTAATTTTTTAGTTTTAAGAAATAAGCTCTGTGAATTACATAGAACTGTTTTCCCATAATAACTAATGGTTCAAGTAAACTGCCTCTTTAAATGTATGTTTAAAAGTCTGAGGCATCACCTCAGCCTTTCTATGTAGTTCTCTAAGACAACGGAACTGGATATACTACTCATAAATATGATTGTCATTAGTCCTTAAAAAAAATAAAATTCCCACAGAGACCACAAAAAATAAAATTCTCTAGATGGTAAGAGAATGAAAAGATGTGCCACAGGCTGGGAGAAAATATCTACAAATCATGTACTGATAAAAGATCTGTGCCCAGAATTTATAAAGAATTCTCAAAGTCAAAAATAAGGATAAAAGTTAACCCAATAAAAAGTGGGTCAAAGATTTGAAGATGAAGGCATAGGGATGGCAAATAAGCACCTACAAATACAATAAATATAATATGTAAGTAAGTATAATATCATTAGTCATTAAGGAAATAAATCAACTAAATAAGGAATTGGAGTCAATTAACTAACTAAAATTAACCTTATTAATTTAAATGAGTTAATTAAAACAACAATGAGCTATACTACTACATACCCATTAGAATGGCTAAAATTAAAGAAATTGAGCCTTCCAAGTGATGGTGAGAATGTGGAGGAACTGGAACTCTCCCACACTACTTGTAGGCAGGCAAAACAGCAGAAGCACAAAATAGTATAAATTTCTTAAAAAGTTAAATATAAACCCGCCATATGACCTACCCCGAAAGAAATGAAAGCCTACATCCACACAAAGACATGCATGCAAATGCTCGCAGCAACTTTATTTGTAAGAGGAAATTACCACACAACAGAACTGCAAAATAGTTATTCTGTGAGAAAAAAGCCAGACAGAAAAAGCATGTATCATGCTTTGAAATCCTAGAAAATGCAAACTATTCTACTGTGGCAGAAAGCAGAACAGTAGTTTTCTGGAGATGGTGGGAGAGATGGGGAGAGGCAGAAGGAATGGGTTACCAAGGGACGGAAGAAAATTTTGAAGGGTGGTGGGAATGTTCGTTATCTTAATTGTGGTGATGATATCATGTGTATATACTTAAGTCAGAACTTATTAAATTGTACATTTTAAACATGTGAAATTTATTATATGTTGATCAGACCTCAACAAAGCTGTTAGAAAATGGAAAAAATAGGTACGTGGTCAGTATTTGTAGTTTAAGTGGAGCCTGAAGAACAATCAATATTTAACCAGGAGGTATTTAAAGATCAGATGTGTATAAGGCAGTGATGATGCCTGAAAGCATGAATTCGACCTTCAAATAATGTCTAACATTTTTCCTGGCTACTGCAAGGAAGTTCCCTGATTTATTTTTACTTCATCTCTAGTAGGTTGTTAACAAGGTGTATTTATTTTCTCGGTGACCAAAGAAACCCTGACCATTTCCTCCCTACGATGCTTTCCATGTCCTAGAATGTTCCACTAAAAGAAATCTGTGAACTTAATACAGAAATCACAGGTATCACATATTTCATTTAAGTGTTTGAGATGCTGCAAATGAATTTTTCCTTCTCTACCACTTTTACAAATCTTCAATTCTTCACTCATCCTTGAAGACACTATTTAAGTTTAATCATCACCGTACATGAGCCACAGTCAACAAAATCACACACACACAAAAAAAAAAAAATTAAGGAAAATAATCAGGGCAATATATCTTAACGTACTGGGATTACACTTTCGAATTTCTTGAGACCTAAAATCTGAAGATACGACAAGTCCATCAATTCTTAAAAGTTTATTGTTGTTTTGTTTAAGAGAAACACCATGTGCTTCTGACATAATGATTGAGCATATGTATTTCCCACCCTCCTTCCCAAGACCCTACTGAAATGGTCATAAGGAAATAAAAAGGGAAGAAAAAAAAAAAAAAAAAAAAAGCCTGTAAGTTTAAAGAACAATAAGGGAAGGGGATTATGTAAAAGATCAACAATCATCTGAACATGGGGAAGAGGAAGGAAGCACTCTTTTTTTTTTTTTTTTTTAAGATTTCACCTATTTATTTGACACAGAGAAAGAGAGACAGTGAGAGAGGGAATACAAGCAGAGGGAGTGGCAGAGGGAGAAGCAGGCTTCCCGCTGAGCAGGGAGCCCAATGCAGGGCTCAATCCCAGCTGGGATCATGTCCTGAGCCAAAGGCAGACGAGGCCTGACAACCAGCCACCCAGGCACCCCTGGAAGGAAGCATTCTGACTGGTGAAGCAGTCGTGATTGTCCCCCAGAAAGAGGATTCCAGAGTTGGCATTCCAAGCAGAGCGCTAGGAAGGGCGAAGAGAAAAGTTCAGAGGCGACCTGAAAACGGGGGACTTGACAAGAGCTCTCCTCACATGGTCCCCATCTCTCTGTGCTCTCCGCAGTGCAGACCAGCCTGACGACAGGCCCACCTGACATCTAGCCCCGAGCTCTAAAGAGATGAAACAGACGGAGATTCCTGTGTCGGGAGGTCATGCTCCAGAGGAACATCTCCCCAATTCTGGAAGCTGGACATCACCCAGAAGCCTGGCACTCATTATATCCTGTCCCACTGTCTAAATACGAACAGGCAATCAAGGATTGGAATGTATCAGTAAAATAAAAAATGCATTTGTCCTTGAGGCTGGAAGCCTTCTCCTTCCAGTGGCCCAAGGATCTCGCCTGGCTTTGAGTCTACAGAGAAAAACGTGCAGCGAACAGTATTTACAAACCCACAGCAGTGCAAGTGCTGTTCACTGATAGTTCGGTCCACACAAAGACAATATACAGGAAAAATAAGTTGATACAGGATAAAATTTATAGGGTACGTTGTCAGAAATAGGGAGGCAGAAGAGAAGGAGTAAAGATGGAGGAAAGGTGAACAAAGTCACATCCTCTTGTTTTATAGGGTAGGTCAAGAGACTGTTTAAAAAAGTAATAGAGTAATAACAAAGGAAAAAATGTAGTAGGGTAGCAAGTCAAGGCCTAATTATCTTATTTAATTATTTATTTATGTTACATCAGTCACCACACAATACATCATTAGTTGGTTTTTTTTTTTAGACTTTATTTATTTATTTGACAGACAGAGATCACAAGTAGGCAGAGAGGCAGGCAGAGAGAAAGAGAAGCAGGCTCCCTGCTGAGCAGAGAGCCCGATGCGGGCCTCGATCCCAGGACCCTGAGATCATGACCTGAGCCGAAGGCAGCGGCTTAACCCACTGAGCCACCCAGGTGCCCCACATCATTAGTTTTTGATGTTGTGTTGCATGATTCATTGTGTGCCTGTAACACCCACTGCTCATTATAACCCGCCCCCACCTTAATACCCATCACCCTGCTACCCCATCTCCCCAAACCCCCTCCCCTCTAAAACCCTCAGTTTGATTCCTGGAGTCCATAGTCTCTCATGGTTCATCTCCCCCTCTAATGTCCCTCCCTTCATTTTTCCCTTCCTTCTCCTAATGTCTTCTATGCTATTCCTTACGTACCACAAATAAGTGAAGCCTTATGCTAATTATCTTATCTATATTTAAAATGATATATGAGCATCTAGCTAGGGATAATATGAATAAGCTGTATCTCCATCTTTCACAGCACAGATCTTTCAGACACTCTCTAAAATTGCTAATCAAGAAATGGAGAAGTAAGCCTATTACTTCCAGTAGTGATGGTCACTACCGAGAAAAGTGAAAGCAGCAAGGAACAGGATAGATATTTACTTCTGGGGAGTGGAAAAGATGAATTAAAGGCCAGAAGACTTTTTTTTGCCATAAGAAATCCTTCTTGGAATTTTTGGATTTTTTACCATATCCTTGAACTATTTTCATACACATTTTAAAAATTCTAAGGTGAATGTATAGACTTCACAACAAAATAAATACCAAATATTATGAGTGACTCTCATGACTTGGGCAATTTTGTATATTTTATCTCATTTGAGCTACACCTAGGGAGTGGGTAGACAGGGCCATCCTTTTACTTCAGGGAGAAACCAAGACTAGGTGTGTTTTGATGGCTCCCCCGAACACACAGGCAGAGTGGTGGAGGTGAGACCAGAGCTGGGGTCTTCTGATGCCAACTCTAATATTCATTCCTCTGGGCTGGCAATTCTCAGTAGTCTGGCTTTAGCATTTCTTTATACTCCTACAAATTGGGAAGTCCAAAGACATTGTGTTTATATAGATCGTATCTATGGATGTTTACTGGATTCAAAGTTAAAACTGAGATCTTTAAAAATAATTATTTATTAATCCATTGAAAAACAAAACAAGGGACGCCTGGGTGGCTCAGTGGGTTAAGCCTCTGCCTTCAGCTCAGGTCATGATCTCAGGGTCCTGGGATCGAGCACCGCATCGGGCTCTCTGCTCAGTGGGGAGACTGCTTCCCCCCACCTCTCTCTACCTGCCTCTGCCTACATGTGATCTCTCTCTCTCTCTCTGTCAAATAAATAAATAAAATCTTAAAAAAAGAAAAACAAAACAAAAAACCCGTAAGATTACATAAATATTTTAAGAAATAAAACTACAGTTTCTGAAACAAAAAAGTAGTGAAAACATGGACATTATTTTAAATATTTGTAAATTTCTGGGTTGACAGTAGGCAGTGGGATTTTCGTAACTGTGCCTGCACTGTGTTGGGACAGCACCCACCAGTAGCCCCTGGGGAGGTTCCCCTGCCCATGTAAAAAGGGCAAAGAATATCTTAGTATAATTAAGAAAAGAGTTTTGACTTTGTAAGGTCTGTGAACGGGTTTCAGGGACCTCCAGTGGTCTCCAGACTATACTTTGGATTCCACTCCTTTAGGAAGCTTTCCTTGATCTCCCCAGAAAGAACTGTCACCTTCACTGTGTTGCCACAGCTCACTCACTGAATGTCAGGTTAATCCTAACTTTATTGTTTGCTTACCACTTGTTAATAAACCAATGCCCTCTACTAACCCGAAAACTTACCCTGTTCCAGCCTGTTCCAGTCCCCACCTAGCACCTTCCACAGTAGCATATACCTAGGAAATACTCGATAAATATGGAATAAATAAATAAAGGAAGTCCAGATTTGTGCCACAGCAACTAAGGAGCAACAGAACAGTCTACAGGGACCAGCTAGAGAAGCAGAACCATCAAACTAGAATACAGTGACATTGCTAAGAAAAGGAGCTTGTAAATTAAGCTAAATGCATCTGAATCTCATCTCTGCCACTCGCTCCCTGTAGGACATTTTTTAGCTGAAGGATTTTTGACAAGATACCTAATGTATCTACATCTCAGTTTCCTCATCTGTAAAATAAGGTTAAAAATAATACAGAGTTACCGCGATGACAAAATGTGATTTCTATAAATTGCATGCAATGCTGGACAAATGATGGGCACTTGTGTTTATTATTCTATCATCGAATGGGCAAAACTATCACTCTGTCAGTGTCCACCATTTGACTAACAGTGGGGCTAAAACACAGGGGAAAATACCTACCTCCAAAGAGGAACTTGTTCAATAAGCACTTATTTATTCAATGAATTCTGAAACATAAAATCGCAGATCCTGAATTAAAGCAGGTTTTCTCTCGCCTACTTGGAATTAGCAAATCACAGACCACAGGGAAAAATTAGAGTAATAACAATAGATGATTAAAGAACAGGAGGTGAATGAAGCCTACGCTTCAGGGATATTTGTGGAGACTTTTTTTTACAGTGCTTTGTTACTTTGAAAGAATTTCAAGAGTGGTAATCAATCCAATTGTTTGGATCCTAGTAAATACATGAAGACTCTTAAAATAGCACTATATTCTGAAATCGGCTTTAACGCCATTGGAGGAAGATGGTCTAATAATAGTTTAGGACAGTTCTTACTTCCATCAGTCAGAAATAAATGCCATACATTTCCAAGATAAGTTTCCCAGTTCAGTTTTATCCTGTATCCACTGAGTGACACCAAGAGTAATTTATTGCAGTCAATCCTCATTTAACTACTAATTTTAATGATGTCTATAAGTACTGAATATTCACTGACATTGTATACACCTAGTTGTACAAACGCAGCTTCCTTATTTTATAACTTTTCAGATTTCCTCCTAAGTCCCCACATTTGAGGGGAATTGGAGAACGTAGAGGTTGGCCAGTGGGTACATATTTTGTTTATTCTGCAGATGTTAATCCCGACCCACCACCTGTATTGTCTCCAGATAATCCATCTTCTGCTTGGATGACTTCAGGTAAGGGCTCAGGCATTCAGAAGTTGGCTCCCTCATCTGTTTCCCTCTGATAGCTTCTGAGTACAGGAAAGGAGGTTGAGGTTTCTGCATCCTCACAGAAGCTTAGAGAAAAAGCAGGGGGGTTGCTCTTTGGATTACTGACTGCTGAAGTGTGGCAGGTTCTCTCTGACCTTTGAAGATGGAAACTTAGTTCCCAGCCTTGGAGTGTCTGTGGTGCTAATCATTTGCCTCTCATTCTTCACAGACTTTCGCCTCGCTTCTCTTTCCCTAAACCTCTGCTGGCCTACAAAATCTTCTGCACGCTTGAGATGCCTCACAGAGCATCCCCTTTTAGATCACTTATGTGGGTAGGAGGAACCGGTTGCTCATTCTTGAGCCACATCGTGCTGCTACCTCACGCTGCTAGCTTCCTTGCTCCATCTTGGATATGCGACGAGCCAGAAGCTGGAACTCTTGGGGGGATCCACAGCCTCTTCCACGTTATCAGAAAAGTTAAGGCATTAGTGCAAATGGTCTTCAGCTTCCACACACGTAACTGGATGTTTCTAAAACCTTACTTACGGAACTTTCAACCTCACATAGGAGATAGCTTGAGAATTTCATATTTGACCTCCTCAAACTCCTGTCATTCTTTGCTTGAGCCAGAAGGGTCAGGCTTTAACCTTTCTATTTCCTCTACATTATATCCTCTTGTCTCCTCTATCAGCCATCCTTGTAGTTTAGCCGCCTTGAGGGGAAGGGTGATGCACCATGCACTATGGAAGAAAATCTAAGATTTAAATTTTCATGACTTAGTCTTGACAGTTAAAGAAATTTAGCAAACTCTTTCCAGGTAAAATTAATCATCACTGCTTTTTTGAAAATCCTATTTTGATGCCAGAGGCCAAATACTATAGTTACTAACCTTTGGTGTTTATTTTTCTTTGTTTTTATTTCCTTTTTCCTTAATTACTATTTCTTTAGTTGTGTGTGTGTTTAAGTAAGCTCTACACACAACATGGGGCTTGAACTCATGACCCCAAGATCAAGAGCAGCACGCTCTATGGACTGGGCCAATTAGGTGCCCCCTAAATTCTAACACTTCCCAGTCCTTCTATAACATTCCTAAATCCTGTCAAGGCAAATGGATGCTTCCAGAAGAAAAAAGAAAATGCATGAGAAAAATCTCAATATATTCAAAAATAACCCCCATTATGACTGATTATCATTACTCCAAATTCAGGCAATTTTAATAGACAACATTCATTTGCATATTAATTGAAAGCCTTCCAACTGCTTTTGAAAGGTTGAAACAAAGAATGAAATTGGTTAGTAGAAAGCAGAATCAATTCTTTAGGAGTTTCAAAACTAAAGACTTGTTTGCTGAATATAGGAATACTTGTTAAGAATCCCCCTAAAATTCCATAATTTCAATCAGCTAACTAGATAGTTGATGTTGGATGACCCACCGTTACCTTAAATTGTTTTTTTAAAACCTAGGCTCATAATCTTTCTTTAAAAAAAAAAAATCTGGCTTTCTTTATCTTTTAATCTTGATAATGATACTACATTTCTCCCAGCATCATAGTCATCTTCAAAAATTTCATTCGAAGCACATTTGCAACATGAACGGCAGGTGCTGTGTTAGCCCTCTGTAGCATGTCTGGGGCCCAAATTCTGCCCTCAGGGAAATTTCTGTATAGTGCCCCCTATCTAATCTGTCACTGAGTCACATAAATTCATATTTTGAAAATGTGCCCCTGCTACCCAGAACACAACACTGTCCTCAGTCATTTCTTGATCCCAATGTTGTTGTGCTCAAGAAATACTTATTAGATTTAATTCACTTTTCCAGTACCTACATAGAAGTCTCTGATCAGCCTAAGAACTGTCTCCAAAGGTAAGGAAAGAAGACAATCTCAAATGTTGACGTTATTTCATTCATGCAGAATGACCATCAGTTGTTGTCTGCTACTCCCACTGGGTCATCATCGCCATGACAGCCTCAGACCGACCACTGGGCTGGGTGGATCATTCTTTGGATCATTCTGGGTTTTTTTTTTGTTGTTGTTGTTTTGTTTTGTTTTGCTTTTTAAGATTTATTGTATTTATTTGAGACAGAGAGAACATGAGAGGGGAGGGTCAGAGGGAGAAGTGGGCTTCCCACTGAGCAGGGAGCCCAATGTGGGACTCGATCCTGGGACTCCAGGATCATGACCTGAGCTGAAGGCAGTTGCTTAACCAACTGAGCCACCCAGGCACCCTGCATTCTGGTATTTTTCAAACTCCTTTATCTTTCTATGGATGCCTTCTGCACATAATAATTTTTTTTTAAATATTTTATTTATTTATTTGACAGAGAGAGATCACAAGCAGACAGAGGCAGGCAGAGAGAGAGAGAGAGAAGCAGGCTCCTGCTGAGCAGAGAGCCCGATGTGGGCCTCGATCTCAGGACCCTGAGATCATGACCTGAGCCGAAGGCAGAGGCTTAACCCACTGAGCCACCCAGGCGCCCATAATTTTTTAATGCCCTTCAGTGTTTCGTGCTAGTCACATTTTTAATCTTACTAATATGTAGCCTTTGCTACTAATTTCATTCTTATATATCTTGAAATATTGAAAAAGCAATATTAAGAAATGATTATGCTGTATTACCCCTGACTAGGGGGAGGGAGGAAAAAACAGGGTATTCAGTATCCAGTCTTGGACTAATTCCAGTCCAGAAAGACTCTCACTTCAATCTCACTCTGGTGTGAGTTCATAGGTCACTGTGAAGGACACAGAAATACCAATTATATCTTTTTTTTTTTTTCCAATTATATCTCTTCAGGGAAAGAGCTGGGGTTAACTCAGATGGCACAACAGATCGTAAATATGTTTGTTTTATATTGATTGGATGGAGAGACCGTCTTTCATACCTCCTAGAAAGCAGGAAAGTTTTTAAAGGGAGGCCTGCTCTTTTCTTTTATAAAGAGAAATGTGGAAGAAGAGGAGATACAAGCAGGAATTGCTGGAGCAGAACAAGCCACAGTCCCTAGGGTCAGGGGTCCTCTGCACGCCCCAGCGGGCTGTGTCAGTCTTGTGGAGAGCTGTTTTTTAACCTCTCCTGCACTCTGAGGATTTCCCTTATCTTTTCTGAGAAGGTTTTTAATATGTAAGTAAAATAAACATCATACAGAAATAAACAGAAATGGAGATGAGAAAAATAATTGGCAAAGTTGATCACTTTTACCAACTCACTGTAAACACTTTTGAGGTGGTTTTTCCCCTCTCATGTGTATGATATATGCCTCAGTAATACTCTAAACCCTGGTGAGGTGGGGCCTGAGTGGCTCAGTCGGTTGGGCAACTCTTGGTTTTGGCTCCAGTCATGATCTCAGGGCCGTGAGATGGGGTCCCGCATCCTCAGCGGGGAGTCGGCTTCCCCTCTCCCTCTGCTCCTACCCCCAACCTGTCCCCCAACCCCTGATCGTACCCTCTAAAAAGAAATAGATAAATCTTTTAAAAAATGTATTCTAGCCTCCAATAAATGTTTATTAGCTAACTTAATTAATGAACTAATTAAAGGCTAGAATCATACAGGTTTGTGCTCTGATTTTTTTCCACTTTAACATAAGTATTTTAATTTTTGATATTGGTAGATAGTCATTGCCTTTATTTTTAATGGTTTTGAAAAGTTTCATTGAGTAGATATGCCACAATTTACTTAATAACACCTGAACAGTTGGGGAATATTTACACTTCTCACAATTTTCCTATTAGAGATAACACTGTGATGATAAGCTTATTCCACATTTTGTGGATCACTTTTTGGATAGATTCTCTAGATCAGGGTAGGCAAACTTTCCCTGCAAAGGGCCAGATGGCAAATATTTTTAACTCTGCAGGTCACATGGTCTTTGTCTCAGCCACTCAGCTTTGCTGGTATAGTACAAAAGCAGTTACAAAAAACATATAAACAAACGAACATGTCTATGTTCGAAGAAAACTTGATACATGTACAATCAAACTCACATTTATTTCATGTTTAATGGGTCATGTAATGGTATCTTTTTTTATTGTGTTCCAGTCATGTAACACATGTAAAATCATCCTTAGCTCACAAGTTATACAAAAATAGGCAGCAGCCTAGACATGGCCAGTTGGCCTAGAGTTGGCTTCAGATTCTAGGGATTCCTGGTCAAAGGATACACCGTCAAGGGCACGGGGGTGGCTCAGTCAATTATGCATCTGCCTTTGGCTCAAGTCATGATTCCAAAATCCTGGGATGGAGCCCCATGTCAGGTTCTCTGCTCCATGAGGAGCCTGCTTCTCCCTCTCCCTCTCCCTGCTGCTCTCCCTGCTTGTGCTCTCCCCACCTGCCCCCTCTGTCAAATAAATAAATAAAACTTAAAAAAAAAAAAAAAAAAAAGACACACCATCAGCCAGCCTTCTGCTGGTCATTTGGATGGTTACCTTCAACCCTATTTCTCGGTTGGTAAATTTCTGGGTTCAGCCATTTAAATAGTCAGTGTCTTCCTCCTGCATCACATCATTCTTGAGAGACTACACAGAAGAACTACTTTCTGTAGTTTATTATCCAGACAGTAACCATTTTCTTTTAAAATTGATTTAGGGTGACAAGACCGTATGAGAGGTCACCTGCCTCGAGTCGCCTGAAGCAAGAGAAGCTCTAGTTTAGAAGGGGTCAAGAAGGGGCACGCCAAGATTTCATCATCTCCTCTTAATCTGGCCATTCAAACCCATTTCATTCTAATTCTTCAGCTGAGCCTGAGAACACCTGGCCAGCAGCCACCTTCAAACACAAAGACAATTATTAAGTTAATCCCTCTGCATTTCTTTCTCTATCCTGGGTTGATAATGAGGAACAAGAACTATTTCCTTTTGTGGATTGTGAAACTGAAGAATAAAAGTGCCTTTTCTCTGATTGGACAGTAACTCAGAAAAAAAAGGAAACCATGTTCCCTGCCTCTAGGGCTAACTGTCATGATCATAAATTAATATTTATTAAGCATCTTCTGGTTGCATTCCACTGTGGGAGGCACAATGGCAATTAGTCCCATTCATTACTGTACATTTTTAAATTTTTTTCAATTTATTAAATTGTATCCTGGATGATTAGATTGCTTCAGGCCGTAAGTGCAAAATTGAAAATAGTCAATTAGGATACATACAACAAAGCAGCCAGTTAAAACACGGTGCATTAAAATATCAGCTTTACAGTTCCTGTTCTCCAAATCTAGAGGGGGCAGATTTACAAGATGTTCTGAAGGCCAGAGGGCTTACAAGAAGGGCAGTGAACTCTTTACAAAGAGGAAGCCCTTTCTCCAGCTCTCCATAGATGGAAATTGGGGCCCAAGATTTGTGGCAGTTTATCTCATCTGCCAGAGCTTTTCTAAATTGCTCCTTAATTTTAAGATATGGAGAAGGTACATCTCCTGTTTTTATTCCAACTGAAAGTTAAGAATCTTTCAAATAAAATTACTCATTTCAGAACTCCTCTTTATATTCTCTCCTATGCTCTAAATACTTTGTAGGGGATTTTTAATATAAACCAGGCAATACACTTGATCTTAGCCAAGGGGCCAAGAAGCGATTAAACCAGGCAATAAACTAAACACAAAGAAAACAGTCATTTTTCTTTATGAGAATGTCAAAAGAGTTAAGGCCAAAGTTACTCATGGCTAAGGGCGACTAATGGACACGGTGGTATTCCAAAGAAATCTGCTCAAGGAGGAGAGTTACAAGGGGGTTTGCTTGTCTTTTTTTTTCCCTTAAATATTTTATTTATTTATTTGTCAGAGAGAGAGCACAAGCAGGGGGAATGGCAGGCAGAGAGAGAAGCAGGTTCCCTGCTGAGCAGGGAGCCTGATGCAGGACTCCATCCCAGGACCCTGAGATCATGACCCGAGCCAAAGGTAGACGCTTAACCAACTGAACCACCCAGACGTCCCCTCTTTTTTTTTTTTTTTTAAAGATTTTATTTATTTGTCAGAGAGAGAGTACAATCATCTTTACAAATGAAAGAAGAAACCAAATGTGAGCTTAGTAAGTATGTGATTGGTCTAAATCACAAAGGACTGTTGTTAAAGACTGCAAAGGGGGGTGCCTGGGTGGCTCAGTCATTAAGTCTCTGCCTTAGGCTCAGGTCATGATCCTTTGTCCTGGGATGGAGCCCCGCATTGGGCTCTCTGCTCAGCGGGAAGCCTGCTTCTCCCTCTTTCACTTCCCCTGCTTCTGTTCTCCCTCTCTCTGTGCTTCTCTCTTTCAAATAAATAAATAAAATCTTTTAAAATTTTTTAAAAAATAAATAAATACTGCAGAGAAAAGGGGTCAATTCAAAATAGTTTGACTATTAAAAAATCTATAGGTTTTGGGGCACCTGGGTGGCTCAGTGGGTTAAGCCTCTGCCTTTGGCTCAGGTCATGATCTCAGGGTCCTGGGATCAAGCCCTGCATTGGGCTCTCTGCTCAGTGGGGAGCCTGCTTCCCCCACTCTCTCTCTGCCTACCTCTCTGCCTACTTGTGATCGCTCTCTGTCAAATAAATAAATAAAATCTTAAAAAAAAATCTATAGGTTTTTTAATAGTCAAAAGTTAGAAATTCAATAGGGACACTTAATAGGATGAAATTTAAATAGTGACAAATAACTCTGGAAAACACTGTGGAGTTCCCCAAAAAGTTGAAAATAGAGCTCCCCTATGGCCCAGCAATTGCACTGTTGGATATTTACCCCAAAGATATAAATGTAGTAACCTGAGCTGCATGTGCACCCCAATGTTTATAGCAGCAATGTCCATAATAGCTAAACTATGGAAAGAGCCCAGATGTCCATCGACAGATGAATGGTTGAAGAAGATGTGGTGTATATATACTATGGACTATTATGCAGCCATCAAAAAATAAAATCTTGCCATTTGCAACAACATGGATAGAATTAAAGGACACTATGCTAAGTGAAATAAGTCAATCAGAGAAAGACAATTATATGATCTCATTGATACGTGGAAATTAAGAAGTAAAAACAGAGGATCATAGGGGAAGAGAGGAAAAAATAAAACAAGATGAAACTAGGGAGGGAGACAAACCATAAGAGACTCTTAACCACAGGAAGGAAACTGAGGGTTGCTGGAGGGGAGGCTGATGGAGGGATGGGGTAACTGGGTGCTGGGCATTAAGGAGGGCATGTGATGTAATGAACACTGGGTATTAGAAAAGACTGGCGAATCACTAATGTCTACTTCTGAAACCAACAATACATTATATGTTAATTAAGTTAATTTTAATTTTAAATGTTTTAAATAAGTTAAATAGGGATGACTATAAAAGAACATACCTAGAGGAAAAAGACAAGTCAAGAATACAAATGCAACAAAGTAAAGAACTGATTAGGCCTCAGTACAACAGAAGGGAACCTGGGTTAACATTTGACAATGAACTGAATTAAATCAATAATGGAGCGTTACTGGACGATAGGTCAATATAAATTTAGGACATTTTGATGTTTGTTATCCTGTCATAGGTTCAGGTGTGTAAAAAATCATTCTGTGTTAAACCCAAAAAGCATGATTCTGAAAAAATGCCTTCGAACCACTTAGAGATGATTTAAAACTAAGACTCCAGCACTCATCTCTGCAAATATGATAGTACGTTCTTGAGAAGAATCTCAAGCATTGGTGTTTTAAACAAGCTCGTGTCATGATTCACATGCAGGCTGGTCTCAGGGCCACACTTGGAGGAACACTCTACTCCAGGGCGTGACTGATTCTTTTCAGGCACAAGGTCTGCTGTTCAGGTACCAACTCTTGGTAAGGGACGCCGCCAGGACTTCCAGCAGAAGGACCTGATCACTGGGCTTTGTACAGACCCGAGAATTCAGAGTAGCTCCATTCATGGGCAGGCCACCCATTCCTGTTTTTTATTTCTCCAAAAATAAAACCTTTTACTAAATAACTGCTCAAACAATATATGCTATGATTTGAATATTTCTCTGTCCTCTAAGCTTCTTGAAAACAGAGACTGGTTTTTATTCACCCTGGTAGCTGTATTTAAAGAAATATAAATCCCTGATGAGATACGCTCTTACAGTAAAGCATTATCACAAAGAATGGAAAAGCTTTTTCTCTTATTCTTGTACTTGGTATTCACCCAATTATACCTACTCTGAGGGCTTTCAAGCCATTGCAAATGACCCTAACACTTGGTTACAATCTGCCATAGGGAGGATATTAATTGCCTTCTTAAGATCAACACTGTGTGTCACTCTCCTCCCCACACTTGCTTTCTACTAAGACTTCTTTCAATGTCTCCACACCTTGATGCTATGACCATATTTACATTCTAAGTTCCAAAGGTCCCAAGCCACAGGCTTTCCTGTTCTCTTGGTTAGCAGTCTCTCTGTCTCTATCTCTCTCGGTCTCTCTCTCACTCACACACACATACACACACACACACACACCCAAGCAGATAGTATTTGATTCTGTCTAATCCTCTTCTTCTAATCCCTTTTTCCCCACTCTAGCTAAACATCCTCCTACTCATTTAACTTAGTTTGGCTGTTTTATTCCGATAACATTAACTCTGTCTTCCCAAGGTTTCAGATCCTTTTTGTAGGATCTTCATGGGATTTCTCCTTCTGTGGTTGAAACCAAGCAGAACTCTGTTAAACCAAGTTATACAGTGGTTGCCTCATAAGGCAATCCTTGTCCACCACTTCAAACTCGAGCTGTAGGGAACTGTTGCATTCAGTAGAATCTGTGTCACCTTTTTAAACCTATTTGCTAAATTAACATGCTTTTGGAAAAAAAAAAAAATCAAAAACTGTTCCTTAGGAAGATTAATGGTATTAAGGCTGTCTCATCTCTAGACTGAAATGCTGGGGACCAGCTTTACTTTCTTCAGCTCCATGGAGAGCTTTTGGGAAAGAGGTGTCTGGTTACTAGTTACTCCTGTCTGGAGAGAATAAATAAGAAACTCAGGGCTTAGGTTAAAGCAAGAGAGTCACAAGTTTTCCAGCAGAAGGAACTCAGCAGCAACAGTCCACTGGGGATGAGAAGAGCAAGCAGGCTGGAAACTCTGGATTTTCTATTTGCATAAAAGCAGAGCCTGGCTGAGAGGCTTTCCTGAAGCTGTGTTCAACCAGATCAATCATAAAAAGAAAGAACAACTATAGGGATGAATATGGACGCAATTTTCCTCAAGTTAGCAAAAAAAAAAAAAAAAAAAAAAAAAAGAGTCTTTGATGTCGGCCTACAAGATAATCAAAGGAGATAGCACCTTGAGGAGGTGCTTAAGGAACAGATGAAGTGAGGAACGAAAGGACTGGCCAGTGGTCTGTCACACAGAAGGATGACAGAAGTTTGTGTAAACCAATATACACTGAATCCATGCACTTGCTCACTCACTCATTCCACAGCATGTACTGCGCACCCACCACGAGCCAATGCTGTTCCAGAACTTGCTAGAACAAGTACTTGTAGTACTTGCAGTCTAGTTCTTGTAGTCTAGTTCTTACAAAAGAACAAAACAGAAACCCCCTCCCCGTGTAGCTGCCATGCTACTAGTGGAACACTCACAACAAATGACAACTAGAATAAATAAGTAAATCCTAAAGTAAGTTCAGAAGTGATAAGCGAAGAGAAAGACAGACTGTGGATGAAGAGAGACCAGGAGCGCAGGGGTCAGTGCTAAGATGCAGAATTAGAGTGGTCAGGACAGGACTCGCAGAGAAGAAAGATCCAAGCACAGACTTTCAGGGGAGAGGGACTGAGCCCAGAGGCTGTTACTTGGGGGGAGGGTGGTGTCTGTTCTAGGCCAAGAGAAAGCAAAGGCCCTAACGCACAAGACACTTGCTGGGTTCAAGGACAAGCATGGAGGCCATGTAATCAGAAGGGAGTGAGGCAAGGGAAACAGGAGAGGGGGCTGGAGGGCAGAGGGGTACAAATGGGTCATGAAGGGCTTGGTCAATACTTGGAATTTTACTGTGAGAAAACAGGAGCCATGGCAAGGTTTCAAGCAGAGGAGCGACGGGAGATGACTTCTTTCAGAATGCTCACTCGGGCTGCTGTGTTGGAAATAGGCTGAAGAAGGGAAGGGCAGGGGCAGACAGATCTCCATGAGGTGCTGCAGTAAGGCAAGAGAGGAGCGGGGCTCGGACCAGGGAGCCAGCAGTGGAGGGAGTGAGAGCGGACCAGGTGATAGCAGGTTCTAAATAAGGAGGGAAAACAGCTCAAGGGCTGCCACAAGTTGTGCCTATCAAGGAAACCTCGCACCTTCCTTTTTTCATCAAGGAAACAAAATAAACTGCTGTGTGTTTGTATTGTTTATACTGAATGGTGCTGCTTGCAGAATTTCTCAAAGTGACTGACAGCATCTGATGTAATGATGAGTTTGCTCTGGCAACTATTATAAAATAGCAGATAATTTCTCTTACAAACTAATACGCTGATGTTATGTGTGCGTTTCGACAGCAGTGATTACTAGAGTCAACAAACAAGTAAATTGACTTAAAGGATAAAGTTACAAGTCCTTTTACTTGGGTGTTGGCCTACACCTTACGTATAATATACCGTTTGTGTCTTCCAAAAATTAAAAATTTTTAAAAAAAAAGTGGAAGCTCATTTGAAGGAAGTTCATTTGAACGTGAAAGACCATTTGGGGGGCAAAGGCAAATGAAGAATAGAAGACACGTGTCCATTTATACACAAAATCATTTTTTCTATTTTCTTTAGCCTGATCAAATATTAAACATCATGGACTGTCCGTGACCAAGATATACTATACTGTTGGGTTCTCTCTTTCAAAATGGAATTCCACCTATCCTCTACCACCTGGGTCATCCACCACCATGTCTGCTCTAAGCCGGGGGTGGGGAGGACCTAGTTTCAGCTTCCCACCCCTTCTGCATGCCTGAAACTTCCGTAGCTTTCCTGGTAGTGCTGCAGGGAAGGGGTCCACTCAGATCACAGGATCACCTACACACATTCATCAGGGGACAGGTAGCAGGCCAATCCTCTTCAACACTCAGACCCTCTCCTAGGGGATCTCTTCTCTAACAAGCAATCCTAAGCAAGGGCAGTCCATTCGATGAATGGAACTGTCTTCCAGGCACCAAGCGGGGTTCTGAGCATACCACTTAGGGAGCATTTATGGCTGCTGGCAGGTTAGCAAAGGTGTTTCTCTCATTCAACTGACTGTCTCTTTGTAAAATTTGCCTCCATCTGGGATTCTGTCCGCCACACAGGAATACTCAAAGACTGTGTCTAGTCCTATGTCCACAGATCGGCCCCTTCTATTTGTAGACATGCTTATCCTCATGAAGGGGGACAGAATGGACCCTGCTTCTTGAAACTTGAACCATGCTGGAACAGCTCCTATAACCACCCAGAAAGATGGAACCAAAGGTGGCACAGCTGGGCCTTAGCCCTCACACTGCTCTACCTCCCTGACTAAAGGCTCACATCCATCTTGACCCCTGGGACACCATACCCCCCACCCCCAATCTTCCTCTGGTGGCCAATCTCTAGCCTGGTCATGTTGCCTAGACTTCTGTGC
Source organism: Mustela lutreola (assembly GCF_030435805.1). Lineage (NCBI taxonomy): Eukaryota > Metazoa > Chordata > Mammalia > Carnivora > Mustelidae > Mustela > Mustela lutreola. Next base: position 82,350,513 of record NC_081297.1, on the reverse strand, counting down.
CGCCGATGCCCATTTCCTCATTTGAACTACCCATCGTTTAAGGTATTAGCAACACTCCTGCCTGAGTGACTCAGTGAAATCTTTGGACAGTGTTAGCTTTGGGACCTCTCTGCTGTCCTGTAATACCCCTGCTCCCAGCCAGGGCATGTCCCAGCAGGGTCAGACCTCTCAGCCCCACTGTCCTCTGTCAGTCTGTATGTCACACCACAAGGACGGGTTCTGCCCTCTAGATAGCTAGTACCACCTCCCTTCCCTATCCAGCATGACCTGGCCCAGGGCAGCGAGAGCAGTGCAGCCCTCAGCTGTGCCTTCCCTGACTCCAGAGCTGGTCACAGGGCTGCTCTGCCCATGAGGGACCTTAATTAAAGGCTGTAGGAGCGGTCCTGCCTGCTGGGATTCCTCACCTTTGTTTAGTTAGCTACCCTCTGTGCACCTCCCCTCGCCAGGATCCTAGCTGCCTGTCTGGTTACAAAGGGAACTGCCAGTGCCTTTCCGACTCAAGGAGCAGTTAGAGGGACTCCCTGCAGAGCCCGCAGGGCAGGCGGTGAGAAGCCTCTGCCACCCCCAGCCTCAAGCTGCTCTGAGCAAGCTGCTTCCGGGCTGTCAGATGTGGCCAGGAAGGTTATGCATCTGTTTACAGAACCCGGGCAGAGGGCTCACACAGGGTCAGGTCCCAGGAAGATAAGACCCAGAGCAGGAGGGAGATGTGCAAACACAGGAGAATTTAAAAAGGAGGAAGACAGAAAAAGGGAGGGAAGAGAACGAGAAGGAAAGAAAAGAAAGAAGGGAGGGAGGAAGGTGTGAAGAGGGGAGGAAAGAGGGGAATACGGCAAGATTGGGGAAGATTCTCGAGATCTTCTCCCACATCAAGCTCTAATTAATACCCTACTTGTGTCTTTTGTTATATTAAAACAAACATGTTTTCTGCCTTCTAAAACAAAACCTATTCTCCATTTCTTGTTGCTCTGGATTTGACATTTTGAGCAAAGAGAAAAGATAAACTCCCCCTTACCAATGACCTTATCACAGATCAGAAGGTAGATAATGAGATTCTTGTGCTTTTTCTTATAAAAATACTTTGAATTCTGAATAAAATGCATTAAAAGCAGAAATAAGCACATTGCCCATCTGTACACAGGAAACAGTGATTTCTTCATGAAGAGCCGAGATAGTGGGCAAGGCACTGATTTTTGTCCCTTGATTTGGGGTTGCCATACTGCTATTGAGCCATTTAATCTTATCAATAATTGGGGGAATATTTATCTTATCCAACTGTAAGGAAGCAGAGGTATAAAATGTAACCACAGAGTATCTAGAGACATTCAACAGTGAACTTCAAAGTCACATTGACCATGATTTCTAGTGTCTTCTATTTATCTTACTACAGAAATCTGGGGGTGGGAGGTGGTATTCTCCAGATTTCCTTAAAGGAAAAGAAAAATGAGGCATCTGAACAGCTCAAGCATGTCAGCATGGCCATAGTTGTGAATATATCCAATGTGAATTTTTGTGGGCCAAAATAAGTCGCTTCCGTTCAGAACCGGCCACAGTTCATTCACTCCACTCTGCTCAGACATGCGTAAGTGTGACACAAGGAATCCAGGGGCCTGGGGGTGAGGCTGGACCTCACCATAGTCATCTCATGCCCATGAATGACATTGAGCTGGTCATCAAAGAACTGTTTTCCAGAGGATCATTGTATCCTGGACAGCAGCAAACAAAAGGATTCTCTGTGAAATCCCAGGTCACTTTGTGGAGTCAGCAGCCACCTTTGTTAATGATCAGCCAACACAAGGTGAAGGCTTTGTAGAAAGCGGCACCTGGAAAACACTAGCACCATCCAACCTGCACGAGCAGGACTGAGCTGAGTGGCAGGCTCTTCCGGAAAGTAGGGTGGTCTTATTAAAAGCCAGAGAATTTTTCAAGGGAGCTCCCTGCAGAGCACAAAGTAGAGAGCCCTGCTCAAAAATATTTCTCCCGTTACCTGATACCCCAAGTTCACCAGTAGAAGTCTATCTCTTTATATGAAAATGACACAGTGGTAACTGCTCTACATTTAGAGGCCGGCACCAAGATTTTAAAAGTCAGGCACCACGGGCAAGTCCTCAGACTCGATGGGCCGTGGTTTCCTTATAAGCAAAGCAGTGATAATAAAACCTCCTCTACCAGCTTCAGCGGGTTGTTTTTCATACCCATCTATGTCTCTCTCTCTCTCTCCCGCATCGTAACCGTACTTCCTGCCAACCGCCGCTCGAGCATCTTCCTGGCTCCTCTGTATTTAGACCTTTTGAAAATTACTGTTTTCTATGAAACATCTGTTGCAGCCAGCAGTGGGCCAATTGTCTGGAATCTCTTTCTTGTCCCGGTTTGGGGTTTCTCCAAATCACATGCCTCAACATCTCTGAGCAGTTCGTGGGACAGCCGAGGGCAGCGTCTCTGTTGGTCTTTCTGAGCCGAGTGGCTGCTTTGTTTTTCACTCAGAGCCTTTCAGACTTCTGTGGCCCGAAGAAAAACAGGTGGTGTGAGCCTCAGCATTGCCCTGTGGTCCTCCCTTTCTCATTTCCTTTTTTTGGCTTTCTAGTCATGCTTTATTTGCATTTCTAGGCCACCATTCGAAGGAGATGCCATTTCTGCGCTCTCACACCCAGTCTCTGCACTTCCTTTCCCAAGGCAGCTGCTTGAATGGAAATACTGTGGGCTTTCTAGTGCTGCCCAGAGCGGTTCTAATCCTGGCTCTGGTATTTACCAACGAAGTGATTAACGGTGACTTGTCTGCATTTCTAGCCCCTCATCTGTGTAAACGGAAATCATGCCTATCTATTTTGAGGAGCTCTTGGGTGATAAGAGATGATCTGTATGCAGCTGAGTCTTCCACATGATCAATAAACATTAATTTTCTAACTCCTCTGTAAATGCTTTCTTCTTTTTATTTCTTGCTGTGTCTTACTTTCATTCTAAAATTCTTTAACATCCCTTCCTCAGCCCTTTGGGCACTGTTGCTCAATGGTTCAATACTTGAGCTTTTGTCTCCGAGAGCCCTAGGTGCAAAGATGCACACCTCAACCCCCCTTCCTCCCAGCCCCATCACCGCGAAGTCACCCACTTACTCTGTGAAATGGGGCTGACCACAGGGCTCCTCTCAAAGGTTGTGACTCCGTGGGATGGTGGACAGTATGGGTGGCACATAGTCACTAATGTTAGCTTCAATCTTTGTCCCCCTGAGTCACTATTAAATCTTGCTCTTTCCTTTGCATCCATCATGAATGATTTGCCTTCATGTTCTTCTAACCTCAAATTTCCTCTTTCAGATGAACTATTCGCCCTTCTGCCAAATTGCTCCCTTGCCTACGCACACATATTACAAAATGTGTAAGGGGCATCAGTCTGTTATTGTGCCAGAGGACACTTTCTTAAATGGAATTTTATTCCTTTTGAGGTCTTAAAGTTGTATGCTCTAGCCATGTAAGGACAAAGCCTGGCTCATTTTCACTGTTGAAGGCTTATCTCTCATTTTTTATCTCTGCCCACAACACAATATCCTCCCCTCTATTTCAGATACCTGCTTCCATTCCTTCCATCGATGGTCCTCTCTTTCATGCTCACGATTACTTCTTCTTTAGTTTTCACCCCTTTATCTAAAGGGTCACCTTTCCCTGATCAATCCAGACCAGTAACACTACCTCATGATTGACTCTAATACGTGATCTACCCAATATGAGAAGAAACAGATGTTACCCAGTGGCCTTGCTTTATACCATGAATACACTAGTCTTCAGTTTAAAATCAGCCAGCTGCCAAGTTCTTCTAATTCAATGGTCTTAGAACATGGTTTTGCCTTTTTTTTTTCCTTCTCTAAAAAGGAGATGTTTAGTGACGAAAAGAGATTCTCTGGTAGTCTGATAGAAATCCAGGTATAGCTCCCCCCAAAATTTCTCATCTATCCCAGGTTCCGCAAGTCTTTTCTCTGTTGTCATACTGTCATGCCCAATTTCCTGACTGCCTACCTAACACCACGGTGCCCCAGCTTCTGGGCCCAGCTCTACTTCTTGCTAATACAGTTCTGGCCCATGACCAGCAATGAATCTGTTCCCAGATCCAATCCTACTCTCCTGTAGACACACCTCTGCCCCTGAATCTGCTTGCTGATAATATGCAAACAAAGAGCCTCTACATGATTCAGGTCTATAGCTTCCAGTAATTTAACTCATAGTTGGTACCATGTTCTGAGCTAACATTACACACCCTGTCTCAATTAATCCTCCCAGGCATCATTTTTAATTTCTATTTTACAGCTGGAAACCCCAGAGAGCTTAAGTAGCTACCTCAAGGTCATTTAACTAGTCATTTAACTTGTGTCAGGACCCAAAGCCAAGGGTGTCAGATTTCAAAGCCTGACCTCTTCTTGTTCAGTGTCTCCTTAGGAAGAGTTGTGAAGAACGAAAGGGAGATTATTCAGAATTTCTAGCCTCTAGAACCCGTGGAACTCCACCAAGGCCCTGCTCTCTAAGATTTCAGACATCTAATTTGATATTTTTCTGAACATGAGAATCCTTCTTTCATCTGTAGGTATTACTCATTGCTAGGCCTATGTAAATACTCACTATGCAATGCTAAGACAGACAGGGAGTCTGTCCTCTGAGAGCCCACAGCAGAGAGAAAGAGTTGATTTTCCGTATAAACAGAGGGTGAGCTGCAGCAAATCTTCATGAACCCTTCACCTTTTGACATATCAGGGATTTAAATGAAAAATGAAACATGGGAATGGGCCTTTCTAAATCACCTTCTTGAACAACTGCTCAGGTTGGGTGAGCCAAGATAAGGTCTTGCCACAGATGATGTATCTAGATGCTCTTAATACAGCCACTAAAAGAGCGAAGGTGATAAGTCTTCCCAGGACTACTCTAAGTTCTTCCACTAAAGGTAATCGTTGAGGAGCAAAGATGTCCCAAGGCGTTGGACTCCCAAGCATCAGGCTGCTTCAGAAATCCCCAAGCTCATCGTTCTGTGTCTGGGCTCATTCTTCATGATGAATATAAACCACCAGTTCTCACAACTTAGACTTCACTGTGGAAGCTGAGTTTAGCCAGAGTATTCCTGACAATCAAGACCACTGGGCCATCAGCGACTTGGCATGTGGGAAGGACCAGTATTCAGTATGTTGCAGGAGGAAAGGAATTCTCCCACCCACATGAAAGACTGTTTTTCCAATCATGCCAATGATAAGCCTCTTGGATATTTTTTTCTGAAACTAAACCAAGGCTCAGAATGTTGTCACTAACAGTTCTTGTGTTTATGCACTTATAAACATGTTCATTCAAAAAATAAGTTCATTCAAACTTATTCTAGGTGATGGGAGATGGCAATGTGCAAGGCGTTCAAGTTCATGGCTCTCCCGTGCAGGAATCAGAAAACAGATACATACATAAATAAATGCACAAAGTACTTTCAGGCAGTGATGGGCACTTTAACTGCTTCGATAATAATATCAACAGTGGCAATAATATCAGCAGTAAACTTATGTAGTGTCTAATATAATCCAGGTAATGTTCAAAATAGTTTACTTACATTAACCCTTTTGATTTTTGCAACCATATGAGGACATTATTACAGCTGTTTCCACTTAACAAATGATGAAACCAAGGCATAACAAAGCTAAGTGATTTACCTGACTTTGTGAAATAAAGTAATGTGACAGAGTGGTGATGTGGGGAGCTACTTTCGATTAAAAAAAAAAAAAATTTTAAATGAAAGAAAAGCCAGGGAAGACTCTCCTAGAACATTGTACTAGTCAGAGTTCTCCAAAGAAACAGAACCAATAGGGAAAATGACAGATGATAAATGGATAGACAGATACATAGAGACAGACGGAAGATAGTGGGTAAAGAAAGGTTTACGGTAAGGTATTAGCTCATGCCGCTGTGAAGGCTGAGGAATTTCATGATCTGCCATCCGTGAGCCAGAGACCCCAAAAAGCCAGTGGTGTATCTCAAAGACCTGTGAGCCAGAGAGCTAGCCCAAGTCTGAAGGCCTGAGAACCAAAAGCCAAAAACAGGAGAATAATTGATGTCCCAGCTCCAGCAGTCAGGCAAAGATGCAATTCCTCTGGCTTTCTGTCCCATTCAGGTCCTGACAGGATTGGATGATGCCCACTCACATGGGGGAGGGCCATCTGCTTCATTCAGTCAACCAGTTCAAATGGGAATGTATTTTAGAAACACCATCATAGACACACCCAGAAATAATGTCTAACTACTTTATCTGGGCATCCCAAGGCCCAGTCAACTTGACACATAAAATTAACTATCACAAGTGCACTTCTTGTCAACCTGGCAGCATATACATCTCCTTAAATAGTACTTAATTTGCAAATAAAGAAAATATGGAACAGCGGAGTGGCTCGGTCGGTTAAGCATCTGCCTTCAGCTCAGGTCAGGATCCTAGTGTCCTGGGATCCAGGCCAGCATCCCAACCGCTTTCTGCTCAGCAGGGAGTCTGCTTCTCTCTTTCTCTCTGCTCCTCCCCCTCCACACAAGCACCCACGCTCTCTCTCCAAAACAAACAAACAAACAAACAAAAAACCCTTAAAAATAATAGTAAGTTATAATTCCACCAAACATGATATAACTATTCAGCCCCTAACTGAAAATGTTTTAATCTCTTTCCCAGAGGAGGAGGTAAAGTCCTTGAGTGATGTTATTCTTCTCCTTGATATCTTGTAAGCTTCAATACTACAATGTAAAACTACTACAATACTTAAATATTATCATATAATATCAATACACCTTTGTTACATGATAAGGGAATAAGAGGAAAGAAAAAAAGATATTTGACACACACACATAAGTATTCATAAGAAATTAAGGAGGAAATGCTCGTTATAATAACATCCTTCATTTCTGTGACTGGTCACATGGTTGTGGCTGGTAATATTCCATCCATGGCATTCCTCAAGGGAACTCAGCCTCCCCTTCATGCAAGGGTTTTGGCTCAAGTCTGGGAATTGATTAAGGGGCCATGACTCTGTTTTTATGGTTCGGGTAAGATTCTGGTTCACTTGACCTAGAACTTTTTTGCTTATAGAGATCAAGTAAGCATTCATCAGGTCTTCTCTCTCTTTGATTTCGAGGAATACTATGATCTACTCGTCACCTCTTAGGCCTGCATGAGTCAGACGACTGATTGCTGCTCTCATTCTCCTACTGTCCATTATAGTAACCGCTCACTTTGCCATCGCTGTTGAGTGCCGCCACCTGGCCCCCACCTCCATTCCCCACACAGGCATCCAATTACTCCCATCGTATTTAGGTTTCCCAGTTCAGTGGCTGCAGCTCCCACTGTGAGGTCTGACCTACAGGGAACAATTAAGAGCTCTCGAAGGATGTCAGAGCCCCCCTCACACATGTATTTCTCCCAGTCCTGGGGAAAAGCAGGTCTTCCGGACCTTCCCAATGTGAGGAAGGAGGTCTTAAATGACAAATCCACTCTAACATTCCCACCTCCCTAAGTCTTTCTGTCCCTTCCTCTACATCAAACCGAGGCAGGTCGGGCAGTTTCAATTCATTCACCGTGGGCCACCTTTTGAACTAACCACTGTTAGAGCCCTTTCTAAATCCCTGGGCTACAGCATGAAATGCAGGATCTCTGTTCGTGAGCCCACATCAATAAATCCAGCTTGATCCAACCTTAGTTTCCCTTTTCCACGATGCCACACTCTTAGTATCTATTCACACAGATGGTCCCGGATTTATGTCTGTATAAATTAGAAAACTCAAGATCTTTTGGACTTTTTTATAGGTCTCACTTTGAACCTCACCTTTACAACCCTGCTGGGCCTTGAGGTGGTATTAGGTCTAGAAACAAAGAGGACTGGTGAGGGTGTGTCCTGAGGAGAAGCAGCACGGTCTGGCATGACAACTGATTCAGGCATTACACAGTGAATCCCCTCAGCTGGAAGGGGAAAGGCCAGTATCACTGAAGGACGCTGTCTACTTGAGGAGAAGCCGCTATTTCTGCAGGGAGCAAGAAAGTTACTTCCAGTGGGGTGGGGAGACCACTTCCACGCATGGAGATCTCTTAAACTAGCAGAGAGGACGTGTCAGAATTTAGGGGCTCAATGTCTCCAACTTCATCAGGGTCATCTCACATGTGGAAACTTACAGGATCTGGTTATTTCCCAATCCATACCCTCATTTTTACAGTGGACACCTTGCAAAGGTGAGAGTTCAACATACATTGTGTGCAACTGTATGAGCCAGTCACCGGCAAAGATTCTGCACTGGATTTTCAGCAATCTCAGCCCTGCATCTACTGGAGAAAAAGGTCTCCTTCAGGGAGAAGCCTGAAGAAGAAGCCTTCAGCTCATTTATACAGTGCTTGAGCTGGGAATTCAAATCTCTGAGCTCATCCTCTTCTTTTACTACTTTGTTCAGAGACATTAGGAGCTGCCCACCAAGTCATTATATTCATTCGTTTTCCAAAAATGTTAAAAAGTAGCACATATGCAGTCATTCAACTGCTTACTTCTTACATGTGGTTGATTGGGAGTATCCAATGCAGGTATTTTGCATATCTCTATTATAAGTTCACTCCATGAACTATCAATGCTCTCTTTACTACCAGAAACAAAGTCATTAGTGTCATTCAATCCAAACAGATTAGAAAGCCAGTTCAACAGTCTTTGTCTCTTTGGTTCATTTAGACCCACAATGGACTAGATGATGCCTCCTTATATTGGGGAGGGCAATCTGCCTTACCCAGTCAACAATTCAAAAGCCAATCTCTTTGGAAACAATGCCCCCCGCAACACACACACACTCAAATAATATTTAACCAAACATCTGGGCATCCTATGGTCCAGTCAAGTTGACACATACAATAACCATCATAAGACGATTTTACTGAAACCTAACGGGAAGGAGCCAGCCCTGGAATGTTGTGAGGGAAGAGCATTCCTAGAAAATGGAATAAATGCCGATACCCTGAGATTGCTACAACATAGATATGTTTTAGGAAAAGCAAGCAAGCCAGTGTGGCTGGAATGTGGTGCTTGAGTGGGACAATGGGTAAGCTGAAGCTGGAAGGAGGCTATAAGCAGATGATACAGGGCCTTATTGGGCATGATCAAAGCTTGAGTTTTCTTCAGAGAACAATGGGAAAATGTTGAAGACTTTAAGATGAGAACTTTAATATGGGAAGAGTTTAAGATGGGATGCGAGGCACACTTTAAAAATATGAGGATGCCTGGGTGGCTCAGTCGGCTAAGTGTCTGCCTCTGGCAAGGGTCATGATCTCTAGGTCCTGTGATGGAGCCCCACATTGGGCTCCCTGCTCAGCAGGGAGTCTGCTTCTCCCTCTCCCACTGCCTCTCTCCCTGCTTATACTCTCACTCTCTTTCTCTCAAATGAATAAATAGAATCTTTAAAAAAAAAAAAAAATAGGACTCTGGCTTCTGTACGAGAACAGACCATAGAAACAGCAGTAGTGGAGGTGGAGGGAACAGTTAGGTGGACATTGCAGGAACACAGAAGAGAGGCAATGCAATGAGAAGTCAGAGGCTAGTAGACAGGTGAAGGTTTCAAGATCTGTTTTGGAGGCAGAGTCAACACAATTTGCTGTTGGACTGAATGGAGAGTGATAAGGGAATGAAGAGACCATTTATGATTACTACAGTTTTGGTCTGACATAGTGACTTACAAGAGTCGATCACTAAATTTTTAGGAAACTTGCAAGCCAGTTGTCAAACACAGCCATTATGAACAAATTATGTAAATTTCTAATTAAATAAGTTATATTTTTTAAAAAGGTAATCAGTACTCAAAACTCATCACTTCCTAGTTATTTTACTATACGTTTAACTATTATTTACAATCTGGAAGTTACTTATGGCTGTGTCTCCATTTGCTGGAAATACTCCATAGTGGGCAGCTGCCACACATCTTTCCTGCATCCAGTGACATCACTCTGGCACCATGGTCTAAGTATTCACACCATGGAGACTGCAAATGCTATCGTCAGGGCTTGATTTATTGTTTGGTTGACTGTCTAGACTTAGGAAAATGATGGCAGAAATGTTAATAATGCAGATTAGATTTAAATGTGTGTTGTGTCTGTAGATGCTGAATTATGAATAGCACAGAATACTGAGAAAATAGTCTCCCAGCATTCAAAAGTCTTATCTGGTGTAGCACTTCTTCCCCATCCCTCTTTATTTTAGTCTAGAAACTAAACTTTACCCAAAAGCAATGGTTCAAGGGCTACACTGGATGAGGGAAAAAAATAGTCTAGCTTTTCCTTTGTTTTATTTTCGTTTTTCACCAGGCAGGGACACGTAAGGAGAAAATGTTTAAAAAATATGTGCTTTCTGTATATATGAGTGTATTATGTTAGTTGGATTTGCAGCCATACTACAAGCGACTTGTAATAGAGGCCCTTGGACCAGAGGGACCCGTTAGGCATGCAGCAGGCTGGCTCCCGTCATGCACAGACAAGTCAGTGGCTCGGTGGGAGCTGAACTGCAAACCCTAAGAGGGCAAGAAGCCTTGTCTGCTTGTTCGCTGATGAGCCCTGAGCACTTTTAACACTGCCCGCCACACACTAAGCATGAATAAGCATGTGCTGAATAAATAAATGCTTTAAAATTGGATAGTGAAGCATTTACATGAAAAAGTGCCTCCAAACAGAAGCATGGAGACCCAGTGGAGGATTTTAAGAGGCAGTCATGCTGGGTAACAGCAAGAGAAAAACGGAGTGTATGTGGCTATTTTTTTAAGATTGAGAAGAGATTGAAAAGGGAAATAATATCAATACTCATCTAGATATTCCAGAATGAAATTTATTCCCTCACTTCTCCTCCCTGCTCTCTTCTAGCATCTCCAAACAGATTTAGTAATGTTTGATGCTTTTCCTTGGGTATTTTAACAAAGGCTGATCTCATACTGGCATTATAGCATGATTATTTTTCCAAGACACCTGTTCAAAAGACTAAGCGGGCACTTCAGAGTTCTCCGAAAGAAAGAACCGTCATGGAGATTTTAAAAATATGCACTAACTCCTTTATTTCTAAGTCCCTACCTGAAAACCCCACCAAGATATGCCCTTCTAGTGCCTAAAAAGCAGTGTAGAAGTTTTTGTGTGCCTTAAAAAAAATTCTGGAAATGACTGTTACAACACGTCATTTCTCAACCGTTGTTCACACTGGCCAATGAACAGCAATCTTGGGTTCTCTAGTGAGCAGAGCCAAACAGGTGACATCAGACTTCAAAATCCCAGGAGTGATTCTGGCCTGGCTCTGACCTTCCCAGAGGCAAAATTATCCTCGTGCAGAATACATCACAAATCCCAATGATAACTGTCTGTTCCTAGGTTTTTAAGAAGGGTATAAAAAAAACAAAGGCCTTATGTCTCCTTCCAAAACCCCTCACAGCATTGGGCTTTATGCTCATATATTACAAAGTATTCTCAACTCTGGGGTCTTAATGCATTTTTTAGTAGGTAGGTAGATTATAGTGATGCAGATGACCCTCCATATTAAAAATGCACAAGGATTTGCACAAAAAGGAAAAAAAATAGGACCTCACACTTGGCTTTTATTTTTGAAAGGACACTTGTAGGCAAGCTTTTCTGAAGCATATAAGTATATGGATAGGATATGGGATGCCTGGATGGCTCAGTTGGTTAAGCAGCTGCCTTCAGCTCAGGTCATGATCCCAGGGTTCTGGGTTTGAGTCCTGTATTGGGCTCCTTGCTCAGCTGGGAGCCTGCTTCTCCCTATGCCTCTGCTGCCACTCTGCATGCTTGTGCTCTCTCTCTCTCTCTCTGACAAGTAAATAAATAAAATCTTTTAAAAAGAAGTATATGGATAAGATAAAGAAACAACTTAGTCATTCCTGAGAAAATCCTTACCTTAAGTGAAAAAAATAATAAACAGGTTTTATTACCTTAGGGTGTAAAACTAACTGATGCATTAACCAACTCTAATCTATTAAATGGGAGGATGCCATTCTGGGGAGAGTCACACAGACATTACTGAAAGCGCTCCCTGAAATGTGCTGTGGAGCGCTGAAATGCTGAGCTGTGTGATGTTGCTGCGGCACTCGGAAGAAGCGTGATGTGTGAGTTGGGCAGGCAAAACCAAATGCCCCTGTGCTGCCCCAGAGTCAAAGCCAGTTTTGCTCTCTTCAAAGTGCTTTCTCTCTGATGGCTAATACAAGTCTGGCCTTGTGCCCTTCCTGACACAATCAAGAGACAGCTATAAACCATGGGTGCCTAAGGTTAAGACGGCGTTCAGTCAGCTGGAATGGTCTTCCAGCTTGAGATGATGCACCATATAACATAGTTATGTGCCCATGTTTCTTCCTGCACTTGAGAAGATGTGAGAAGTACTGACCTTGAGAATCTATGTATCCAAATATAGGAGGAAGGATTTAAATTCTAAGATCTCTTTTTAAAAACTTCAGTTGCAGTACGTATGGACTTGTGTGTGTGCGCACACATCTACGCATGACTGCAGCTACTATCTTTCTAATAGAAGGTACAGTCATTGACTAATGCGTTATCACACTATTTGGCTAAAAAGATCACAACAGGAGACGCCTGGGCGCCTCAGTCCATTAAACATCTGACTTTGGCTCAGGTCATGATCTTGGGGTCCTGGGATCCAGCACTGCCTTGGCCCTGCACGCAGCAGGGAGTCTGCTTCTCCCTCTCTCTCCCCCTCCATCTCTCTCTCTCCCCCTCTGCCCCTTTCCCTCCCCATGCTCATGCATGTGCATGGTCACTCTCAAATAAACAAATTAAGTCTTTAAAAAAAAAAGATTACAATATATGTCCCACATAGGATAATATTTCCAAAGTATTATTATTGTTATCATTGCTGTTGTTGACCCGTTGCAGATGATGGAAAGAGACAAATCGTCAAGAGTAATTTATGTGCCAGAGGATTACTTTTACTGACTTGTTTAATTCTCACGTGAAACTTACAAGCTGTATGTCATTATCAATGAAAAAGAGATGAGGAAAATGTGGCTACCAGTGGTGAAGAAACTTGCTCAAGGTTAGAGGGAGACAAAGGTGAGGCTGGGCTTCGAGTCTGGTGTCTGGCCTCTGTGCAGACTGTTTTTTATGCTAAAAGAAAATGAGTTAAATATTGAAGTCATTAGGGACAAAACTTGATCTTTCTTTGATGATTTAAAAAATAATGCCTATTGTCACAGTACAATCACCAATTTGTTTACTAATTAAAGGTAGATGGGTAAAAAATCCAAAGCACTGAGATTTCCAATCATGAGAATTACGAATGAGCAGAATTTTTTTTTAAATAATTTTATATTCACCTGAAAGAGAGTGAGAGCAAGAATGTGCACACAAGCAGGGGCAGCTGTAGAGGGCTCCCCACTGAGCAGGAAGCCTAATGCAGGACCTGATCCCAGGACCCTGGGGTCATTCCCTGAGTGGAAGGCAGATGCTTAACTGACCGAGCCACCCAGGCACCCTGAATGAGTAAATTTCTTTTTTAAAGATTATATTTATTTATTTGACAGAGGGAACATAGCAGGAGGAGTGGGAGAGGGAGAAGCAGGCTCCCCACCGAGCAGGAAGCCCAATGTGGGGCTCAATCTCAGGACCCTAGTATCCTGACCTGAGCCAAAGGCAGATGCTTAATGACTGAGCCATCCAGGTGCCCCTTGAATGAGTAAAGTTTTATTGGATGTTTATAAATGCAGATACACTAGCAAATGGACATAGGTCTTTTGAGGTGGGATTTATAAGCTGCATCACATCTATAGCCAATTTGAAAATAGTTTTTACACATCAAGAGAGTAGGCCTGTAATCCTCAATTTATATTAAGTACTTCTCTATGTAAGATAAATGTTCCAGAAGAAAAATCTACCATTACTTTAAAACCCAAGATGGTTTGAAGTTTTTCTTATTACAAACCTTAAATAGGAGTAATGCTTGATGAAGAACAGAGAATTTCTTTTTTTTTTTTTAAGATTTTATTTATTTATTTGACAGAGAGAGATCACAAGTAGGCAGAGAGGCAGGCAGAGAGAGGGAGAGAGAGAGAGAGAGGAAAGCAGGCTCTCCGCTGAGCAGAGAGCCCGATGCGGGACTCGATCCCAGGACCCTGAGACCATGACCCGAGCCGAAGGCAGTGGCTCAACCCACTGAGCCACCCAGGCACCCGAGAATTTCTGATTTAAATAAATATCTGGGCATTTGCATGGGACACCCAGCAGGTCTAAATGTGTAACAGTGAGATGAGATCAATGTAATTGCACCAAGATTAGCCAGTAACGATGGGGAAGACATAGCATTTTGTCCACTGTGATTCCTGTAAAATTCTCATTTATTTCAAGGCATTTCTGAGTAGAAATGCCACATAGCACAACTGAGAGAGTCTCATAATGACAAAGAAAGCTTTTTTCAAAAAGAAAAATTCACAATGTTACAAGCCTTTGAGTTCATGTTTTCACTTGATGTAGACATGGTTTTAGAAAACCATGCTTGAAACAAGGTAGAATTGAGTTAAATATTCTAGAATGCAAGATGCCAAAATGTAAAACCTTAAGCAGAGAAACTATAGGTTTCCCCACCCCTGAATTTTTCACATACGTCTAGTCTATAAAGTAGCATATCACATTGGTCAGTTTTTTATAAACACACAAGCCCACAGTATTCATGTTTACCTCGCAACATCAGTTCGGAAACATTCAACAGGATTATTCGTTGTCTAGATTTCATTCAGATCAATTTAGGATCTCCTCCCCATCAGTCCTCAGAATAAAAACACAAGCTAGGCAGCATCTCAACCTTACTCACTCCCCGGCAGCACAAACCCAGGCCATTCCACTGAATTATAATCTGAGGAAGAAGCCAGGGGACTCCAAACTAGCCTCGAGGTAAGGCTGAGGTACGTTAAACCACCACAGACAAACGCTGACTCTTAGGGTTTGAGTAGGGAAGAGAGTGGTCGGGGGATGGGAAAATAACCAAGGCCAGGTCACACGGATCCATAAGGGCACAGCGTTCATTCACAGGCTGGGAGCCACATATAAATCTGCCGGAGTCCCTCCCTTGACAGAAATCCACATAACAGAATTTCAAACCATTAAATACATATTCCACATATCTTATAATTCCTTGGCCATTTACATTTTGTGAAATGAAGAATTTGTTTCATTATATAAATATTCAGGTGAATTCTAAAGCTCCAAAAAGTTCTCTCAGATACAATGGAAAACTTAACCTGATGATGGAAAGGGACAAATCATGGAGAAGCAGGCACTCGCTGCCTTAAAAGCCTTCCACCATCAGGCTTGCTGAGAAAGATGCGGGGAGAAAAAGAAGTACTCCACCACTTACAGTTGTTTTGGTCATGAAGAAGTTTATGATGTTGCATTAAGTAGTATCTGAATCGTACCTCCAAGCCTTTTTATCATGTATAGATATTACTGCTTTTTTCATATCTACCTACATTATTTATTGCTTTATTACATATATTACAGGATGTCTTGGCTGAGCTAAGGCTCAGATATAGATAGTTCCAGAAAATGCAATTATATAAAACCCTTACCTCCACCTACCCAGTTGTATTTTCTAGTTTTTTAACATGTTGATGACTTTCTCGGAAAGAAAGTTGAATACTACCAACCTAAGATATTTGTTCAGATATATTAATCCTTGCTATCGCTCCCTTAATAGAAATTGGATAAACTTGCACTACACGTTGAAGTTTTATTCTTGTGGATTATTTAGACTCATAAACTTCAGGGTTTATGAGTAGAAATATGTATTTTATTTTTTCAAGGCAGGGAGGGACAGAGGGAGAAAGAGAGAGAATCTTCAGTAGGCTCTACATCCGGCATGTAGCCCAACGTGAGGCTCGATCTCAAGACCCTGAAATCATGACCTGAGCTGAAATCAAGAGTCAGACACTTAACTGATTGAGCCACCCAGGTGCCTCAGAAGGATGTATTTTTAAATACTACTTTTTAGGTTGAACCAATGGAGTCTTAAAAATTGGAAATTTATTGAGCTTATTGCCAGTAAAGAGAGGTCATGACTTCACATGCCTCACTTTTGACATTTACCATGTCTTCTGCTAAAACATCCCTTATATTGTGGACACATTGGGACCCTCATACATTTCTGGCAGGAATGCAAAATGGTACAGCCACTTTGGAAAGCGGTCTAGCAGTTCAATTACCATATGAATCAGCCATTCACCTCCTAGGCATATAATCAAAAGAACTGAAAACATGTGTCTATACAAACATCTACCCACGAATGCTCACAACAGCATTATTCATCATAATAGCCAAAGTGGAAATAGCTCAGATGTCCTTCAACTGATGAACAGATAAACAAAATGTGGTCTATCCATACAATGGAATATTATTCAGCCATAAAACCGAATGAAGTACAGATACATGCTACCACATTATGTTTCCATAATGAAAACATTATGCTCAGTAGAAGAAGGCAGACACAAAGGACAAAATATTGAATGATTCGATTTTTTTTTAAGATTTTATTTATTTACTTGACAGACAGAGATCACAAGTAGGCAGAGAGGCAGGCAGAGAGAGAGGAAGGGAAGCAGGCTCCCCACCGTGCAGAGAGCGCAATGTGGGGCTTGATCCCAGGACCCTGAGATCATGACCTGAGCCGAAGGCAGAGGCTTTAACCCACTGAGCCACCCAGGCGCCCCTGAATGATTCCATTTCTATGAGGTGTCCAGAACAGGCAAATCCCCGGGGACAGAGAGAGGATACGTGGTTGTCTAGGGCTGGGGAGAGGGGAGTAGAGGACAGTAAGGAATGACTGATAATAGTTACTTTTTTGAGTGATGAAAATGAGTTAAATCTGATTGTGGTGATGGTTGCACAACTCTGGGAATATACTAAAAGCTAATTACACACTGTAAACTAAGTGTACACTGATTATATAGTATGCAAATCACATCTAAATAAAACTGTTATTTGTTAAACTTACAAACAGAAAATCTGCCCTAACTCTGCATGGTTTTAAACATTAATAATTGTGTTTAGGGAGGGTGGGTGTCCTATTTAGTACAAAGTTAAGGTGACTCTGCCTTTTGAGGAATTGTGCAGATGATTAAATCAACTGATATCAAAGAATCACTCCTGGGTGATAGCAGCATAAATGTCTGAAAGGTCAAACTGAGACTGAGGAGCTCCAGAAACTCACGAAGTTAGAGCTAACACACTAAGAGCACAGGTAACTAGTGCAATCCTATATCTGCACACACAATGAAAAGGACACCGAAATCCATCCCACCCCAATGTCTCTACCAAGGTAGCACACGCACCCCGGAGAAGCAGTAGTTAGAAGGAGCTCACTCCAGCAAGAGCGAAAATTGCAGGCTCCTGGCAGAGGGGCACAGGGCGGCAGGTTAGTTTCATCCTTCTTGGAATGCGTACTCATCTCCACCAGTACCGAGTCCAGGACTGTGGTGGTGGCGCTGTCCTGCCTTTTGTGCATATTTTCATGAACATGCCCATGAAATATTGTGAGACACCAACAACTGAAATCCATATTCAAGGGATCCACAGGAGGGAGTGAAAGCCAAGACCAAGTCTTGGATACTTTTCTAGGCATCCTGAGAATTCCCAGAATTCTCAGTGCACAGAGAATTGTCACATTACAAAAATGTAGATGTGACAAGAATGTGACAGACTCCCTGCTATTTGCTACGTGACAGCTCCTAGCCACTACGGAGTCAATGCCAACGTCATGAGTGCGGTGGACACCACTGTTATTCACCTGCTCTCTGATACACAGATCACATCTCATCGTCAACCATAAGAGTAGAGCTGCTACTGAGACTCGTGGGTCAGAGCGGCTCACCAGCCCTTGTAGAACAGAGAAACTAATCAAGTCCCCAAAGGGGCCACTCAGAGTTCTTTCCCAGCCTTTCTTGAACTGGAATGGGAAGGATTAACCTTCTTGTCTCCTTGTTACAAATCTGAAGATATGCCTTAAAGCTTCAGCAGCCACCCCACCACCTCCACACTCCATAAACACCTGAGTTTTAGCCTTGAGCAAGAAATCAGTTGAGGAGAATAAAGCTAATTTGCAGAGAGCATTTGAGAGATGGAGAGAAGGAGAGATGGAAAGGAGATCTAATGACGGTCAAATCCGTCCTTCTGTCACCTAGCCCTCCCCTTGGTTGCATACACAAACCAATAATCCCCTTCACTGTTTCAGCTAATTTGAATTTGGTTTTTGTCACTTGCAACGGGGTGAGTCCTGAATAATACAGCAGTGTTATCTGGTTGGTGAAGTCTGAGATATTCTGATTACAAATGTAGATGTGACAAGAATGTGACAGACATGTCAATTCTAGTTTTCCTTAATAAACTGGAAAAAAAAAGACTATGTACAATTCCTTGAATATGGATTTCAGTTGTTGGTGTCTCACAATATTAGAAATATATTTTTCTCTAATAACACCATAAGATAGTCAATCATTTAAATTTGCTCTCTCATTCAATTAATGGAAATATTAGTTAAAAATATACCAATATGGTGCTATTGAAGTGATTATATACTAGTAAATTTATCATTATGTTTAATAATCTGAAAAAGTGAGCTGAAAAATGAGTAGCCTGTTATACTGCTTTAGCACAGAAGGGACCACATAATTTTTAATAGGAATTAAGACTATGAATAATATAATCACAGACCTTACAAATGGAAAGACTTAGTAAGTAATCAATTTCACCTGTCAGACAATGGCCCCCATTCTATGAAACCATTCTTTCAAGAAATATTTACTAAGCTCAGAATCTCCCTTAAAGGCCAGTGGTAAACAAAAACAAGCCCCTACCTTCTGGAGCTTGTATCTGTCCCCTTGCAGTAATTGCTACAAGTTGTATCCTGTTCACTGCCTATGCTTCTTTTGTATTTGCCATAGAATAATGGGAAAAGTGAACTCTGTTCCTGATAGGCTTACAGTCCAACAGAGATGCAATTTATCTGGTGTATGTTACAATTTTAACAGGCCAATGAGAACTAAGGCCATTCCCCACCTTGTTGTTAAACGATAAAGAATCAGGAGGAATCAGGTATTACTACTAGAACTGCAGTAAAGATATCTCTTAAAGCTCGCCTACTTTGGGCACTAAAACCTCTTTTAGGTCTTTTACTCCATTAAATTCATTTTGTTTTTGCCTTAAATCATAGTGGCCAATATCTGGTTTTTGTGCTATGGTATCCTACAGCAAAGCTCTGCATTTCTAAATCTCTTATTGAATGAATTGATCTTTGGTATTTGTTTAAATCAGCAAGTCTTTGTTTTAAGGCAAATCATAAAAATGCAACTTTTTGTTTCCCCATGAAAATATGTCTCAGGGTGCCTGGGTGGCTCAGTGGGTTAAGCCTCTGCCTTCAGCTCAGGTCATGATCTCAGGGTCGTGGGATCTAGCCCTGCATGGGTCTCTCTGCTCATCAGGGAGCCTGCTTCCCCTCTCTCTCTCTGCCTGCCTCTGCCTACTTGTGATCTCTGCTTGTCAAATAAATAAATAAATAATAAAATCTTAAAAAGAAAATATGTCTCATATTTATTTCTAACCATGCAAAATGCATCCCTGATTAGGAGCACTTAAGTTATTAAAGCCCTTTTCACAAGTTTCTGAAGTTCCTTCCTGCCCCGGACTTGCCTTGACACAGAGTTTTCTGTATGTTGTCACCTGAACGGCATGAGCTCTAGAGACAGTCTGCCCAGCTTTAAATTTTAGCCCTTTAGTGACTGTGTGATTTGGGGAAGGATATTCAGCTTCTCTGAAATTCCTATTCTCCATCTGTGAAATGGGAATAATAATAATGCCATGCCCACAGGCTACTGTAAAGATTACATGAAATCATATATAGAAAGAACTTGACAGACTGGAACATAGTAAGCACCCAATAAATAATTCTCTATTATGACTACATAGGAATTCACAACGATCAAATGTATCAAGATGATACACTGTTATCTTGAAGTATTCTGCTGTTTAGAATCACCTGTATTTATTCAAATGATTACTGTTTTCTTTAAAATATAAATAAGTAATTCTTACTTTCCAAATAGTATTTGCTGGATTCAGTGGTCATATTAATTCGTCATAAAAGTAATATAGGGGCACCTGGGTGGCTCAGTTGGTTAAGCAACTGCCTTCGGCTCAGGTCATGATCCTGGAGTCCCAGGATCAAGTCCCACATCAGGCCCTCTGCTCATCAGGGAGCTGGCTTCTCCCTCTTCCCCTTGCCCCTTTCATGCTCTCTCTCTCAAATAAATAAAAACTTAAAAAAAAAAAGTAATATATGCAGGATATTCTCCTGAGAGTTCCAAAGAATGAAAAGTACGTGAATCATAATCTCTGCAAAAAAAAAAAAAAAAAAAAAAGGTTCCATGTGGAAAGCACCCTTCATCTGCATCCATTGGAGAGGACTTCAAAGAGGTCAGATTTAAGATGGGCACTAAATTGTAGGTGCAGAGGAAGGCCAGAGGTATCTCTTTTTCTTCCTCCCGACTTCTTCCTGGTCCTATTCTTGGACTAAACTTCTTCTACCCAATGTATAAAAATTGAGGTTCCTTAGCATTCCACCCTCAACCTTCTAATCTCTATGTCATTGGAACTGTCCCAACCACTCAATCACATATGCCACTGACTCTCAATTCTAAATTTCTAGTCTTGGTCTTTCCTCTAAACTTCAGATCCAATTATCTAAGTGCTTCAGAGATAGCTCCTTTACCCACAGCACCTCAAACATGTCAGAGTGAAATCTGCCTCATATCCTCCTCCTGTACTGCCTAGTCTTACTGCTGGTAGCACCCTCTGCCCAGTCACTCGAGTCAGAACCCAGGCAGTCATCCCTAATCCTTCTTCTCCCTCACTCCACATGATAAATTGCTTACGACTCCCACAGAATCTCTAAAACAGTCCTCAGATCTCCCCCATCATTCTCCATCTTCACTGCCACTGCCCTTGGGTCTTTGATAACGGCCATGTCCTGCCAGTTGGTGTTCTGCTCCAGCATCCCTCCCCTTCAATCTGTTCTCAATAGTATTATCAGAATACATTTTCTACAATGCAAAACTGACACTGCTTATAATCCTTTAAGGCCCCCTAACTGCCATCTACACAAATTAAAAATCTCTTGGTAGGTCATGTCAAGTTTTCTGTGGTAACGCATTTTCTTGCCTTTCACTTCAGGCTCCCAAGGTAACTGAACCACCTGTAGTTCCCATAATGCCTTTCCTCTCACACCTTTGTGCCCTTGCCCCTCCGTCATGCTCTGCCTGACAGTCCACCTGCTCCTTTTCTACTGGCTTTTGCTTTCCCAGTTTCTCCTCAGGATTCTTCCCAGTTGTCATTCCTCTGGAAAGCCTACCAAAGTGCTTTTCTCATGGGGGCCCAAAACATCCCAGAGGAACTGCATTCATAGCCTCTATTACTGTTCTATCATCATTGCTTTTTCCATCGTCTCTCCCACTGGATGTGTGTATGCTGAAGCAAGGCGCCATGTTTTCACTCATTTTTTTAAGCAAATAGTCACTGAGTGCTTACTAAGTGAACATGACAGACTAGGTGTCTGATTTCATGAAGTTTATATTTTGATGGTTCATGTCTGGTAAGAAGGGGAGATACAGAGACAATAAGCAGGTAATTAAGACAATTTCAGATCCTAATAAAAGCCATACAGAAAATAAAACACAGATTAAAAAGTGACTAGGGGATGGTGCATTTTTGAAGAGGTTTTAGAAATCCCAATGATGAAGAGCCAACTATGTGAAGACCTTGGGAAGACAGTCACAGGCAAGGCATAGTGGGAACAAAAGCCCAAGGGAAGGACCCACCTTGCTATGCAGACAAAACAACTGTGTAGATGGCCAGAGAATGGTGAACAAGCAGGAGAATGACAGGCAACGAGATCCGAGAGACAGACAGAGACCAATCTTGGAGGGCTTTGCAGACTACTGCATTCATTTCCTATTGTGACTGTAACAAATTGTCACAAATTTGGAGGTTCCAACAACCAAATTTATTATCTTACAGTTCTGTAAGTCGGAAGTCTGACAGGGGTCTCACTGGGCTACAACATGGTGTTGGCAGGGCTGTGTTCCTTTCCAGAGGCTCTAGAGAAGAAGCTACCCCCTTGCCTTTCCCAGCGTCCACAGGCCACCCTCATTCCTTGGCTTTTGCCGCACTTCCTCAGTCTTCAAAGACAGCATTGTGGCATCTCTCCGATCTTTCTGTAGTCACAACCACCTCTAACTCTCTTCAACCTCCTCTTCCTCTTCTAAGAACTCTAGTGATTACATTGGGACCATGTGGACAACCTCCCTGTCTGAAGGGCCTTCGTCACATCCTCGAAGTTCCTTTTGCCATGTAAGGAAATATGCATTCACGGGTTCCAGGGATTAGGAATGGGGACATCTTTGGGGGCCCATTATTCCACCTACCATAGACAAGGCAAGACATTTGGACTTTATTCTAATTGTAGTAAGCAATCCCTGGAGAGATTTCAAACAAAAAAGTTTGTTTAAAACTGCGTTTCAAAAAAAGAGGTTTGTTTGAGCTGGGTTATATTTTTAAGAGTTTTTTGTATTGTGTGTGAGGTCTGTATGAGGAAAAGGAAAGACAATGAGAGCAAGTAGGAGTCTCTCTACAGTCCCAATGAGAGAGTGGATTTGACAAGAATGGTAGCACTTAAGGTGCTGAAAACTGTCCAGATTCAGGCAAGATTTTGGTACAGGAGAGACAGAAGTTGTTGATGGATTGGGTGCAGAAAATATGAAAGAAGGACCAAGGATGAGACTTAAATTTGGGTTCAGTTCAGTGGTGTACAGTGGTGTCGTTGACAGAGTATGGTGAAGAATCGAGGAAGAGTGGATAGATCTGGGGCAGAAGGGGGACATTAAGATGTGTCAGTTGGAATGGTCGTGTCAAGTTTAGAATAACCATAAGATATCCAAGAGAAGTCATCGAGTAGGCTGTTGGAATTAGGAGTCTGAAGCTTGCAGCAGAAAAGAGAGGTGGAAACATAAATTCAGGGGCCCTCAGCATAACAAGGAAAGCAAAGCCATGAACCTACATGAGATCATCCAGAGGGAAAATGCTGATACAGAAGAGGGCATGAGCACATCTTGGAAGGCACACATAGTGACAGGCCGGATTCATATTTATAGCCTAGCACTAAGTCCTGGCACAGAGTGGCCCCTCAATAAACTGTTGATGGCCACAGGACTGATCCTAGGACTAGCCATTATTAGACATTAAGTTCTATAAACTTATCACTAAGTAGATATTAAAAACAAAGGCGATGAATATACAAAACTCAGCACTTTCTAATTACTTTATTACATTTCATTATTATCTATGCCCTTGAGGTTGGTTATGTCCCCTGTAGCTTACCATGGACTTCTCGTGCTGCTGTATTGCCAGCCTATGGTTGGTCCTGGTCAGAGTAGTTATGCCATGAAAAGGAGCAAATGCTACAAATTAGAGCTTGATTTATGATTCTGTCAATTGTTAGATCAAGAAAGTCATGGAGAAAATGTTAATCACGTAGATTGGATTTAAAAGTGTGCCACGTCTATCTATATAGTTGTTATGCTGGGAATTACACAGAAAAATGAGGAAATCTTTTTCCGGTATGTGAAAAGTATTATCTGATTTAGTGAGGACACTTCCTCTCATATCATTGGTGAAGGAGTGGGGCTCTAACAATGGTCTTTGTTTCAATTTCACCTACCCCAACATTCCTGTCAGAATTATACCTGTGAATTCACTGCAACCGTAGGTTAGAAAGAGGTAAAAGAATCTGGCAAAAATCAGTAAATAAAAGCAATAAAATAAAAATCAACAAATAAAAACACTCAGAATCAATTGGCTATATGGAATTCACAGGAGTAATGTATATTTTATCATTATGTTTGAACAGGTGCTGGGCCTCACATCCTTTATATAGTAAAGTGTATAATAAACTACACATACATACGCACACATTTTTCCAAGAGGACCCGCTCAACATTTACCAGTACACTATGGCTTATTTCTGAACCTGATAGGCATAGGATATGATGCAGGATTAAAATTATTATATGACTATCTATTATAGGAACTCATTAAATACCCATAGCAAATTCATGATCAATATTTTAAAATGTGGATAAGTGATGTCATTTGGATTCCCGTAAAACTAAAATGGATCTCTCAAATATCATAAAACCCAGCGAAGTTGATGGCTATAGTTTTTCTTTATTTGCTTGAATTTATGCTTGATAATTGATTATTTTTTTCTTCGTACAAAGATGCTAAGCATCATAGACACCTTAGGAGAAGAACAAACTAAAAATCTGTCTTGACTTTCTTAAAAGAATTATCTGCTGATCAGCTAGTATTTGGACAAGATTAAAAAGCTAGGCTTTCACTGTGCAATATGACCACCACTAGCCATTTGTGTGTCTTTAAACTTAAACTAGTTAAGCTTAAATAAAATGAGAAATTTAGTGCCTTAATTAAACTAACCACATTTTAAGTGCTCAGTATCCATACATGGCTGGTGGTTACCATATTAGATGGCACCGATGATAGAACTTTTCCATCATCACAGAAAGTTCTGTTGGATAGCCCCAACAGAAAATGCCGTCTACATAGAAAATGATTGACAATTATTGACTGAGTGATCAAAATTCACCCTATTCTTCCAAAGTGAAAAGTTAAAGAAATCAAGAAGGAATTTTTCAGGAGAAAAGAAACCATCAAAAATTGCATACTTGGGTATATTTAGGTATGTGGTAGTATTCAAGGAGGGCACTAACATTTCTTGGGTATCTCCTACGTGTCAGACAAACAATTAGTCGCCCTCACAACAGATGTATAATTTCCTCACTAAACGGATGAGGAGGACCCTGAGGTTCGCAGAAGTTCAATACCCCGCCCTTCTCAATTCAGTCTGGCAAATAGTCGGTGGCAAAGCTTCACCTTGCGGTCAGGGTTTCAGATGTTCCTTCTGCACTATGAACCCTCTCTTCTCTAAATGAAATCATTGATGGTGAACGGAAAAGTTCCACTTGTCTCTGGATATTGGGGAAGCCACTGAGGAGAGGCAAGAAATGCCAGATGGGGGTCATCTGCTCTGTAGTCACGGCGCCTGCCTGGAATCCTGGCTCCGCCACTTCCTAGCTGTGTGGCACAGACAGATTACTTCCTCTTGTGCCTCCCTTCCCTCCTTTCATGAAGGGCATTATCATAGTACCTATCTTAAAGCATTTGGGGGCAAGAAAGGAGTGAATATTTGTAAAACACTAAAACAGAGCAGAGGGTGGCACAGAGTAACTGCAGCCAAAGTGCTTGCTGAGCGACTAGACGGCATAGGGAGGAACTAAGTCAATGTTATCTCCCACGGCCAGATACCAAAATTTGAGACTTAATTCATCCACATCATTCACTGAAAACCTGAATAAGGCTTCAACTTATGACAAAACATGGGCAGACAGCATTTCCTCCCACGTGCACAAATGTGGAACTGTAACTTCTCAGAAGGGCTGTCTGAAGAGTATGATTTAAAATCAGATAGTTGTGGCTGGTATTGCCTATTTCCAATTACCACATGAAACAAGACCGTATCTTGTTAATGGAAAATGACATTGACTGGTCTGCCCTCTCTATTTTATTATTATTCATCTATTAGTAAAGGATAATTGAAAGCAAAAGGTATACCTCTCAAACTTATAATATATTACTTAACCTCTCAATTATTTTCCAACTATATTCCATGATACCCACAACTTTGGCCAGACACCTCATATCAGGAAAACAATAGTTTCCACGGGTGGCAAGGCTCACCCACTATGCCTCAGGTGCCCCCCATGCATTGCCCCCAACCCGTACAACACCCAGTCAGAAGGAGACGCTACTATCTCTATGTTATATTTGCAAAAATCGACTCATTAATAACTTGCCAAAGGTCACATGGCTTTTGAGGGAAAAACAGTATTTGAACCCAGGTCTTCTTAATTTAAAGCCAGGGCCCACAGCACTCTGCCACTACAAGCAGGACCATGTAATATGAGAGGCGACAGAAATGTAAGATGTGTCTATTTCATGACTTTCAGTACATCTAAAGGAGAATTTCAAAAATATAATAAAAAACACAGGTTCCAGAAAAATTACTAGCACAGCTATCCAAAAATCACAACAGACTCAGAATTTCATCTGCAGGGTCACCCCTGGCAAGGCAGGACGCCTGAGCAGGTGTGAATCAGACCAAGGCCCGCTGATGGCTTGCTATCACCAGAGCTATGTTCCGGAAGTGCAGTCTGATTGTGCAACCCCATGATAGGGAAAATCAATGCTGCCTGTCTGGAGACATGGTTAGAAAAATGGAACCTCTGTTTTTGCAAGTATTAAGTGCCAAGAGTACATGCAAAGTTGATTTGCAGATGAGGATCGAAGTGGTCCTGCCCATATTTCTAGTCCATCCAGGGCACAACTGACCAACCCAAAGAGAATCCCAACCCCCACCAGCAGGCTCTCCTCACAACCTGGTGTCTGCCTCCCTGCTCTTGCTCCGTCTCTCTTTTGTCTCTCCTGACCTCTCACTCCTTTCTCCTCTGTGCCTACCAGCTTGGCATTCTGATGGATTGGCTTTGCTGGCTCTCAACCCTCCTACTTTGTTCCGCAGTCTGAGGCTTGACTCCTACATCCTGGCACAGGGCTTGTTTCTTTCTGCACTCCTGGTAACCAAGCTCTTTGGCACTGCCCCAGGACCCCCTCCTGTGATCCACTCAGCTCAGCAGACCTGTAAATACAGCTTGTCATGCTGAACTCTGTAGCCCCTCCCCTCTTCCGATCTCGGAGAGCCATGCCCCCGATGTCCCCTCAACGGTGCATGGTCTCTGGAGCACCTGTGGAATTCAGCTGGCCCAGCTCCAGCCCCTGCACTCTCTCTGCCCTGCTGATGCCCACTGTGAAAGGAAGTCCAATTCTGAGACTGAGAAACACCGGCGTCCCACGGCCATTAGGGAGCACACCGGCAGAGTTCGCCTACCACCTTCCCGGCACAGAACACGTCCACCCTGGCACAGTGAGCAACAGCGATGCCAGAGGTCTACCCCACTAGAGACCCTGCCAGGCTCCTGGGTTTTCTGCTGCAACAGGAGCACTTTCTGACCCTTTGTGTGCTCTACTTCTGAGTCTTCACATGCCCAGTGAGGCCAAGAAAGAACTTCACCACGCCCCAAACGGAGGGAGGGTGCTCAGGCCCACAAGAGCCACATTAATACAGGGAAGTCCTAGTGGGGGGAAGGGACACAGGTGCCAACACTAGATCCCCACCTGCAACCGGCATGAGGACTCCTCCAGGTCTCTGTGGCTGGGTTAGGACTTGTCAGCAAGCCTTTCCCTGGAACAAGCCTTCAGGCCTTAGATGATTTGGCGACGCACCTGCAGAAGTCACTCAAGAAACAGCTGAGCACCTGCTCTGTGCTTCACGCTGTGCTGGGCACTGGAGACACAGCAGCCCCAACCTGGGGCCTGTCCCCAGGGGGCTCACAGACTCATGGGGAATACAGTCACTGAAACATCTTATGAGTCTTTCCAACAATATAAATGTTAAGAACGAGAAGTAGAAGGTACAAAGGAGCTTACACAAGGAGACAAACCTGCTCTAGGAACTCAGAGGAAGCTTCCTGGAGAAAGTGATACTTCTGATGGCATGGGAAGGACTGGCAGGTGAAAGAGAGCCGAATGATTGGAGAAGTTGGGGGGAAAGCATTCCAGTCAGCTGGAAGAAGGGCATGAGGGAAGAGCCTGAAAGAGTGGAGCACGCTGAAGAAAGACAAAACTGAAAGGAGGCTGGTACTCTGGGTTACCGAAAGAGAGAAAGAGAAACAAGAGGTGAGACTGAAGAGGCAGGAGGGGGCTGTCTCTCAGGCTGCTGAGAAGTTTTTGTTTTTATTTAGCCTCCTGAGAATGGGAACCAAAGGGTTTTGGTCAAGAGCATGAGACGGACAGCAATATGGCTCTGGTCCTAACCCAAGAGCGAACATAGGTGTGGTGGAGGGAGAAGGCGGGTGTACACGGCGGGTGTGGAGTGTGAGATGCCTGCTGTCTACTCCTGGCTCTCATCCCAGGGGGGGAACTTAGAAAGGACACTTTCCCCTAGCCCCTGCCTGCAGGGTTCCCGCTTAGACTGTGCCCATAAGAGGCCCTCGTGCAAAATGTGGAAAGTGGAAAAGACCCACCATATTCCTGCGGTGGCCGCTGTGTGCCAATGTGAGGTTTACAGAAGCTTCCGGACAAGCTCCTGCAAGTCAGCCTCTCCAGCGAGGCAGGCAGCTGAGCTCCATGGCACCAAGCTTCCCCTGAAACTTCTGTCAACGTTTCTTGGAGGTCAACAGCAGGTTTTTGTGCACTCTTGATTATCCCAGCTTTTTTATCCAAAGGTTATGCCGGCTTCTAATCTCCCCTGTTAAGTCCCTCGTACCTTAGCTATGTAAGGCAGTTTCTGTTTCCCTTTCTAAACCCCAACTGGTAGGCAGTTAAGTTCTCACAGTATTTGGGTGTGAGATGGGGGGAGGGGGGCCTTGGTCTAGAGTGTAGGAACTGAGGATGGGGGATAAAGGATGGATTCAATGTATATTTAGGAAGTAGAATGTATAGGACATGGTTATTAACTAAATGGGGGGAGTGAGGGAGATGAAGGGATCAAAAATGTCCACGAAGCTTTTGTTTCTAAGGTCAGGCAGTCCTGCTAAGTTTGCCATCTGTTCCGTACAGCTGAAAGGGATGTGGACATCGGGCTGCCCCAAACAGCCAGCCCAGCCTGGCCCCTTTCCAGATTGAAGAGCCAAGGCCAAGAAGTGAACTAAGGAAGTGGACAGCATGATGGTGAAGAGGACGTGCCCTTTTATTCTGGAGGTTATGAGCCGCTGTAATGAGTTATCACCATCTTTAAACTGCTCTAGCCTACTCTGGAGCAGACGAAACCAGTTAAGCCAAGTTGTGTCCAAATTTCAATCTGGGGCAATGAGCAAGCAACTGGGGTCAGGGGTGAGGGCTGAGGGGCTGGGATGGAGCAGGAGCTTCCTACCAGAGCCTCCAGAGGCTGTGGAGTGCCAAGAAGGGAAACCAAATGTTAATCCACACTCAAAGTTTAGATTCATTTACCAAAGAGAGCAAGTTCAAAAGCTAAGCCACACAGAGAGAAGGTCACAGGATGGGTCATGCACGCTGACAGAATCACAGACAACAGCTCAAGGCCATGACGTGAAGGTGTACATCCTTGCAGATGGTGGTGCTGAAGAGCATTCCCACCAGGGAGGCACACCAAATCGGGGGAGGGTCAGGATGCAGGCACAGCTTATGGGGGCCGGGCAGACAGCATTTTCCCTGCCTGTCTCTCCATCCATGAAGTGTTTTGATTATAGAAAGAGGCTTACCCATGGGCTGAGGTCACTGACTATACTTTCTGGAATGATTTCTAAAGTGCATTACGAGAGAAGCATAGCTACACGTGTATCTCACGCACCACCACGGAGGTTTCTGAGTACTGCCTCTGGGACATGCAATGGCTTGAGAGTAACTACTCAGCTTTCCTAGGGATCTCACCTCTTTAACAAATTATGATCTATTAGATCGTAAGGTCACTGAAGACAAGATTCAATACGGAATCCCTAACGCCCATCCCAGTGCAGTCTCTAACAGCACCATAAACATTCCAGCAGACGAACCACAATCCTCATCCATGTGTCCGTCTGTACGGAGATCCACCCAAAATTCCAAGTCAGATGTCATGACGCCAATGCACAGGCTCAAGAATGCCTCATCCCACCATCTTCCTCATCTCTCAACCACCCTAACCGGCCTCCGGCAATGGCTCCCATGACCTGGAGGGGCTTCACCAAGGAAGGTAGAGGCTGGGGTGAGGGGATCCCCTCCAGGGTTGAGAGGCCATTAGAATCTTGAACTCTGAGGACAAGGCCCAGCAGCACACCTCAGGCCTCAGGTTCTCTGTTGCCTGACTTCACTATTGACTACACGGCAATGACAAGTTACCTAAAGTCTCTGAACTTGAGTTTTTCTATCTACAAAGTGGAGTTGATGGAGCCTAGATCCAGGAGTTGAGAGAACTAAATAAGGTTTGCAGGACAACTGCCTAGATACCAGTGCACACTAACGTGCCCCAGAGACACCTTCTCTTACAGGGTTCACTTCTCCATCCAGCCTCAGAGACTGGCCCCCACCTCCCATCCCGCGGCTCTCCCCTCCCTCTCCTCTCCTCCCTCATCGATTTAAGAACCCAAGTCACTCACAATCTTCTGACCTAAAGTCGTTGTGGCCTCTGCCGGTGTTGCTGGAAGTGGATGATGTAGATGAGGGGCAAAGTCTTAGCTACAGGCAGGTGAACCCTACCAGAGAGAGCTTTCTGCAGGAGGTTGCTTCCTTTAACCCAGATGCCAGGGGCGGAAGGCAGAGCGAAGCAGACGGAACAACCAGGGAACAGATGCCGCTACATAAAAAGGAAGACAATCATTTCCCAGAAAACATGCAGCTGCAGTTTGCATTCTGCAGGAAAAGCAAACCCTGGTAAATCCCCTCCTTACACAGATTTCTGTAATTATTAGCACTTAAGAATACAGATGTTAAAAAGCATGTGCTTAAGGGGCTAGTTAAGTTTGGGCAACTGCAGATGGAAAGACTGAACATTTTCTGAAATTGGTATTAAATACCCTCAAACAATAAAGGGACAACGCCAACACGTATGGCATAGAAGAGAAAAAAGGCCCACTGGCGAAAAAAAGAAGAGGACCTGAACAAGCCATTTCCTTTAGTCGGACCACCACAGAGATGGCTCACGCTGACCCAATACCCATTCTCTGCTCCCTGTGTACTAAAAGAACCCCTACATTATTGGAGACCCTCATCTAGAAAACTGTACTTCTAGCACTCCTGTAATAGGACAGAACGTCCACGGAAGCAGAAGTTATTGGGTAGAAATTACAAGGAATGCTCAAACGCAGATCTTAACTGATACATCGAGTCTAGATTTCCATCCGTTTCCTTGTCAAGGATGATTATAAGTTAATATCAGAACCATATTCCCTTTTTGGATAATTAGATACGAATTTAAGTTGCTTTAAGTTAACTGTCGAATACATATTACTGACAGTTCTAAGTGTAGATTAAATCCTCCCTAGCAAGGCTTTTTGTTGCCCTTATAAAGTACCAGACTCTGAGCAGACCAGACGGCTCTCTGCGCTGGGCAGACACCATCTGAAATCAGTATTCAAGGAACATCCCTGTAACAGGCAGGTGAGATAAATGGGCGTCTAGTACATCTTATTCATTCCCAGTTGGGTTTCACAATGCATAAGCATGTATCTCTTTGAAAACTTTCTGCAGATTTTCATCAGCTGTAACAAGGGTGAAGGGAAAGGTGTCCAAAGACTCCATTTTCGTGCCGCTTCTCTAGATTCCACCATCCGGCTAGTCCAGGAGAATCCAGAGAAATGCAGGGATCG
This sequence comes from Mustela lutreola, assembly GCF_030435805.1. NCBI lineage: Eukaryota > Metazoa > Chordata > Mammalia > Carnivora > Mustelidae > Mustela > Mustela lutreola. The sequence goes on along the minus strand of NC_081297.1, from coordinate 82,318,972 downwards.
CTTTTCGGAAATCCTTATGGGCTTGTCACGTGCTCCTCATTCTACCTTTCTGGGTTCAATTAGAATCTTAAGCACGTGGGCCCCCAGAGAGACCAGACAAATACTTGAGGAAAGGAGAACCAGGGAGATCCCCCTTGTAGTTGTCTCTCCTGGTTGGCTTTTGCATGTGATCCCTTTAGGAATTTAGGAATTTAGGGATTTAGGAATTTAGGAATTTAGGAATTTATTTTAAATTCAGGACAACCTGCACAAGTGTTTGTGATTAATCACATAATTACAAAACACAAGGTTTCAGCACTGATAAAATTCATTTCTTCTACTTCCTATTACCTGCTCCTTGGTGCTATGTAAAGACGAGTAAGTGTATAAACTTCTGGAGCAATGTTAACATAAATATAAAATGTGATTCATGAGTATGTTTATAACCACAGACACATTAATTGGTAGTCTCCAGAAAGACTTAAGTTCTTTTACAAATTAAACAGAGACACTTGTGCTGTTCTTGCTAATTTGCTGAGTATGGAACTGCAAAACCCAACCTTCTATTCTGGGATTTTAAATCTGGTAGCTTCACAAAATAGCATTATCAATATTTAAAAGCTATATTTGGCTCCTGGTGAGTAGCACTGGGGTTTCCCTCCCTTCTAAGATCCTTTTGTGAGGTGCCCTTCTTTCTGTGTTGTGCCTGACCACACTAACTTTTCTCCACTGAGAGCAGTGTGAGTGCCCAGAGAAAGAGTTCCAGGGGAAGCTTTTACTTACCCCTAATCTATCATCTCACTCGGCCCTACCCCCTACCTTCATTTTAGCATTAATCAAAAACTTTTTACTTCAGATTTTTATGAACTCTGCTTCATGGGATGCATTTCTCTTTTTGATGTAAAACGATATAGAGCGACTGTAAGTTTTCTGTCCACCACCCAAAACAGAGGTGATTAAGAAAGACATCTGCCCCACTAATGGGGTATTTTCACAGCAGTAGGGGCAGATCTGAGGTCTTTAAGGCTATTAAAGATGTCCGCTAAGTTTGAATCAGACTGGGAATCCCAAAACACCCCAGTCACCTCCCTGGAGACTGGTAGGGCTTGCAGAACCCTAGAGGCAGAAAACTTCTCTACAGAAACTTTAATCCTCTCAGGAGAGTTCAGTTTCTGCTGGAAATCCAAGACTTTGCGAGCAAACATGATAAGACCTTCCAAAGTCACAAGGTGAATATAATGAGCATAGAGCTCAGAATACTTACGTGGGGTGGGGGGAGGGGGTGGGAACTGGGATAAGTGTTCCCTTTCATTAGCGTTTCTATAGGTAGTGATTTCCCTACTTAAGCAAAGAAAAGCAATGGAAGCAGCTCCCCCCTCACCTATTAAAAGGAGAAAGATGGGTATCTTTAATTGAAAGCAAGCCATCACAAAATTCTCTAATTATAGGCTCAAAGGGGTTTCAAGCTCATGTTGTATCTCCGTAGCTTTCAGCAGGACAGCATTAAATCTTCCTCAAAAAATACGACTCAACCTATTTTTAAACATACCCAAAGAGGGCATTCTAGTCTTCTGTTCCTTTGTTAGGTGATTTTTTTCCCCTTTCTAACCTCACCACAGGTGAACTTTTGCTATTACTAACCTGCAGTCTTCGCATTAGAGTTCGGCTTGGTTTGCTCGGTGGGAATGTTGAACAGCTGGCCAACGTTAGCCTTTTCTACACTGTACTTCCATGTGTCCATCTGTATGAAATTATAACAATTAATTAGAAGATTTGGGTTTAAATCAATAAATTTGGAGCTAGATGCCAATGGAATCAATTACTCATTGACAAAAGACGGCTATCCTTCTTTCTCTCATATTTTTATTTCTCTGCCATCTATTCCGGTGCTAACATCTCTCCTTTCCAACCTCTCTTCCAACAATGCCCCCCCCTCCACACACACACACACACACACACACACACACACACACACACACTACAACAAATGACCACACTCACTGACACTGGTAAATTGCTTAAAACACAGCTACTTAACATTCAGACCTTGGCCCTATAACCCCCACCAAGGGGTAATAATCATTAAAAGCAGAGACTCTGGAGCCCACTGTCTGTGCTTAAATCCTGCTCTGGGAGCATAGGCACATTTTTTCCTATCTCCCTACTTATCTACTACATCATCTGTAAAATGGAGGCAATAATGGGATCTACTTTATAGGGTTGTGGAAAAGATTAATGAGTTATACACAAAAAGCCCCTAGAGTGGTTTTCAGGTTCTCTAATTGTAAATGCCATTATTAGTTATTAGCTATTATTACCTATTAGCTATTATTATACTCTTAGTTATTAGCTATTGTCATACCTTGCAGCAAAAGGACATTAGAAAGCATTAAACTATGCCTTATAGGAAGTGGAGAAGCAAGAAGAGTTATCCAGGTGAACAATGAAAGAAAAAAGACAAAAAGAAAAGAGATAAAAGAAAAAACGGTAGAGTAAGAACAAAAGCAGACCTTCCATGGGGAAAAGGTAGGAAGAGGAAAACATAAGGGAAAAGAAGAAAAGGAGAAATGAGTAAAAAGGTGGGCATGGAAAGGAAAGACAGAAGAAAAGGAGGACTGAGAACCACAAAGGAAACAAAAAAACTCGAAATGATTCCATCCTCAGTTTGGGCTGGGCATCTGAAAAAGAAAGGAGTGGAAGAGAAAACAAAAATATTGGGCATGGTGAGAAAGCTTGGGACAGGATGATGAGATCCAAGTAGTAACACAAAAAGGATTAATTTGCAGCAATAGGCCTCTCTGTCTCCCAATGACGGTAAGTGTACATCCAATAACACACCCATGATTCACTAGTCTTCTTTGCCTTTAGAGTCCGCGCCAGAATCAGGCCCCACGGCTGGCCCTAGTCTGTCTGCCTTGTGTCTTGTCTGCTCTACCGACAAGGCCAAGATGAAGTGATCCAGACCTTATTTTCACTAAATATTCTATCTAGCCCTTTCTTACTTCGAAATTCACAAACCTGTAAAGGGAGGTTTCACCTTAAAGGTATCCTCCTCCCCTCCCCCCTTTTTGGGTCAATTTAGAACAAGCGGACAGTACTGCAGGCATATGCCGCTAGGAGGGCATCAAATTGCCCTCCCCACTAAAGAGAATTAACCACCCTATGACTCGGAAACAAGAGAGAGGTTGAATCGAGGTTAAAATAAAACCAGTATTTAAAAATCACTTCTTCTAAGTATTATCCTTATTAAACTGCCTGTTTGGTGCAAACTCCGTCCCCATATTTGAGGAAGTCGAGAGACCTTCAAGGACCCTCTCCCAAGACGAAGTGGACGGACCGCGAGCGTCTCCTCTTGCCCGGGTGAGCTTGGGCCGCCGCCGCCGCCGCCGCGGCGGGAGTCACGAAGCCAGACGCGGCGCGTCTCCGCCCAGGACTCGGGAGACTGCAGCAGCGCGCGCCGCCACCGCGGCCGGGCGGCTCCTGGAGGCTAGGAGGAGACGCGACTCCCGCAGACACGTGACCTCCTCCCAGCCGCCGCTTCCCGCGACCCAGATCCGTCCCCGGAACCCGTGCTTTGCGGGGAGGGCCGGTGGGGGAGAGGGGCGGTACGGGGGGGTATGCGTAGTGACCGTCCCAGCCCCCGCTGCGCCCCTGTGCGCGTTCATTCTCCCCTTGGTTCTTGCGCCGCTGGCAATCATGAAGGTTTCGGGGATAACCCAGGAGAATGTGAACCTTACTCTTGCTGCAGGATGGAAAGAACTGCGATTTTTATATCTATCTACTTATATAAGAGGAATCAACATATATTCTCTCCTTTCCGCCCCCAGCAGAGCCGAGTAGCGGCAGCAGCGGGGCGGGAGCCCGGGGAGTCCCGCAGGACGAGCTTTCCCCCGGCCTCCAAGGCCCCTAATCGCCCGCTGCGCCGGGCGGCGTGGGCAGTGCGCATCTCCGGGCACCTCTTGTAACTCTCGCTAGCAGTGAGTCATGCTCCCGGGATGGCTCTGGGGAGAGGTAACCCGGCTCGTGCTGGCTTGTGCTTCCCCGCGCCGGGCGCCGCGGCCACAGGGCGAGCGAGCGCGCGCGCGCACGGGTTCCCCGCGCAGTGATGTGGCAGCAGCGGCAGGTCGGATCACGTTGCTGGCCCTGTGCTGGTACCCGTTGGAGACAGGATTAAGGAGGGAGGCTTTGGAGGTGCCAGCGGTAGTAAACGTGGGCTCTGCACACTCCGGCGTCGCTTATCACACGGCGGGAGGGGTACGTGGTGGGGGTGGGAGACCACGCAGCACCACCCGAGGCGATGAGGGGCGACGGAGTTTAGCCGGCGAATGATAATGCTGCATTGCTTTTCCGCGGTAGCCCCTCTTGTGCCCCCCCCACCTCCCTCCTCCCTCCCGCCGCGTTCCTCTGGGAGCACCAGAGGCCCCAAACGTCGTCATCTGCTTCTGTGATTAGTGGCACCGCAATTCCGGCTGCTGCGGGAAGTTTGGGTGGCCCAGGGACACCGTGTCGCCGAAAGACACTTGGATTGCGACGTTCTAACTCAGTGACTACATTTTCATTTATTTTAAATCTTTCAGGGAACGGATTTCAAGTTGCCCCATTAGGGGGCAACCTCCAACCAGGGCCAAGAGGTCCCCCCAGGCCACTGAGCGGTGAGCAAACAAGTCTCCAAATTTTCTTTTGGGACTGAAGTTTACCCACCGTGAATTTTCTTTCTTTTATCTGGTCCAAACCACCAGTGCAGTCGGTGGCGAAGCAAAAAGCCACGTTCACGTTCCTGCACCGTAATGACGGACGAACTGAGGGAGTAGCATTTCCGAGCGGAGGAAGCCCTGGCTGCCCCGCACCCCCCCGGCGCCTCCACCCCCTCCCCCAGCTGACTGCAACGCCTTTGGGAAGATGAATAGCTTGGCCGAAGTTGTTTTTCCTTTCCGGTGGCCCTGATCAGGTGTCCCCGCCCCCTCCTGCCTCTCGCCTTCCCTCGTAGCCTGCTCCCGACACCCACTCCTGGCCCGGCCCCTCCTCCCCCGCCCCCCTCCGGGCTGGACCGCGGATGGTACGTTCCGCACGTGAGCTGGGTGCTGGTCTGGCCGGCGACGCGCGTGCCCTGTGGCCAAACACTGCCCGGAGTGAGAGCAAACTACCAGCGCAGTGGGGACGGCGCGAGTGTGCGTGCCTGTGTGTGCGTGTGTGCCAGAGAGCGAGCGCGGTGGGAGGGGGGGGGAACCAACTGCTTCACACTTTCAACACTGCACTGAAGAAGGGAGAGAGAGAGACTGGAGACGCACAGATCCCCCCAAGATCTCCCAAAGCTATCGTCCCACAGATTATAGAACAGAACCCCAAAAATCGAAACAGAGGAAGCGGACAGCGGTTGAACATGGACGAAGGAATTCCTCATTTGCAAGAGAGACAGTTACTGGAACATAGAGATTTTATAGGGTAAGGTGCACGCACCCCCTTGCGTATATCTGTCTAGGCTTCAGTTTGATTTTTTTTTTTCTTCTCCAGAAAGTGGTATGGATCGGGCAAGGACAGTGCCCCTCCCCGAATGGGTGCCTGATGCTGATTTCTGTTTTGCAGACTGGACTATTCCTCTTTGTATATGTGTAAGCCCAAAAGAAGCATGAAGCGAGACGATAGCAAGGTAAGTGTAAGTTTCCGATGTTCCCCATAACCTGCCTGGATAGTTAATTAGGGCCATTGATTTCACAGCGAAGCTCTGCCCGCAAATATATTCCAGCCCTTGAGGTTCCCCAACTGTGAATTTTAAGTGGTTTGCTGGATACTCTCAGGGGGAGATTAAACATCACACCTGAATTCAAATTGCATTTCAGAACAGTCCAGAGCAAAGGGTTTCTTGGGCATAGTTGATCACATAATATGGGGGGGTGTTGGGGGGGGCTTATTGTCTTATCCAATAAATGTGTAGCTTATTGTTGTCTTTCTTCCATGATTGTCGTATATTAAGGATACCTACAAATTACCGCACAGATTAATAGAAAAGAAAAGAAGAGATCGAATTAATGAATGCATTGCTCAGCTGAAAGATTTACTGCCTGAACATCTGAAGTTGACAGTAAGATGCACATTTTCATTCTTTGCTGCTCTCCAAGGGTGTGTTAATAGCTTGGTACTACTCCCAGAGATATAAGAATAAATGTAAATATCATAAGCCTTACTACTTGCGCTGTAGTGTAGAGTTTCCCACAAACTCAAGAGTAGGTGCTCACTACTGAAGGCAAGAAGTCATGTATAACCCGTCTTCTGGAAAGCTCAAGAAGTATAGGAATAGTACTTCTTTCCGAGTCTTTGCTTAAGTTGCTGTGCTGAGCGGAGAACCAATCAAGCCAAATATGTGTTTTTAGTAACAAAGTGCCCCCTTCTCTTTTGCACCATTGCAGACTCTGGGGCATCTGGAGAAAGCGGTAGTCTTGGAATTAACTTTAAAACACTTAAAAGCTTTAACAGCCTTAACCGAACAGCAGCATCAGAAGATAATTGCTTTACAGAATGGTAAGTCAGTTCAGGGAGGCCAGCTCCCCCTGATGAACCCGGGCAGCCCACAGAGGGGCAGTGTTTAGGACTCTGCCCCCCCCCCACCTCCTTCCTCGGGCCCACGGGCTCACTCTCATTTGTTAAATTGCTTATACTTTCCCTTCGTTGGAAAGTGCCCATTTCCCGAAGCATCCTGGAGGCTTTCAGCAGAACTCAGAGGAATCAGATTTTTATTTAAAGTGGCGGTTGCGCTCTCCACTTTGGCTTTTCAGTTGGGAGTAGAGCGCCCCCCTGCTTCCCACCCCCGCCACCCCACAGCCCCCCCCCCGCCCCTCGGCAACCGGTGGATTATATCACCCGAATCCAGAGGAAAAACCGAGATCACTTTAGTCAATGTAGGGCCCACGTGATAAGCAGATGTTTTAACGTCGGTATTTTTCTTGTTGCCTCCATTCCTCTGCCCCACCCCCACCCCCTTCCTCGTCCTAGGGGAGCGATCTCTGAAATCGCCCATTCAGTCCGACTTGGATGCGTTCCACTCGGGATTTCAAACATGCGCCAAAGAAGTCTTGCAATACCTCTCCCGGTTTGAGAGCTGGACGCCTAGGGAGCAGCGGTGTGTCCAGCTGATCAACCACTTGCACGCCGTGGCCACCCAGTTCTTGCCCACCCCCCAGCTGTTGACTCAACAGGTTCCTCTGAGCAAAGGCGCCGGCGCGCCCTCGGTCGCCGCCCCCGCAGGGTCCGCGGCCGCCCCCTGCCTGGAGCGTGGGGGGCAGAAGCTTGAGCCCCTCGCCCACTGCGTGCCGGTCATCCAGCGGACTCAGCCCAGCGCCGAGCTCGCCGCCGAGAACGACACGGACACCGACAGCGGCTACGGCGGCGAGGCCGAGGCGAGGCCGGACCGCGAGAAGGGCAAGGGCTCCGGGGCGGGCCGCGTCACCATCAAGCAGGAGCCCCCCGGAGAGGACTCCCCGGCGCCCAAAAGGATGAAGCTGGATTCTCGCGGCGGCGGCGGCGGCGGCGGCCTGGGGGGCGGCGCGGCGGCAGCGGCGGCCGCTCTCCTGGGGCCCGACCCGGCCGCCGCCGCAGCACTGCTGAGACCCGACGCCGCCCTGCTCAGCTCGCTGGTGGCGTTCGGCGGAGGCGGGGGCGCGCCCTTCGCGCAGCCCGCCGCCGCCGCGGCCGCCGCGGCACCCTTCTGCCTGCCCTTCTACTTCCTCTCGCCTTCCGCGGCGGCCGCCTACGTGCAGCCCTTCCTGGACAAGAGTGGCCTGGAGAAGTACCTGTACCCGGCGGCGGCCGCCGCCCCGTTCCCACTGCTGTACCCCGGCATCCCCGCGCCCGCGGCCGCCGCCGCCGCAGCCGCCGCCGCCGCCGCCGCCGCCGCCTTCCCCTGCCTGTCCTCGGTGTTGTCGCCCCCTCCGGAGAAGGCCGGCGCCGCCGCCGCGACCCTCTTACCGCACGAGGTGGCGCCCCCTGGGGCGCTGCACCCCCCGCACCCGCACGGCCGCACCCACCTGTCCTTCGCCGGCGCCCGCGAGCCCGGGAACCCGGAGAGCTCCGCTCAGGAAGATCCCTCGCAGCCAGGAAAGGAAACCCACTGAATCCTCGCCCCCTTTCTTAGACAGGACGAGGGTTGTCGCGGAATAATAATATTAATAAGTAAAACACCCTTAACGTTTGTAAGGGAGGAAGTGTAATAGATGCACGACAGGCTTTTAAAACAACAACACAGGTGTTTTGTGTACATTCGGAGTTCCTGTTTTGCTCATCCCTCACCACCCCACCGTCCGCACACTAACGGCCCTTTCTTCCCTCACCAGCTATAAAAGAACCTCTGCAATATTGATACTTTCTTTAAAGAATTCGCCCAAATCAGTTTTGCCTTTCTTTAGGCCATGTTCCATTATCTTTTTAAAATGCAGAACCTATTTCCAGAGGGAGAAGGATCTGCTCCGTGGGGGGAGCTGACTGAACCAGGGTAGGGGAACTGTGGCCCAGGAGTTGACCTCCAAAAGCCAGTGGGTAGTTCCTATCTGCCCACACGCATAACTCTCCCACCTGCTTCAGGAGGCGTTCCACAGGCAGAATGAGGATCTTTTAGAATTGAATTTACTCTTCAGTATTTTATAATGTTCAGCTTTTTAAAAGGCATATATTTTTCAAAGAGGAAGAAGTGAGGATCCAGTCACTTACGTTGCAACCTCTTCTGAAGTGGTTTGAATGGTATCCCTTAGTAACTTGCTCTTGTTTAAAGAGACTCAGAGTTGGGCCGTAGTCAGAACTGAGTCAGGGAAGGAGATGGATGAGGAAGGCCAGAATCATTCCTGGTACATTTACTAGCACTTTATGGAGAAAGTAACCGTGAATTAATTGACGTGTCTTAATTTCATTATTTCATATATATACATATACATATATGTATATATATAGTGCATCTATTCCCACCTTGTCATTATTTAATTCACCATGTTTTAAGTTGTTATAATCTTGCTGTAAAGAAAAAAAAAAGGAATGTGCACTGAACTTAAAAACAAATCCAAAATGATTTCTCCTATTTTCTGTTAAATAACAAAAATGGAGGAAAGCATTAAACTGGTCAGTTTTGATTGGAAATGCTGTAAAGATGTGGAATGAAGCCTTGGGAGGCCTTCCTATCTCCAAGTCTATGTATTTTCTGGAGACCAAACCAGATACCAGATAATCACAAAGAAAGCTTTTTTAATAAGGCTTAAACCAAGACCTTGTCTAGATATTTTTAGTTTGTTGCCAAGGTAGCACTGTGAGAAATCTCACTTGAATGTTATGTAAGGGGTGAGACACAACAGTCTGACTATAAGTGAAGAAAATATCTGGGTCTTTTAGTCAGTTTGGTGCATTTGCTGCTGCTGTTGCTACTGTTTGCCTCAAACGCTGTGTTTAAACAACGTTAAACTCTTAGCCTACAAGGTGGCTCTTATGTACATAGTTGTTAATACATCCAATTAATGATGTCTGACATGCTATTTTTGTAGGGAGAAACTATGTGCTAATGATATTTTGAGTTAAAATATCTTTTGGGGAGGATTTGCTGAAAAGTTGCACTTTTGTTACAATGCTTATGCTTGGTACAAGCTTATGCTGTCTTAAATTATTAAAAAAAAATAAATACCGTCTGCAAGAAACCAGCTGGTTTAGAAAATTTTAGTATGTGAAGATAAACTAGAAATTATCTTTATATTCTAGTATTTTCAGCACTCCGTAAATTCTATTACCTAAATATTGCCACACTATTTTGTGATTTTAAAATTCTTACTAAGGAATAAAAACTTTAATATACGATACGGGATTGTCTAATAATTAAAAAGGTATAATGCTCCATTAGTTTTAAGGTATCTATAAATTTAGGGATGAAAGTTATTAACGTTCTCAGATATACAACTTTGTCATTGGCTTGATAGCCCACGTTTCCAGTTTCTTACAAGCCTTCAGGCTCTGGCTGTGTCTGCCTACTTGCTTCCAATGTATCTCAATGAAAAGTGCAAAAGAAAAACCTACCAATCCCTTGCGTGGTCTGTTTATGTTAGACCCAATTTGCTCATGATTTTGATTGATTAATTTTTGACTTCTCACCTTAATTCCAGATAGACTTTTGGATGCTCTGGCGTTTCTCCTTCACTGGGTCCAGAATAAATACACTGCCACTTTGGGGTGCTTAACTTTCTTCTTATATTTTTAGCTCCTTAACCTTTATAAAAGAATTCTCTTGAGGGATTTAATCATGGAATTCAAGGAAAAGAAATAAATTAGTTGTAGGCTTTTCTCAGATTCATGGCCAAATTCGTGATTTGATATGGGAAGGATTGTCAATTTTTCATTTAAATAACCTTCACAAACCCCTTGATTTTTGAAAGGTGTTGAAATAATAGTCAAAATTTATAAGATGTAGAAAAAGTGCTCCCTCTGCTGACTTCCGGCAACCAAACCACCAAGTCCTAGAATGTGGAGCCAAAGGAACCTCAGAGATGAATTTGTCAAGCCCCCTGCATTTTACAATATGAAGTCCAGAGCTATTCTATACCCTCCTAGGATCAGACAAATAGCTACCTGTAGCTAGCAAAAGAGGCCAAGATGTACCGCATCCCCGAGTTGGTAAACTACCTACCACCACAGCATCTTCAACGCATAAACTGAATTTGATTGGACAGCATTCATGAAACGTCATAAATAAACCACAAGAACAAAGGAAGTAAAAATTACCATTAGAAAACTATGTAGGATTTTGGAGCATTGTAATCTACTGAACTTAGAAAAATATTGTCTAACTCAGAATAATTGGAAAAAGTCATATTTTAAGTATTTTGAGCTACATCTTAATGTCCTACTGTAATAATATTAGTTTCATAACCAAAAAAGATTCAAATTTAATTGGAGAACAATAGATGTTTTAGCAATTGTATAATTTCGGTATGATAAAGTAAAAGTTAGGGTTGGACCAGATTTTATAGGCCAGTTATTTAGTCCAAATGCCCATGTACTTACATGGTAATAAGATAAAGTTAGATTTTCAGAACTGAAAAATAATACTGTCTACATGGCATCTGAAATGTGTTATTTTGGTAATTGATTATTTTATGAATTAAAACACTGGAGTAATGACTCCAGGAATGATTCACAAGGATGGTCCTATACCTGCAGTGGTGAACTTTAAGAAAAAATGTGTTGTAATATATGTGATTTTTCAACCTAAGACAAATACCAATCGTGGGTTAGTGCTGCTTGTATACATATAATATACCTATAGTATTATGCCATTTGATTTTAAAGCATACATATATTTCTCAGCAAACATTATTCTGAATTGATAAGTGGCTTTTTCCCCATAAAGAGCGAAGGCACTAGAAACTACATTTTAATAACTATTTCAAGTTTGACTGGGGTTTTAGTTCCTATCATTGTGAAAAGTTTTTTTTTTTTTTTTTTCCATTTAGTTCTCTGTTATTGGCCATGCAGGCCCTAAGTTTTGTTCAAAAGTAGGTAAAGGAAGCCTCAGCCTATTTCTGAATGTGTCACAGGTCAGTTCTGAACCTCTCCATGGAAGGTGATTGCCAATCTGAGATCCTTAGAAGACAAGGCTGGGCAAACATACTAAGGCCTTTAGACGAAAATGTACAGAGCCTTCATGAACCAATGAAGGCCATTATAATGCTAAAAGCTGGCTGTACTATGGTGATAATTGTCTTTTACTTCAGATGGCAATCTGGTGTTTTCCATTAAACAAAAATTCGTAACCTACTGGACCCTCACATCAATACCCATTGTTCTGTGTTGCTTTACATCAGCTCAAAATGGGTATACTGTGTAGGCTTAAATACAGTGTTAAGTTCTTGTTTTCATAGAATTTAATAGAAGATTTACACAGAAAATTATCACATATTTCCTGTGAGATTTATACTAAAAAACATGTTCAGCATGTACTTTAAAAATAGGCTACTAGAAGGGAGTTGGACATTTGTCTTATAATTGGGCTGCTCACACTAGTTCAGTGATTCCGTACTGGAAACTCCAAACAAATGTCAAACTGTACCTTTTTAAAAGTTGATATTTTAAAATTCTGAATCCAGTGATGTCCGAGTTATCTGGCCTCAGGGAACGATAAGTGACCCCATGAAACAATGATTCAGAAAACTGAAGCTTCTATGTTCAAGTGCCATATTGTTTATCTTTTCTTTTATTTCCTTACTTTTTTTTTTTAGCGGAAAGCTTACTCCAATGTTACATGTGTCCTCTAAAGTGTCTAAATATGTCTTAGAAAGAAGTACCCTTTCCGTAGTTATCCATTCTCAATAAATCAGGGTCACCATGATAAACATCACTTTTGCACAATGCATGTCATCTGGGAGTACTGGGATCTGTGCTAAATTCTTTTTGAGTTCTTATATCTGCTTTTTATAGGTTTTTCAGTCTCTTTACTCATGATCAGGCTGCCAACTGTCACTTCTTGATGCGTCAGAGTGCCTGCCTCCAACTTATCTAATTTGCTATCTCAGACTTACTGTGGCCTGGGAAACCAGTTAACCAAAACCACACCCATTTGAAATGTGTCTAAAATTAGAATAAATAGGCTCTACCAGAAGTATTTGAGGGGCACTTTTCTAAATTGTGTGAGCATGTACAATCAGTAACATGTTTCTCCCACAATCTTTTTTACCCCTTCGTTTCTTTTGTTTTGCACATTCTCAGTAATATTCCCTATCAGAACACTTATGCAAAAGCCCTCAGATATTTTATATATTTTTGATCATCAGTACATAAAAAAGCAGCTTGCTAATGGCATTCTTCCACAACTAACCACAAAATACGGACATTTACACAACTGAAACAAATTATTTTATTTTGTCAAAACTTCTTTCTCTCTGATTGATAGGAATAGGGGACCAAGGGGTATTAGTGAAAACTGATTCAGCACTTTGATTCACGGATGACGCTGGCCCTGCTTTATTTCCTCCACCTCTGAGTTTTGGGAATTTGGGGTGGCAGGTCCAGCAAAAGCATTCTGCAGAACTGGGATGGAGGTTTTGAGGCCCACATGCTGACTCTGAATTTAGACACACCCGTCAGAGAGCTTCTGGTCAGAGGTTTCAGACTCCCTACTGATGGCAACACACTCCTTTTCTCCCTGCGCCTCTAAAATCAATAAACAGTGAGTATGGGGATACAGGCATTTGTTTTGCTCCTACTATATGTGAGGTGCTGTGATAGTGCTGGAGAACCAAAGATTAATAATCTCGGGAGATCTCAAAGTCTAGTAGGAGAGACAGACCCATACCAAAATAGATCACAATGCAACCTACTGAGTGCTATAGAAAGGTGAACACAATACTAGGGGTGAGGGGGGACTACCTTCATCTGCGTGGGTCAGAGGCCTAGAGTTGTAGCTGGATTTCACAGAATGAACAGGTGAACGAGTCCATGGGGCCATCACCAAGGGAAAGGTTCTGATATACTTGGGTCCTGTGCTGAGCATCAGGAGTTTAATTGGCTCTATTTGACTAAGTTCCTAGCACTGATTTCCTAATTCCCCAGTCTCTTTAGAATTGACTGCTGTACTGACTCTCACCATCATTTCCACCTGAGAACCTGAACCATGAGCTGGGTCTGAGGGGGCCATGGTGTTTCCTACTGCAAAGGACAGCATTTATAGCATGATAATTTCTAATGCAGAAGGTGGGGAGAAGGGGCTAGTACCTCACAAGCAGCTTGGTCTCACCTCAACCATCTGTCTTACAGAAGAAATTAAGGGTGATTTCTTTCCCTTCAAGTAAAGGTATGATGACCCTGTTCTTCATTCAATACCTGAAGGGAAAATGAGAGAGATAAAGAGAGCGTGCACACATGCACAATTCTAGAGGGAAACAAAGAATCCTAACTTTAAAACCTCCAGGAGGAAGCTGAAGCAAGCAGATAGTCCAAGGTCACATAACTCAGTAAGCAGCAGAATCAGAATCAAATCAGGACCCAGATTTTTTTGGTTCTGAGTCCACTGCTCTTTGTGTTATTACCCTATAGCAATAGCAAGGAGGAGGGGGCAGTCTGAGCTTTGCTCATGACATGAGTTGAGCTGGTCCATGTGAGATCCTAAGAAGCAGAGTATGTGTTGGTGGAGAAAGGAAAGATGGCTAGCTAATTAATGCCTTTCTAAAACATGGCATAGAGCAAGCAATAATTGGAGATACAGAAGATCTTGGAGACACAATATTCAAGGTCCCCTACAAAGAACCCTACAATTCCGCTGTGTACTCCATTTGGAGACACCCAGAAATGTGCCCTCTTTTGTTTGCAAGTCTCCCCAAGATCTGGTGAGCTCTACTCCTCTGCCTCTACCCCTCCTACCTGTGTGCCTCTGGTTGAGCTCTAAATTTAGATTCTCCATGAAAGAAGAGATCAAAGCAAACTATGAATCTGGACAGAAGGAACATTTAGAAATTGAGGAAGTAGGAAAGAGGGTGATTTGCTAAAGTTTTTATATCGGATATTTTTAGGGTGTTGTAAACTTTTGCTACAGGTTCAATTTGAAGCCCTTTACATACTGGTATACACATTTGTACACCTAGAATATAAAATGTTTCACAACTTAAGTATTGAGTATCCACCAAATAGCCCTGTAATAAACTTTGCTTCCATTATGCAGCTCTGCAGGTTCGGATCATGTGTAGAAAATTAGTTTTCCCAGGGGAACTTGAACCTGGCTCCAATTCCTGTAGACCTCAGTGACTTAAGAATGGTCAGAAAAAATTCTGTAATACATTTTAAAGACGTGGTCTCTTCTCGGATACCTTAAGCAGGGCTGGGTTTTCGCGTATATATTATGTTGAACAAGGCTCATCCGCATAGCTATACTGTAGCTAGCTGGGGGATCCTTATGTGACCGAACAGGTGAAGAAACGTGATGGTATGCCCGCACTCCTGCAGAGCTCCGCAGACCCAAGTAGGCGCGATGGAGCATCTTATTTCTGAGCTCTGGGTTTGAAACGTACTCATTTAAAAACTGGTAGACCAATTCTAGCGCCTTGAATCGCCACGCGAGCGCTGCTGGGTGGAGAATTAAAGCGGGGTGTGTGGGGGGTGGATAATGTCATCAGCCTTGAGATCTTCAAGGAGTTCTAGGATTGGAAAGAGAGAAGCATTCTTAGGTTGCCTAGCGATAAATCTGCGGATGATATCATTCTCCCCGAGGCCGGCCTCCCCCTCCGGACCCCTCCCGTCCCGCTTTCCTCCCCGTCCCCCCTCCCACGCCGGGGTTCAAAGTACTGCCGCGCGGGGTGAAGGAGCCGGAGCCGGACGCGCGCTGTCACGTGCGCCCGCACATGCCCCGGCGCACGCTGCGCGGCACGTGAGAGGGGGCGGGGCGGGGGCGAGGAGGCGCCCGCTTGCGGCCTTCCGCGCGTGCGCACTAGCCCCCACGCCCGCGGGCGGGGGGGCCTCCAGACTCCGGCGGGCGGAGGGGCGGACTGGCGGCCGGCGGGCTGGGGTTGGGGTGGGGGGAACGGAGGGGCGGAATGGAGGGCCGAGGGCGGGGCCGCCGGGTGGGGTTGAGGACGCGCTCTCCCAACAGCTGCGACACCGTCTTCTCTCCTGAGTTTTAGCGGGCCGGGCCTAGGTAGTCATTCCTCCCAAATTAAAGCTGGCTCGGACTCCGGGCTCCTCGAACCATTCTGACACAGCAGTTTCCGAGCTGCCCTCCTGGGCGCGGGTTAGAGGAAGGTCGACAGCCGCCCGGGGAGGGCCTCGGGGCGGGGACTTCAAGCCCGGGCTGGCTGCGGCTGGGGAAGTGACGGGCCAGGCGCGGGGGCGGGGGTTGTGGGGAAGGAAGGTGGCTGACACACCCGGCCGCGCCGGGACTAGGGCCAGACCGCGTCCTGCCCTGGTCCCTGGGCCACGTCTCGCTGGAGAAACCCCGGGCGGTCGGTGGACTGGGAAGAGTGCTAGACCAAGGGTCTGGGCAAACCAGGCTAGTGGAGGCATTGCGTCTTTCATTGGTCTCCGCTTTGCAAATTAAATTCCCACTCATTAAGCACTAGGGGACTTAGTTAATCGTGATAGAATACTCTGGGACTTTCCGTGCAGGATATACGGAAAAAGAAGTGATTTTGTGGCACCAGTGGATTCTGCATGGTGCAGTAAGGTGAACAAGTTAATGTAGTCAGGGGCTGAAGGAGGGCTTTTTTTATGTTATATTCGAAAAGATTACTCACAAATCCCTTAGAAAAAATGATCAAATCCCACTTTAACTTTTCGAAGTGTTTACGTGGATTTTGTAAAACTTCTAGAAACACGCATGTTCATAAATGACCTAAAATGAGTAGTGTGGAGGAGTTTGGTCTTCATGATGCCCTTTAGATAACCCAGAATACCCAGAAGTGTAACAAAAGTAGAGAAACACCACTGCCTCCTGCAAATACGGTTTTGGTCTTGTGATGGAAAGTGATCTCCGGCGTTGCGAGTAATATTTGGACAGGTCAGGTGCCAGTATTTGCAGAGACATCATAGAGTGGTTGTGTACTGTCCAGTGTAAAGGGCACAGCAAGTACCACCCTGGAGACAGGCTGCTAGAAGCTAACAGACGTTCACAAAGCACAAGACGAATTCATTGTTTGTTGTTTGCCTTTTAATGATAGGTGTGCATAATGTCTGAGACAGCCTAGTTATTAATAATATCCTGAAAGTTGAAAAAGCAAAGATAGACTTCAAAGATGCGCTCAACAAATTTCTACTGAGCTCTTACTATGTGCCAGACATCGGGGATCCGGCAGCGATCCATACTGATAAATTCATCCCCCATTCTGGTGCTCACAACTTGTGATAAAACCTCCCAAGTTCCCAGGCACTTGCCAAGCAATTACTATTATGACAACTAGTGATCAGTATATCTCTGCACTGGATTATTTTCACTTGGCACTTAATGAAAAATGCCAGGTGAAAGGAATAAATCTCTAGTCCCATCAATGCACACACCCTCTCTCCTCTTCCCTTTTCTCCTTCCCTCACCCCCTGCATCCACACTTGTCTGGTCTTCCAAGAGAGCAAGCTTCATCGTTACCCAGAATACTTGCGCTTCCTCCTCCATCTGCCTGCAACACTCAGCCCTAGATTCTTGGAGGCTGATTCCAAATCCCCCAGTCCCCACCTTTTTAGAGGTGTCTGCTAAATGCTGCTTTTTCAGAAAGGCCCTCCCTGAGCATCCCAAAGGCCATATATAAAATACCAGTTCCCCCAGCATTCTTTATTTTTACTCTATTTTTTTTCACAGCATATATCACTGCTCACACAGTGTGTGTATACTGGTGTACATGTATACACACACACACACATAATTTGCTTACTGCTTGTCTGACTCATTAGGATGAACAGGGACTTTGTTCTGTTTGTCCAGTGCCAAGAATGGCACCTGGCTGTAAATAAGTAAATATTTATTTGTCTTTTATAAAAAAAATGTATCAATTCTCAATCAATATTTGCTGGATGAATGGATGAACATCTCTGGCAACACTTTAGCTTGGTCATCTCACCAAAGACCACAGCACAGGCCCTCTCAAAGTGTCCTTTTCCATATTACGAATCCATTTCCTCAACACTTACTCAGCAGCTGCTCTATTCCAGGCACTGCGTGACGAGGAGACGTCAGCAAGTGGTGAGGAGTCAGAGGCAGTTAGCATCCCATACTAGCAAATGGGAAAAGACTTAGAGTGGTTTGATTGAATTTTATTGTCACAATAAAATTATAAGACATGGTATCAAAGCTTTAATTGAGTTCCCCTAATAAGAGAGTTAACATCAATTTCCTCTTATTCTGAATGATTGCCACTTATTACGTTAAAAACATTGTTTACTTAAATATCTTCTTTGAAATTAAAAAATACTCAGATTATTTCTCCATCCCCTGAGTTAAAGAGAACAAGCCACACTAGCTCTGTAGAAGGAGCAAGTTTCAAAACAGGTATGTCAGCTTTCAGCTGGCCCCTAACCCTGTGTAGGACTGAGTGAGACCCTCTGAGTTCCTCCCGGGATGGAACACCCAACAAGTGTGCCCAGGGCTTGCAACTCGCAAATGCTCCAGCTCTTCACGGGCTCTGTCAGGTGTGGTAACCTTGTCCCCTGGTGAATGAGCTTCTTCCAGGCAAGAGCCAGCTTCATCTATTTACCAGTGTGTGCTCAGCACCCAGCACTATACCTGGCACACAGTAAGCACTCAATAAATGGCTGTCGAAATCCAAACTGTCCTCTCCATTCCCACAGCCGTTGTCCTAGTTTCAAGCTTTATCACCTCTCACCTGCATTATTGCAAGAATTGGCTCAGTGGCCTTGGCCCAGTCTTCCTTTCCCCAAACACCAGCCACACAGCCAGCACAATCATATATGAAAAGCATCTCCAGGGACTTCCTATGACAGGAAACAGACATGAAGGCTTACACGCTCCCTTTTCCCCTCCACTTCTATTCTATCTCATCTCCTATTTCCCCCATCCAGGAATGGGCATCCAATGCCCCAGCTGCCCTGAACTATCACAGGTCCCTGAATGTGCTCTGTACTCTCAAATGTTCATCTTTGAAGAGCCTTTATTTGGAAGCCTCCTACTCATGCTTCAAAACTCAGCTCCAATTAAATCTCTGCTTCCAAGACGATCTTAGTCAAAACTTAACCTCACCCACTCCTTTGCTTTGTGTTCTTTTAGTCCTTTCCTTAAATCTCCATTTGAGTGTTTAAAATCTTATTCCACAAACACGAATGTGCAAGAAGTGGTGTGTGTTCCTGTTTTCTGTCAGTAATTGTAACTTCTAGCCACCTCCCCCAAGGCTGATGGAAAATTGTCACTGTGAGCTCTCCTACTCCTACTGGCTTTAGGATTTCACAAGGACCTGGGATACCATGCTTATAGAGGAAGAACCCCTTTATTCTAAGATTGTCCTAGATAACTGTCAGTGTCCAAGCCTGCTACTCGGTATGCCTAGCTCTTCTGCTTCTTTCTGGGTAGGAGTTTTTGCCAAGGCTTGATGATCTAGAATTTCAGGGCATTGGGTCCCCATTCTCCTCTGTGTCTTTGCCATACCAAGGAAATGCAGACCTGGGAGCCCACAGGCCTTATTGCTTCTGCTTCTAATTCTTCCTCCTAACACACCTCCAACCCGAGAGAGGGGTCTAGGTACGGGCAGTTAACCTACCTGAGTTGTGATGGTTAAGTGGAAGACCACAGGGAATGGTAGGGACCAAGGAAACAGTGGGGATGGGGTTGTAACCCCTAACAAGAGGCAGACATTACTTGCCCCAACTAATTGTGGTAAGATGAAAATGCAGCCCAGGATCACCAGGCTGTCCAGTTTTTCCAGGAGAGGCTAAAATCTACATTTTAAGGTAAAAATCTACTTTCAAATGTTGCCAACCATTTCTAACAGCTTCAAAACATTATTCGTTCCAAATGAAGTACACCTGCAAATGTCTTAGCCCAGAGAAGGTCACTTCAAGACCTCTGCTTTAGAAGAGGCCTGGCGGGAGGTTTTCTTCATCCACTTAAGCCCAAACCTCCCCAACACAGATAGCCCTGAAGTCATTCTTGAAAACAGGTGGAGGGGAAGATACAACAAGAGCAGACACAGGTTAATGTCTCAGTAAATTACCTTGTCACACTGAGACTTTTCACATTGTATTGTGATTAATCGTGTCTGTCTCCCACACGTGGTGGCCCAAACCGGGCCACTCGGGCACCAGCTCCAGCCTCCGCTTAGCGCTCGGCCCTCGCTCGCTGCTGTGTGTCAGACTGTTTACTTGTTCTTAGCTCCTTCTCCAGTTTCTTTTATGACCCTCCCAGACCTTTCTCTCCCACTTACCTCAAGGTCTCTGCTTCCCTCCAGACCGGTGACTCGTTGCCAACCCCTGCTTCCTCAAGCGAATTGAACCCATTGCACGCAATACCCCCAAACCCTCAACTCCTCCTGCCCACCTCCTCCCACACCGTCATTTCCCTTCCTACCACAGCAAGAAGAAAGGTGGCCCTTCTGCTCAGAGCCGACCCTTTCCTGTGCATCATCCACGGTGCAGCAGAACTATCTAGGGACACGTGGGGGGCTGGGTCTGGTGAAGTGGCCAGCTCTTGATTTCAGCTCAGTTCTGGATCTCAGGGTCCTGGGATGGAGCCTCTGTCAGGCTCCACACTCAGGGAGGAGTCGGCTTCGGAATTCTTCCTTCCCCCCTTTTGCCCCCGCCCCCATCAAATAAATAAATCTTAAAAAACAAAACAAAAACACTATCTGTTAAAACTGCTCTATCCTTTCCATGCAGTGAGTCTAGATCTCTGTTAAGGAATTGTGTTACTACCTCATGAAGGTCTTCCTGGAGACCCACACACACCTAGGGACAGGGAAGATGCCCCATAAACATGTATTAAATAAATGCCTTTTTTTATCGGGGGGCTATACCACAGTTCCTAAAAAATTGTCTAGAGGCATAAGACAACTGCTGACACCTGATGCTTTGTAGGTTATTAATCTAGAGAAAGTAGTTTCCCCTGACTCTGAACGTGGGCTAAATTTGGAGGAGATAATCCAGGAGGGAATGTAGCTGGCAGGCTAGGGAGTTTCTCCTGGGTCAGGTTGGTGCCATCCAGCTGTGAGTTTGCTGTATTAATACCTCCTATCTGTCTTCTCTGATTACTGCTGGTGAGGCTGGCCTTTGGCACCTGCTAAGGGGAGCAAGGGGGAAGCCTCCATGACCAAGGTGTCACATTGCTCTCTGTCCCCTCAGGTTCCACCCAAACACACCACTACTTCATTAGCAGATTACCTCGGGGGAAAGACAATAAGCACCAAGCCTTCTTACTCCTTGTTATTTATGTTTCAAAACATTTTTCCTCTTTTTCCTCTTTCCCTTTCCCTTTCCTCCTTTTTTTTAATATTCTGATGTAACTTTAAATCTATATAAATCATCTAATTATATTTATCTTTAATCCTACTCTCATGTTTTAAACAAATATCTCATATCCTATTTTATAACTTCCTTGTTACCCTGCAGGCTTTCAACCTTTTCTTATTTTTGAATTTTTATCTATTTAAAATTATTTTATAACTGACTTCATTTTGATTTCAATTTTAACAAGTTACTTTAACCTTCTGGTTTCTTTCTGAATTTTATTTTCTTACTCTAATCTTCCTTCAACTAATTTTATAGCCCATGTTGTACTTATTAATTTTTATAGTCCTCCTGGTTTAAACTCTTGCCTAACTATGTCTTTAAGATTTTCTTATTTCTCAGTTTTCAGCTTTTAACTGCTTATAAATTTTCCAGAAGCCTTTAGCATCACATTTTAATCTTTAGTCTCTCTTCCCTTTCTTTTTTGGCAATGTAGCATTCTTACCCTTTCTCTTATTTATTATCTGTCAGCTGATCTAACTTAAATAATGACTTGTAAGAGACACACTGAAATTAGGAAAACTTCTCTGCCCCTCCCCACTTCCTGCCAACTTTTACTGTAAGGACATTTTTTTTTTTTCTTTTTGCATTCATGTTACTTTTTGACATAGCATTCTAGGCAATCTTTATTTTTATTTGTGTATTTTCAAATCTATGGTTTCTCATTGTTTTAATAAATTTCTTTTGGTTGCGAGGAACAAACTTGCAGTTACCTCAACTGAAGGGCATTCCAGTTACCTCAACTGAAGGGCATTTTATTGTAGGAATGAATGTGTGAACAGGGCAGCAGAAATCTCAGGCACTGTGTAGACTGGGCATCATGCCAGTCCTACATGGTGTCCCCAGGAAGAGCTGGAACCAATGCAGATTTGGGTCCCACAGTCACTAGAACAACAACAACAAAAATCTGAAAGCCAATGCAGTATCAGTGAGGGAATCTTCATTTTATACTTTGCTTCTACATGTAACCTAACTAAATCCGAATTTCTAAGATTAAAAAGAGAATCATATGGACACCCAGGAAGAAGAGTCAATTCACCCAAAAGGCAAAAAAAGGGTCAAGTTCAGGTAGCTTCAGATTCCTCCCTAGCAATATTCCCTATGGAAGACAGGAGTAAGGCTTATACTGGTATCACTTGGGATCGTCTCAGAAACCCAGGAGCTCTGTTGCCAGTTGCCGTTAGCTGTTCCATATCAGCTGAATCTGAATCTGCATGTGACCAAATTTGGAGGTGATTCCTATGCATATGAAATTCTGAGGGAACAAAAACGTGATGCAGGTTTTAAAAGCCCTCCCAAGGAGTCTCTAGTATAGAGACAAAAAGTTCTCAAATCTGAAAGAATGAGGCAGCGATTCTCAACCCAGGCTGCTTCTTTGACCCTTGCTTACAACTTCCCTTGGATTTTTTTTTCCTCCTAAGAGAGCCTGTTTGTGTAATTTCTCTGAGACTGGAGATATTGACTTGTCTGCACATTAGGGCCATTTGAGAATTTTTAAAAATACTGTTGCATGGGTCATACTCTCAAGAGAACTTGATTGAACTAGTCTGGATAATAACCCGATGTCACTGGATTTTCCAGAAGCTCTCAGGTCATTACAATAGGTGTCCAAGGTTGCGAATCCTTGACTTAAGGGAAAACAAACCCGTAAACCCTCCTGGAAAGAACTACTGAAAGACGGACCCCGACAACAAAGAAATGAGTCAAAATAAAGAGCTCAGGAATGAAGAAGCTGTGGTGAGAGGTAATTATTTAATTAATTTAAGAATCATTTAAACAATTAAATAACTTGGAATTTTGGGACGGCTCAGGTCATGATCCTGGAGTCCTGGACGGGTTCCATATCAGGATCCTTGCTCAGTGGGAAGTCTGCTTCTCCCTCTGCTCTTTACCCCACTTGCGCTATCTCTCTCACTCTTGCTCTCTCTCTCAAATAAATAAAATCTTTTTCTAAAGATTTTATTTGTTTATTTGACAAACAGAGATCACAAGTAGGCAGAGAGGCAGGCAGAGAGAGAGGAGGGGAAGCAGGCTCCCCACCTAGCAGAGAGCCCAAAGCGGGGCTCGATCCCAGGACCCTGGGATCATGACCTGAGCCGAAGGCAGAGGCTTTAACTCACTGAGCTACCCAGGCGCCCCTCAAATAAATAAAATATTAAAAATAAATAAATAACTTGAAATTTTAGTTAGAGAATATCATGATTGGTGCTTTAGGAGGCAAATCTGGTATTGCCTAGCCCCTAAATTTCTATTTGCACTTGGTACACTGTCTTACCAAATCATTATTTCCTAGGTTTCAACATTGGTTCTCAAGGTTTCACACAAGTGATTGTGGCTCCACATCCCTCCTTTTGCACACCTGGCTCTAAGCAAACTTTTCGCCAGGTAGGAGGCTTGATAGTGACAATGGTGACTTATGTCTGCTCTCTAACTGGGTCTCTAAAAGAAAGCCAGAGATCTGGAGAAGAAAGAGACTAGGGAAAGCCTAATGATGGGGGATTAGAATTAGAAGTAGCAGCCTAAACTCATGATTCTGTTATAGAAACTAAACAGCCCCTGCCTCTCTGGGACCTTGCCTTGCAGATTCCAGCGTCTCAGCTGTCCCAAACTCTGGTCTTTCCTCTTCAGCTCAGGGGTACTGCCCTTCTCCGCTTGGATTCCAGATGACTATGCTGCAATCAGGGAAAATTTCCCCAGGCAGGGAGCCAGGTTTCTCATGAGGCTCACCTCTAATGTTTCTCTGCCTTTGGGGATGGATTGCAGGCTTGCATTGCCTACTCGGCCTGGTGTTGCTTGTTCTCTAGTTTCTGTAGATACTTGCTTTACATATTGTGTCTAATGTTAGAACTACGTCAAGAGAGCTAGTACCAGATACTCCATCACAGACAAAAGCAGAAGTGCTGGGCCATGTACTCAATAATAGTATTTCATTAATGTTCAATCTCCCTAAAATTGATCATTAAGTCAATGGTGAAAGAATCCCTTGATTATGCGTTATGTAGGAGTTCCTTGTTTTTAGAATATGCATATTAAAATACACGGATAGAGGATTACGTTGTCAGAAGATAATAATTTGAATAACAATATATGTATCTGCAGAGGGAGCAAGACAAAGAAACTGATGAAGTGAATGGGGAAGATGGTATCAGTGATGAATCTAGATGAACTGTGTGTGGGGACTTCTCACGCTGCTGTTCTTTCTCAGAAGTTTGATATGTTTTCAGAATAGAGTGTAAACAAACCGCTCTTTGCATGATGACTGGACTTAGTGATTCACACCCTGAGTTAGCGCATGGAAAGAAAAAAAGAGTAATTTTGCAGAGAAGAAAGCTGGCAAACACCACCTTAATCAAGTGATTAAGGCTCATGTCATGTAGATATCATGTGCCCACTGATACATGATGAAAAGGTTTTCTCAATCAAAATTTATAACCTGATTTAAGAATTCATGGGTTTCCTTAAATATCTTTTTAAATTGGGTAAATATTGGCCTTTTCATTTTCTGTCTACCTAGCTTGAGTAGAATCCATCTGTAGAGATATTACAATGGGTATTCATTGATCAATTTCATGCAAATTTTATAGTCTAGAGATATTTATGATATTTGTATAAAATAGTGGCTTTTCTTTTTAAGTGTAGTTCTCTTTTAATCCAAATGCCAAGATTACTGAATTAATTAATTCATGCCATTTGAATGACATTTAGGATATCTTTATTTAAAACCATATTTATAAGATTATTGCATTTACATACATACATACATACTTTCTGTCATTAAGAAAGGAAGGGAGAAGGAATTTTTCATTAAAAAAATATATATTTGACTTCCCTGGAATCATTCCTTCCCAGGTAGAAGGCAATAATAGGACTGTGAGATTACTTAGGACTTTGGAGATTAACTATCTGGGTTCATCTTTTGGATTTAATAAGAGTATCTTCTTCATAAGGTATTGTGAATATCAACATGCATGTCTGTATTACATTTGGAGCAAACTGTGCTCACAAAGTAGAGGTCAATATGGAGCTATACAACAACAAACTTTGGAAAATATTGGCTATATCATTGTCCATTATTTTTAGATCTTGTTTGCTCAAATCAAAGAATCACTGGACTATTGCCCTTTGGGTAAAGTGTCTTCCCTACTCCAATCAGCTGTGACTATGAGAAAAGGTCACATACCCAGCATAGTTGCCCTTGTCATCAATTGCTGGGATCAGGGAAATTTTCATGAGAGGCCTTGGGCTGAGGAAGGATGGTCAGGGACACATATAATACCTTGAGGTGCACATTGCATTGGGTTTCAAGCAAACTCTGATCATAGGAGAGGGTGGATAATCCTGAATTGGGTTTTTAAATAATGTTATTTGTTCTTCTCCTGAGTAACTGGGCTAAATGGTCATGGTTTTGAATATGTTTAATGTTCCCCCGAAGATATTCATGCCCTAATCCCTGAATCCCATGAGTAGGTTCCCTTGCATTGCAAATGAAGCTTTGCAGATGTGATAGGGTGAGATGATCCTGGATAATCGAGGTAGGCCCTATCTAATCACATAAAATATCAAAAGTGGAGAATCTGTCCTGGTTCAGTGAGAGCGATGAGGAGAAAGAAGAAAAACAATAGCCTTGAAGTGGGAGAGGTGTTTAACCTGTCATTGCTGGCTTTGAGGATGGAGATAGAGGGCCATGCTGAGGACTGCAGGAACCCTCTAGAGGTGGAAAATGGCCTTCAGCTGAAAGCCAGCAAGGAAACAGACACTTCAGTCCTACAATTACAATGACTAAATTCTGTCAACAACCCAAATGAGTAGGAAATGGATCCTCCCCTAGAATAAGGGAATGCAGGCTACCAACACCTTGATTTTAGTGAACTTCCCTTCAATAGAACTGTAAGATAATAACTTTGTGTTGTTTTAAATCATTCTGTTTTTGGTAATTTGTAATGGCAGCAAAGTCAAAGGAATACAGCTGGTCTCACTGAGAAAGTAAAATTTCAGCAGAGACTTAAAGGGAGTGAGAGAGGGAGCCATGAGGAAATCTGGAGGAAGAGAATTCCGGGTAGAGAGAACAGCAAGTGCAAGGGTCCTGAATGAGAAGCACATGCGGCTTGTCCAAGGACCAGCAAGGAGGCCAGTGAGCCAAGTGGAGCGTGAGCAAGGAGGAGGGTCACAGGAGATAACACCAGATCAGGAGGGCTTGCCGTCTCTGCTGTTACTGACTGTACTTCCTATCCAAGTTTAGAGAAAAATAACCACCATGACCTTTTTCTGACCGAGAAGTTAGGCACCGGCCTCTCCAAACTGCCCAGTTCCACTTGTCTGCATAGTCATTTGGAGCACCCTCTTTGTTTGGTGGTTTCCTGTTGGTGAAGACCCACTCTTGTGTAGTTGACCTGGCTAGGAACCCCCAAGATGGCCCTATTTCAAGGAACTGGCTATGTTAGGGTTGATGAGTTGGCTTGCCATGGTTGTGGCCACTTTGCCAGTCAGTGCGGCTCTATCCCTCGATAACCAGTAAACTCTGATGCCTGCCACATGAGCCTAGGCTTCCTTTCCTTCGGAGCTGGCTGTGGGAAGAATGCCGATGCGCTGGTGTAAGTCGCAGGTAGCATCAGTCTGCAAGGCAGCTCAAATTTTTAATACTTAACTCCCCTCCTCACATTCATGGCTTCAGTCATTTTATCTTTCTGGCTGGTAGGGAATATATATTTTGGCAGAGGTAAAGGTGAGTCGCTCATCTTTACATCTGTCAAGCTCCAAAGCACTGTTATCAGGCACCCAAGGCCATGTTTCAGGAATCTTTTTCCTTCAGTTTTGACCTAGGTCTACAATAAATTGTATGTGATCTCTCTTAACATTAACAGTCTCTGTCCAAGGCACGTGGGGATGGTTTGGAGTGCACGACACCCCTCTCCTCTCACAGGGGCAGATTATGTGCTCTCCAGCTCACACAGACAGGCAAAGCAATAAAACCAGAATACGGCAAAAAAAAGCCTTCTAATTTATATTTTTGAATTTCCTCCCAAAGTTTCCATTTACCCTACTTCTGATATATTTACATTTCTTCTTTCTTTCTTTTTTTGTTTTAGCATGATCTCTGCCCCCCCGACATGGGACTCAAATTCATGACCCTGAGATCAAGGGTTGTGTACTCTACCAACTGAGTCAGCCTGGTACCCCGGACTTTTATTTCTTAATCTTGATCATGAAATTATATTGATTATATTGATACCCAGGGTAGATTTTCGGGTTTTATTTAGCTATTAATTTGGGTATTCCTAGTAGCTACACCATGTCTGGCATTCAGTAAATAATTTAAAAATTCATTCATTAATTCAGTCACCCTTCAAAACCCTTTCTGTTTCTACTATTGGAAATAGGTAAAATTTGGTAATGCTGACAGCTTATTATGTAGTTGAGGAAAAATATGCATTACCTTTTATTTCATGCATTGAAAATATGTTTGAGGAAGTTTTATCTCATGACAACAGTATCCTCTACTTTCTTTATAAATTGACAACAAATTAACTAGAGAAAGTTAAATTTTACAATTGAACCTAAAGGGTTTAACTGATTAAATATTTTGTCATATTTTGTATCTGAAAAAAAAAAAAAAACCCAAACCAGTTCTCTAGATGAACAGATCCAGTACCTCTGTAGTGGAGAAAATGTGGTAAAATGAGTGTGAGGTAAATGACCCCAGGAACTCTCTTCTCTCTTAGGTCACAAGGCCTCCTCTGAATAATTGCAGGAATCACAGAACTCACAGAACTTGCTCATGATGCCTGCCAGTGTTTGAGAGCCTACAGCCCAGTGACTCAAGACTGGATCAGGGGAGTAAACTTTGACAGAGATCTATGCGGGTTATTTTGTTTCTCACACAGAGCAATGTCCTATTGATTCTGCTACTGTCCCTTCACTAGACCTTCTGAAATCCATAATAAGTAACAGTTCATTAGATAAAAGTAATGGAGTAAGCCTGAAAATGGCATTTTCTCCCAAATTCAGAGATGTTGGTCCTCCCGAGGGATGGAAGTTTCTCATCTTGTGGTGTCCTTCTTGCTCTTGGCATCCTGGACCATTGGTATTTGCTTGTTAACCCTACGGGGGTTTTCCGTGGGCTCTAGACATGTTACTTTAAGAATATTACTTAAAGGGGCGCCTGGGTGGCTCAGTGGGTTAAGCCGCTGCCTTCGGCTCAGGTCATGATCTCAGGGTCCTGGGATCGAGTCTCGCATCGGACTCTCTGCTCAGCAGGGAGCCTGCTTCCCTGTCTCTCTCTCTGCCTGCCTCTCCATCTACTTGTGATTTCTCTCTGTCAAATAAATAAATAAAATCTTTAAAAAAAAAAAGAATATTACTTAAAGCTGAAAGTGCTCTCTCGAATTTTCATCTTCAACAGAGAAGACCTTTCCAGATTATACAAATCCTACATACCATCTAGAAAAAGGGAGTAGAGATCGAGTGTACAGTAATCAGGATGCAGGTTGATTATGAGCTAATCCCATTCATGTAAAAACATTGTCCGGGGAGACAGCAAAGACCAAAATAGGCTAAGGTCCTGATCTCAGAATCTTTTCCCTCCCCCCAGGGTGCTCAGCGTAGCTCACCCCATTCTTTCTGAGCACTCCTATTGTAAATTCTACTTAGATTTAAAAGACTGGGGGGCAAATCCTGCCTCCACTAATTGTATAAATTTGGGGAAATGCCTTGCACATCGTTTTGTCTGTTTACTTATCTTCATAATGGAGAGGATGGTGGTATAAGGTCCAGGAGGGTTTGGAGCTTTCTGAGTGTTCGGACACTAAGCAAACATTCATTGTAACTGGTTCCAAGGAGGCAGTCTGGCAGAGAGATCGGGGACATGGGATTTGGAGTGAGGCAGACTGGTGTGAGGCTCACTTATCAACTTTGTGACCTCAAGTGTTAGTTCTCGGAATCTAGGTTTCCCTTGCCTGTAAAGAGAATGGTTTTAATGAGAAAGGATAGTTTTAAGCATTAAATGACATAGTCTAAAACCTCCTTTGCATTTCTTTCTGGGCAAGTTCAGCGGTTGCGCAACATTGTGGAAATACTAGAAGGAAGGAAGACAAATGGGCCTTCCATTTGGTGTCATGGGCCGTGGGCCACAGCTGCATGAGGTCCTCTCTGGGACCGCAGAGCTGCACAAAGGTCCAGAGCCCGTTCCCATGCAGCTACACGGATGGCCCCTGGTGAGATGCAGTGGCCCTGCTTTTCCTGCTCCCCCACACAATGTGACCAATCACCTGTCTGATAGGTTGTAAAACTAGTTTTCCTGGTGTCTTTCTGCCCAATCATTTCTTACCTGAAGTCCCCCCATCCACCCCCGGAGTCAAAGGATCATGAGTTCTTGGGTTCACTGTGGTCAGAGTCAATAGCCACTATCGAGAAGCTGCTTCACTCATGAGCTAATTCAGAATTTCTTCAGGAACGTCAATCTGTTGCTGAGTAACAAACTCCAATACCTAAATCCACAAAAATCTTCCATTTTCCTAACTTGAATGACTGAATACAGCTTCTTCAGGAATGCCCTAGGGCTACAAGGCTGTCAAACCCTCTTAATTATGTTGTGATTTTTTGGCATCTCTCACATCTGGAGCCATGAAGTACCAAGCAAGTCATGTGACTGCCTAGTTGGGTCAAGACAGCCCTCCCTAAGTTGGGCAATTGTTCCCACCAGCAGCCTGCATGTTTCTGGTTTGGAAAAGAGATATGTTAACACTGTTCGCTATGTGCCTCTGACTATAAATACTGGGCCCCATTCTGAACACATAATACAAACTGATTCATTTAATATGATGCTACCATATAAGGAAATCCAGGCACTGAGAAGTCAGGCGACCTGCTCCTAGTCACATCGCCACCCTTCCCTAGCCTGTTTTGCCTTTGGCTATTCCATACTTGATTTTAGCAACCAGCCAAAGGAAAGGAAAACAAACCCACAGCAACATTTGTTTCTAATAAGTGCAGAGGACTATTTCTTTCTATTACTAAATTTACAGTAAAGAGTTTGATTCTAGCCATACAAAAGACCTTTAAAAAGTACACTAATTTCACAGTCATGTAATCCTGATTCTTTAAAAAAAATGTGTATTTGGGTGAAATATAATGAAAGTCTCTCACCATTTCATTTATCATATTTTAATTTTTTCTTAAAAGTTGCTTTATCTCTCATAATGTGATTTTTAAAAAAGATTTAGCATTTTTTTCTTTTGCATATCTATGCTGATTTGGCTTATTGGGACCGAACCTAACCTGTCTATAATGGATGGATACAAATTAAATGCTTCCAAAATATCTGGTTGAGAATTTCACCCAGTCAGTTGCTTTGTCACCTTTTGTAATATCCTTGTTAAATCCCTGTTCGTTGGTTTATTTCCAGAAAGATTTTCTTTAGGGTAGCAATGATTTTGGTTCTATTTAGACACTCTCTGTTTACTAATACCTCACTACTTGGTAATACGTAATGAATGAAATAATTAATAAGTACTTTTGACATTGCTGTATTTATATCCATATCATTTAAGAATATTCAACGCACAACTATCTACTTAAAACTTATTAGTCAGAAAAAAGTTGCTGATCGAAATAATCCTAGGAGACCTGAAGCCCGTTTTACGACACATACATATAATGCCTTAACTGCCATATGAAGGAGAAATGAGAGGAAAGCAACAGACACTGAAGTATAGGAACGCACAGTTATGGATATGTTGAGAAGCACGATGAAGTCGTCAGATGCCCACAATGATTATGAATATGCTGGAATTTAAGAGAGACGGGAAGCCCTTCAACTTGATTCTTCTTTTTATAGTTAACATTTTGAATAAAGACTAAAACGGTATATTTAAACGTACACTTAGAACCACCAGGAATCAAGAGCTATAAGCACAGACTCTTCTCGGTGTGTTCTGTTGGTGACTTGGCCCACCAGCTGCTGGTGGTGACACACTCCTCAGAGGCGATCACAAGTCTTGGTAAAGTTCTGAATGAAATAAAGCTTGACCTTCCCTGGACCTACCTGGTAGTTATATTCCTGGAACACTGAATTTTACGAAAACCAGGCTGCAATTAATCTGTGCTTATTATGTAAAAGAGACTTAGTTTCTAAGAAACAAAGTTTTTCACCTGTAAATTTAAGGCAGGGCATTAAAAGTTGTGAGAGACATTTGAGATTACTTTTCCAATTTGGGGGGATGCCCTATGCATTGTAGGAGTTAATGTCCCTGGCTCTCCACCATATTAAATGAAAGTAGTGCCTCTAATCACTGGGACCACCAGAAACACCCCTGTAAATGTCCAAATGCCTCTAGTGGATAGAACTGCCTCTTTTGAGAAGCACCATCCTAGAGGTTTGTAATAAGCTGGGATAAAAGTTACATTTTCTTAATCCTTTCCAGAGAGTCAAATTCATAACAGTGGTTTAACATATTGCTTCATAGAACTTTCTTTCTTTTTGTTTTAAAGATTTTATTTATTTATTTGACAGACAGAGATCACAAGTAGGCAGAGAGGCAGGCAGAGGGAGAGGAGATAGCAGGGTCCATACTGAGCAGAGAGCCTGATGCAGGGCTTGATCCCAAGACCCTGAGATCATGACCTGAGCTGAAGGCAGTGGCTTAACCCACTAAGCCACTCAGGCACCCTGTTTCATAGAACTTTTGCTCCACTTTTTACAAAATTTTTATTTGGGAAATCTTGTAGGAGCAACTGAATATAATATTGCAAGCTATGTTTGAGCCAACTCATCTGTAGGGCATTGCTAGTCTCACCTTCATGCTGACTCAATAGCTTTCCATATCTTGGTAAATGTGGTGATCTTTGCAAATTATCTCCTTTAAAATATGAACCTCTAGATTCTTGTTCTGTTCAGCACATTTTGATTCTTCGACAATTCCAGCCAAGTTGAGTGACTGAGTGTGGATTTTGTAAATGGTTTTCTAATCCTTTGACTTGGCAGTTTTCCTCTGAAATCTGCACACTTTTCATGATTTACAAAATTGGTATCAACTTGACAGCTGCTAAGCAGCCTCGGTGAAATGAATTGTTCCTTTCGATCAAATCCGAAGGAGATAAAGATGACCAACGGCTACTAGGTTGTTCAGGGAAACCAAGTTTAAAATGACCTTTCAGGGATGCCTGGGTGGCTCAGTTGGTTAAGCGTCTGCCTTTGGCTCAGGTCCTGATCCCTGGGTCCTGGGATGGAGCCCCACTCTCAGCTCAGTGGGGCATCTGCTTCTCCCTCTGACTCTTCTCCTGGCTTGTGCTCTCTCTCACAAATAAGTCAATAAAATATAAAACCTTTGAACAATAATATGATCTTTTAGACCATGGCTTTTTTTTTTAGACTATATTTTTAAAGATTTTATTTATTTATTTGAGAGAGAGAGAGAATGAGTGGGGGAAGGGGCAGAGAGAGAGAGAGGAAGAAGCAGACTCCCTGCTCAACAGAGATCCCAACATGAGCCTCTATGCCAGGACCCAGAGATCATGACCTGAGCTGAAGGATGCTCAGCCGACTGAGCCACCAAAGCGCTTCTGTATGGTGACTAACATAACATTAAAAAAAAAAAAAAAAAAAAGAAAGAAATGTGTCCTAGAGGGTGAGCAGAAAACTCATTCACTGCTACTTCATTTTTGACAAATAGCTCAAGTCCTTGGAGTAGGCAACCCATCGTCTTTCTGGAACAATGCAGCAGAGCAAATGAATATAAACAGCAGACTTCTTAGGTAGTCAGTATCTTTTCATTTCCTCAGGGTTTGTTAAATAAGGAATCTCTGTGATCCTAGGTTTTAGAGCCCCAGAGGGCTGATGGATGGTAGCTGCTGCCCCCTAGTGTACCGTTCCTTGTTACTGCAGACACTAGGTTGACTAACGCCTCAGAAATAAAGATGCTTTGTTTAAATGATGCAGATAACTGAGAGATTTTTAGTATATCATTCTCTTGGAATTAATAGTTTAACACTCTTTTTTATTTTAAAAGATTTTATTTATTTAACAGACAGAGATCACAAGGAGGCAGAGAGGCAGGCAGAGAGGAGGGGAAGCAGGCTCCCCGCGGAGCAGAGAGCCTGATGCGGGGCTGGATCCCAGGACCCTGACTGAGATCATGACCTGAGCTGAAGGCAGAGGCTTAACCCACTGAGCCCCCCAGGCGCCCCAACACTCTTTCCTTATAATTACCTGAAGAAATAGTCATTTAAATGATTTCCTGTCACTGCTTCAAGTTTTACTTTCTCATCATCATTTTCTGCTTTTCCTACCTCACAGCTTGGTACATAAGATGCTGTGCTCATGCTAAACCAAAATGTGGGATCCCTGGTTTAAAAATCAGGGAAAGGGTGCTACTAAAGGTACTAAAGTACTTTCTCGTTTCTTCAACTTCTCTCTTGACTTGTTATGGTGTTTTTTAAATTTACTATTGTCATTCTAAAGTAAAGAAAAATTTAAAATTTTAATTACTAGAATGGATTTTATCATTCATCTTTATATTCTGCAATGCAAATTGTAACTGCAACTATAAGAACAAATATAATTATATTAAGTGCAAGTATAACTTGTATAACTTGTACTGAAATTATACAATGTAAATTTTGTACCTGACATATGCCTGTGTATTTTGTTCTTCCCAGAGCAGTGGAAATACTGAACTTTAGCTGTTTTGATTTCACTTTCCGATTCATGCACATTCAACCAACCCACTCTGCCTTTGGCTTACTGATGAGTAAATAAGGACTGAAAGAAAGAGGGACTATGGGTTGTCCCATCTTTCCTTTTTCTTCTATGCCAAATATGCCCAGTAAGTGGTTGGCTGAGTAACATGAGGAAGAAAGGATATAGTAGGTTTTCTTGGCATTTGTGTTTCTTAGAACATCGTTGCCTTCTATCTGCAGGCGAAAAAGTTATGATAAAAGAAAAGGATGACCTCTCAAGGACAATCTGGTTTTTTTTGTTTGTTTGTTTGGACTTCCATCAGTTCTGCATGGGAAGGCATAATTTAGACTATGGAAGAATGTGGAGGGGACTTTCCTTAGTACACAGCCACTGGCTAACAGGTACTTGTGTAAGGGACAGCTAAGATGGGATCGAGCCAGGTGCCAGGGCAGTGGCCTCTGGAGCGCTGTGATTTGCACTCAGGTTTGCACTCAGAGCCATAGTTCCAAAGTGAGGATGAAAATTACTAATGGAGGAATCATGAGAGAATGCACACTACATCTGAGAGACAAGAAGGATATTTGCCCTAAAGCAATCAGAAAGAGGCTTCCCGACTCCTCAGCATAAACATGGGACAAGCAAAATTAAGTTCACTTTTAAAACTTCATAGTCTTGGGGTACCTGGGTGGCTCAGTGGGTTAAGCCTCTGCCTTTGGCTCAGGTCATGATCTCAGGGTCCTGGGGTCCCTCTGCTCAGTGGGGATCCTGCTTACCCCCGACTTCTCTGCCTGCCTCTCTGCCTACTTGTGATCTCTCTCTGTCAAATAAATAAATAAAATCTTTTAAAAAAAAAAAAAAACCCTCATAGTATTGAAAGATAGACAAGTGCTAGGGTTTTTCAGCTTAAGCTTTCAAAACGGGTAGCTAAATCTGCCTGGCAGAAGGACTGAATTTTGGTGGAAAATCTAGAAATGACTATATCAACAATTCAATCAAATGCATGTGTTGCGTGAGGACTGTGCTTAGAGCATGTATCCTGGGCAAACAGAAGAGGGCACCCAGAGAGAGAAGGCAGAGTTTCTGCCAACCTGAGCCCAACAGTAGCCATGAAACGATCAGAAAATGGCATAAGGTCCAATTTAAAAAAATTTTATTAGTCTAGTAATGAAATTATATTTTACTCCATTTAGACAAAATTCTCTCATAGACCTATCTCCTGTTTCTTGCCTTCTTACAGGGTATCTTGAATTTGATTTTTTTTTTCTTGGTGACCAACACAAATTGACATTAACTTATTAGAATTTTAAATTTTAAATTTTATTAGAATTTTAAAATTATTCCTTCTTCTCCCCTGTTTCTCCCCCTCCTTCGATAAATTTTCTTTTTCTTGTTTTCTTCTCTGGGTGTAGGGTTATCAGCTGAATTCCTTTGCTGAATGCTGTGTGTATCTGTTTCCACCAGACCTTCTACTCTCCATTTCTTCATTTGCTGCCTCTGGTCTGGTAGAGACTGGAATATCAGCTAATGAAATTTGTATCCACGGAAAGCTCTTTATTCCTTTGTGGAGATCCACATTTCCAACTCGTATCATTCTCTTTCTGCCCAAAAGACTTCCTTGAACATTTCTTACAGGGCAGGCCTTCTGGTGAAGAATACTTTCAACTCTGTTTATTTCCCCTTTGCTTTGAAAGATAATAATGATCTTCACAATCAGCCAGATGTGAGATTTATTTTTGAGTATAGATGCCCTGTGTTAAAGTGAGTTTTTATTCCGTTAATCTTGTAGGCTGATCAATTAGTCCACCACCATAGATAAATAGATTTGGCTAGACATGTATTTAGTTTTCCTACACTGCATGCTTTCCTACAATGGAAGTTTTCTTACAATGGAAGATTCTATGGATTTTACTTCATTTCTGCTAGTCTTTATGAAGAAGTACAGTCCCAAGTCTTCATTATTGAAATCACTGTATAATTGAACTTTAAATAGAAACCACAGACCTGTAAAAGTCAGAATGAATCTTAGAATCAAGCAGCCCAACCCCTGTCCCAAGTCCATAAACAAAATATTTTTATTTTATAGATAAGGAAGCTGAGGCAATTTGTAAGAATTAAGTTCATTTGCTACAAGTACACAACAGAAGCCATATTTCATGTGTGAAGATCATGTTCCTCTGCTGTAGATGATTTGTCCACATAAGTAGATTTTCCGTATGATATCCTGGAAGTCAGTTTCGGGACACAGCAGGAACAGTGAGGGGGTAGGCAGCAACATGTTAACTTCCAGGCGTGTAGGAATATTTTCTCTTAGTCTCAGTTTAGAAGGTCCAGGGTTTGTCTGTATATTTGTAGCACATAGGGGAATGCCTGACTCATGGTAGGCACTCAATAAACGTTTTTATTGGTGGGTGATAAAGATCATTAACTATTATCCCTGGTGAAAAGACTGACACTGGAAACTGAAGAATCTGCAGAGTGAAGAAACATCTAAATAAAAATAATTTGGTCTTAAAAAAATAATTTGAGGGACGCCTGGGTGGTTCAGTTGGTTAAGCAGCTGCCTTCGGCTCGGGTCATGATCCCAGCGTCCTGGGATCGAATCCCACATCGGGCTCCTTGCTCAGCAGGGAGCCTGCTTCTCCCTCTGCCTCTGCCTGCCATTCTGTCTGCCTGTGCTCGCTCTCTTCCCCCCCCCCTCTGATAAATAAATAAAATTAAAAAAATAATAATTTGAAAAAAAATTTGGAAAGGGAAGAGTAAAAGAAAACAATCTGTTTTTAAAATATAAAAACATTGGGGCGCCTGGGTAGCTCAGAGGGTTAAGCCTCTGCCTTTAGCTCAGGTCATGATCCCAGGGTCCTGGGATCGAGCCCCACATCAGGCTCTCTGCTAAGCAGGGAGCCTGCATCTCCCTCTCTCTCTGCCTACTGCTCTGCCTACTTGTGATCTCTGTCTGCAAATAAGTAAATAAAATCTTAAAATATATGTATATATATAAACATGGCCACAATGACCATGTCATTGTTTTTCTTGAAAAATATGTATGTAAAATCATCCGTGTCTGTTTAAAAGAATATAGCTAATGCAACAGAGCCATAAATATGGTCATTAAAAGGCATAAGAGATAAAGTAGGAAATAAAAGCGATAAGTATTAGCACAGAAGGGTGACCCAGGTATAAGCACAAGGTGACAAATTTTCAGAGCTGGAAGAAATCCTGGAAATCATCCTGCTCAGCCATTTAATTTTACAAAGGAGAACACTAAAACCCAGAGGAATGAATTGGCTTTTCAAGGCCACACAGTAAAATAATAGTAAATTAGGCCTAGAACCTCATTCTTTTCTACCTACAAACTCTGCTCTTCAGCTCAGCCTGCTCCAAATGTTATTATTACTGCATTATGAAGTATCACTCAAAATACAGACTAAAAAGTATAAGGTAAAGACCCAGAACAAAGGAAAACTCAAAAGGTAATTAGTTTTATATGCCACTTTTGAAGTAAATTAAAATCAGAACGTTAATGTCTGTATCAGAACTCAACCCTGCTTCCCCAGTTTGAAATTCCCCCAACCACCTGAGTTTCTCAATGTAGGTAGAATTTTTTTTTAAAGTGAAATTCAGTTGTATGAAAACACGCCTCCAACTTTAAACAGATGGGAATTTGTGGGGGTAATTACAGGTAATAGGCACAGCGTCCCCAAACCAAAAAACTCCGGCTTTGTAAGGACTTTAGAAGGCACTCCGGAGACAACAGAGCCAGAGCCAAGTCCTCCTGCAGAGGGCACCGGAGGACCAGGCAGGAAGAAGGCGCCGCGGTGGCGCAGTGCGTCACCCTGGAAGGGGAGCACCTTCTCTGTCAGGTTTTGAGAGAAAACCCAAGAACGCCTGGTGGTGAGGTTTCAGGCTGAGCGCCCCAGGCTGGCAAACTTTGATTCCACACACATCCTCTGCTCTGCAGGCTGGTTTGGGGAAAGTTTGTTACCTGTCTTTCATCAAACAACTGTCAACAGAGGCTGAGAATGTATTTTCTCTGAGTTGTGATAAACGGAACAAACAAGCAAAAGACTCATTAGAAAGTACTTTGAGCCATTCAGATTTTGAAGAATTTGCTTTGATGGCATTCTAAGGTGAAGAAAGGCAGTTAAGCTAATTTTCTCTGTAGCCAGAATGTGTTTCTTCTGCTTATCTTAAACTAGAAGTATTATCGCCTCATGGAGTTTGAGGAAGTAATTCAGGGAGAGGGAGCTGTGGGTCTGGAAGAGAGATGGGGTGGTAGGCAGATCCAGCAGATGGAGTGGACATGTTGCGGAGTGTAGCTCTGGGCAAGAGAGAGGAATGGAACAAAGGACACCTGGGCTCTGGAAATGGACCTACAGCTTGGCATGGTGGATGGAGGGCTGACCTCAGCTTATGTCACCCAGGTATCTGGGCCAGAGAGAAAACTGCTGCGTTAGGAATGAGAAGTGATCCCAAATCAAGTGTACTGAAGAAATACAATACCATGTTTTTCCAACTTGGACTCCGTGATGTAGATGAAGGTGAATGAGACGTGAGAGGTCATGGTTCTGGATATCTCATTAGGCTCCCCCAAGTGAGGGTGGGGGTGTATGCTGAGTCCTTCAGCAAGCGGGCAGATTTTCTTCAGGTGGGTGCTGAGTTCATGTTCATCAAGTGTCTCCTGAGCACTGGCAAGCCCTCTGAGAAAGGGCAAGTGATGGGGGAGCAGGTGGACGGCAACATACCCTCAGCTGTGTACCTGCTTCTCCCGAATCACTTCCTCCCGCACCTGTGCCTCTGCCCGGAGACCACAGTCCAGGAGAGGAATGAGGACGCCCTCCTGAGTGGAGGACAAGGTTGCCGAGGAGCTGGGGAGAAAAGATCGATGTTTGTGTTATCGCTCTTTTTAGTGATTTGACTTGGCCAATGAGATTCGGTCTTCTTATATGCAAGATGAAATCCATTCATTCACCTTTTCATTCATTTAATACTTATTGAATGCCTATCATGTGCCAGGACCTATAGCAGGTGCTGGAAATGGGGGAGGGGGGACAAAACGGACAGGGTCCCTGTCCTGTGGGGCTTACAGTATAGTAAAGGTGACATTAAATAATCAGACAAACCACTCTTTCTATCACTGCTGTGATAGAAAACAAAAGATGCTGGAGCACCTGAGTGGCTCGGTTGGTTAAGCATCTGACTCTGGCTTTTGGATCAGGTCAGAATCTTGGGGTCCTGGGATCGAGCCCATGTCAGGCTCTGAACTCAGCCTGGACTCTTCCTCTCGCTCTCTCTCCTTCTGGTCCTCCCCCTACCCGTACCCACTCTCTCATAAATAAATAAAATCTTTTTTTAAAAAGTAAGTAAAGGATGTTATTAGTATATAACAGGTGAGCCTAAGGAGTGGGGTGGGGGGAGGAAAGGGGAAATGTTAGGTCAAGTGTTTAGCTAAACCCAGTAGGGCAGATGTGAGGACGGTAACACAAGAGACTCTTCATGCAGAATCAATCTTTAAGAGCAACAGGCAACCTGACATACGAGGAGGACAGTCTGTGGTGAGGGTGTGGGAGCAGACTCTTTTCAGTCTAATTACTTAATAATTCTGTCTTCCCTGGCGGTCCATATGGTGGACAATGTTCAGTGACAAACTTCAAAAAGATTAAATTGACTTGACAAGTTTAGTTGCTGCTGTATTCGTGATTCATGTTCCTTTAGAAAACATGAATCACGAATACAGCAGCAACTAAACTTGTCAAGTCAAATTGGTGGGAATGCAAGCTGGTGCAGCCACTCTGGAAAACAGCATGGAGGTTCCTCAAAATGTTGAAAATAGAACTGCCCTATGACCCAGCAATTGCACTACTGGGTATTTACCCTAAAGATACAAATGTAGTGATCCAGAGGGGCACATGCACCCGAATGTTTATAGCAGCAATGTCCACAATAGCCAAACTATGGAAAGAACCTAGATGTCCATCAACAGATGAATGGATCAAGAAGATGTGGTATATATACACAATGGAATACTATGCAGCCATCAAAAGAAATGAAATCTTGCCATTTGCGACAACATGGATGGAACTAGAGCGTATCATGCTTAGCGAAATAAGTCAAGCAGAGAAAGACAACTATCATATGATCTCCCTGATATGAGGAAGTGGTGATGCAACATGGGGGCTGAAGTGGGTAGGAGAAGAATAAATGAAACAAGATGGGATTGGGAGGGAGACAAACCATAAGTGACTCTTAATCTCACAAAACAAACTGAGGGTTGCTGGGGGGAGGGGGGTTGGGAGAAGGGGGGGTGGGGTTATGGACATTGGGGAGGGTATGTGCTTTGGTGAGTGCTGTGAAGTGTGTAAACCTGGCGATTCACAGACCTGTACCCCTGGGGATAAAAATATATGTTTATAAAAAATAAAAAATTAATTAAAAATATTTTATTTTATTTATGGATTTGACAGAGAAAGAGAGAGAGAGAGCATAAGCAGGGGGAACAGCAAGCAGAGGCAGAGGGAGAAGCAGAGGGAGCCTGACGAGGGGCTCGATCCCAGAACCCTGGGATCATGACCTGAGCCGAAGGCAGCTGCTTAACCAACTGAACCATCCAGGTCCCCCTCATGTTATTAATTTTTGTGACTTTCAGGCTTTTCTACATTTATTCTTTGTTACATGTCATTGATTGTGGGGGTTAGAGCTGAAGAGAGTTAGAAATCATCTCTTCTAAGCTCTTCATTTTACAGTGAGGCCCAGAGAGAGTCACATGCCTTGACCAAGGTCATATGGCTATTATGAGACAGAGATGATGTTCAGTCCCAGGAAATCTCATCTCCAGCTGTTGGGTTACTCCCCTATTCAACCCTCGCTCCTCAGGTCCAAGCCCGCCTACTCGGTTGGCTGTACTATTATTGTTAAACCATAAAGATTGTTTGTGGGATGACTGACTCCCACCTCAAAATTCTCTTCACTTAGCTGAAATCACCCAAATACAAAAAGCAATTTGCCATCCTAAGAGCTAAGAAGAGCCCAGATGTGTGGATACTTAATGGCTGTTTCTCCTTTTGGAGCATGGAGTTCAGAGGAGCAGTTAATACTCTCTAGAAAATCTGGAGTTCCTAAAAACAAAAACAAAAACACTAAAAACTGGGGCATCTGGGTGGCTCAGTGGGTTAAAGCCTCTGTCCTCCGCTCAGGTCATGATCCCAGGGTCCCACATTGGGCTCTCTGCTCAGCAGGGAGCCTGCTTCCTCCTCTCTCTCTCTGCCTGCCTCTCTGCCTGCTTGTGCTGTCAAATAAATAAATAAATAAAAGTAAAAAAAAAAAAAACCCAAAAACACTGAAAACTAAAAGACATGGGTCACTTTCATTCTCTTATCGCCCCATTTCGTAACCTAAGTGGAACTCTGTTTAGAGGAGCGTTCCATCCACCTGCGTGTTGACAAGGGCCCTTCTGACATCTTCGGCTTCTAATTCCTCGTGGCCTCCTTCCCCCTCTGGGCTCCTGGCTGTTGGCCTCCCCCCTGCAGTCCTCTTGGAGGACTCCAGCCCTTCTCCGGTTGAATGTGCCTGTGAAAACTGCAGCATCTCGCCAATTCCAACTCCCTAAACCCAGAGTGGGGGCAGAGACTGTACACTTGTAACCGGCCCCTGGGGACACTGAGCCTGCTGCACGTCTGACTGTGCTGAGTACCAGATGTCAATCCTTCTGAGAACACTTGTCTCTTCGTCATGTAAAAATACATCCATATGTACTTAAGGGGGCTTTCTCCTGCACTGTAAACCATTGCCTGAGTGAAGACAGTTTCTCTCTGTTCATCTTCGGCTTTGTTTCCTACTCAAGCTTCAGACCTGCATATTCAAATACCTCTTGGGTGTCTCAGTGTGGATCCTACCGGCTTCTTGGCAGGACAAGGGCAACACTTTACTCACTGTCCTCTAAGTAGCCCCTTCCTGGCGGATCACTTGCAGAAAGATATCACGAAGAGGTAGAATTTCAGTTCAATGTCCACCAGCTCCCCAGTGCCCTAAATGCACCCCTAAAACATGCTGAATGTTTGTTGATTTGGCAAAATTGAGGCTATCACTTTGAGGCCATTGCAAATGGAAAAAAGCAAAAATCTGGCTTGGAAGCATTCTCTCACATTTGCTTGTATCATAAAAGGAACTGTCAAGGCAGCGAGCTGCTTATGGTTAGACAGGAACTGGTTCCTATAAAACAGATTTTCAA
Organism: Mustela lutreola; assembly: GCF_030435805.1. NCBI lineage: Eukaryota > Metazoa > Chordata > Mammalia > Carnivora > Mustelidae > Mustela > Mustela lutreola. Next base: position 82,277,156 of record NC_081297.1, on the reverse strand, counting down.
GAACTTACCTTCCATTTGGTGGCTTCCATTTGGTGGCTCCATTTAAAGTTCCATTAAGCACATCAAAGAGGGAAGCCATCCATGAGTGTTTGTTCAGAGAGGACCCCGTAAAGAGTTGATCTTCTGTTTTCTCTGAAGCTCATAAGTTTATTTGGTGTCAGAGTTCTTGGCAAGAGGGATGTGGTCAGATAGCAGTTCCAGGAGTTTACTTGAGTCTCCTACTGGAGCGTTTGTATACGGTTGTATTCAGTAAGAAAGGTTTTCATTTGGCTGATATTGTATATATTAGAATACTGGATATGTAACAAGGCACATATTTATATACATACATATACCTATATGTAGATAGATAGATAGATATACACTCATATATATGTACATACATCTGTGATGGTTGATTTTTATGTATCAGCCTGACTGGACCTTAAACCAGATGACAGGCTTTGGAATTTTTTCTGTGCCACTTTTTTTTTTTTTTTTTTTAAATTAGTATGGTAGAACATAGTGATTCATCAGTTGCGTATAACACTCAATGCTCATTCTATCATGTGCCTTCCTTAATACCCTTCACCCAATTACCCCACCTCTCCCATCCCCTCCCCTCCAGCAGCCCTCAATTTGTTTCTTTTTGTTTCTTTTTTTTTTAAGATTTTATTTATTTATTTGACAGAGAGAGATCACAAGTAGGCAGAGAGAGATGGGGGAGATGCAGGCTCCCTGCTGAGCAGAGAGCCCGATGTGGGGCTCGATCCCAGGACCCTGAGATCATGACCTGAGCTGAAGGCAGAGGCCCAACCCACTGAGCCACCCAGGTGCCCGCTCAGTTTGTTTCTTAGAGTTGAGAGTCTCTTCTTATCGTTTGCCCCTTTCTCTGTTTTCATTTTATTTTATTTTCCTTTCCTTTCCCCTATGTTCTTCTGCTTTGTTTTCTAAATTCCACATGAGTGAAATCATGTGGTATTTGTCTTTCTCTGACAGACCTAGTCATTCAGCCTAATACCCTCTAGATCCATCCACGTCGTTGCAAATTGCTGTGCCATTATTTCAGTAATCTCTCCATATCTGTTCTTGTATGGCAGAGTCTAGGAATTATCCATTTAGGTCGACCTAGGCTTTTCATGGGCTATGCTAGACATGTGTTCAGGGCCAAATGATGACATAAGGCGAAGAGTTGTCATTGCTACTTATTAAAGGAGAATTTGGAGGGGATGGAAGATGAGGACGGTGTTCATAGATGTTAACATTGATGCAGATCTATCACAGCTGCCTTGCAGGGTGTCCTCAGTACCCATCTCTTCCCACAGCAGCGCAATCACTGCAACATTGTCACAGAGAGCTTTCTAAAAATCAAGTCTAAGACTCCTTTGAATTCATTTGGCTTTCGACTACCTACCTGATGAAATTCAAAGTTCTTCACAGCATGGCCCCTCTCCTATCACTTGCTCCTCACCTTACCTTCTACTCAGTGCACATTCTACTTGTCTACAACTCCCCAAATGTCTATATTAGGAGTCTCTATACGATGTGCCTCCAAAACCTTTCCTAGGATTTGTCCCTGGACCTCAATTTACAGATCCTTTTCATAAACATAGATTATTATACTTATTGACATATGATAAAGAACCCCAAAATGGCTGGTTTTTGTTTAATATCTTGAACTGAAAAACATATTTTTAGGTTAGAAAGCTGCATTAAATTTGAGAGGGATGTCTAATAAAATAAATCATCTTTATATATAAAAGTATTCCTTTAATCGCTATTTCAGAAAAGAGAGTAGATCAATTGTAAAGTCTATTCATAGAAGGACGTTTTACCTATGAATTTAAATTTGGAAAGGATTAAGAGTAATTAAATTCAGATTTTAAACATTTTTTTTTTCCCATGCTGGGCATGGAGTGTAATGCGGGGCTTGAACTCATGACCCTGAGATCAAGACCTGAGCTGAGATCAAGAGCTGGACATTTAATCGACTGAGCCACCCAGGTGTCCCTAAATATTTTTAAATTATATATATATATTTAAAAGATTTTATTTATTTGACAGAGAGAGAGAGATAGAGACAGCACAAGTAGGGGAGTAGGAGAGGAAGAAGCAGGCTTCCCACTGAGCAGGGAGCCCCATGCCGGGCTCAATCCCAGGACCCTGGAATCATGACCTGAGCAGAAGGCGGATGCTTAATGACTGAGCCACCCAGGTGCCCCATTATTTTTTAATATCTTTAAAATATCTCTCCGTTCTCTTACTTAGACTTGAGAGGATTGATTAAATGAGTAATTGGGAGAAAGATTTACTGGCTTACAGCCAGTAAAAGGCTGACACATTCCAAATCTGTTGCTGGGAAACAGAAAGCTAGACACCACAGGCTTCTTGGGCAATCCTATCCGTTCCTTTCTCATGAAGCCCAACATGGGCTATGAGGTTCAGATATCTTGTCTTTATTTCTGCAGGTGCTGGGACTACCTTTAGGTCTTTACTCCAACACCCCCTTTAAGGGAGGCCTCAGGCAACTTATATAAAATTGCAATTTTTCTCCAACTTCTGATACTTCCTATTGCTCTCCCCTGTTTTATTATTTTTCTCTCTAGCTCTTACCCCAATCAAAAATACTACACATTTTACTTCTCTATTCCTCTATCTTTTGCTCTAGAATATAAGTTCCAAGTGAGCAGGGATAGGGTCTTTTTGGTTCACTGCTGAATGTTTAGTGTCTACCACACAGTAGGCATGCAATAAATACGATGAGTGAAAGCCTATTTACTCTTCAAGAGTTCACTCAGGAGCCTAAACCTCTTCAGTGGTTCTTTTTCCTGATTTTCCCACTCACCTCCCGTATGTTCCTGTAGAACTTTGTCCTCCACCAGAGTAACGTCGTTATTGCTCTGACATTAAGGCTCACGTCTTCCTTTTGGAATTTATTAACTTCCAAGTGTTCAGAGATGACAGAGATGACATTTATTAACTTCCAGTGTTCAGAGATGATACACACATACAGGTTAGGAAAGATTTCACTGACAGCAAAAGTGTGAAAAAGATAGGATTTTAGTGAACTCTTAATCAGTTCAATGATTTAATAGGGACCTGAGGTTCACAAAAACCAACCAGTAAAACAAATCACCCCGTTTGGTTTTAGACTGCATAAAGACAAGTCAAGTTCCTACATGTTGACCTGGTCAAATCACCAATGGAATTTTGTGAATAGTTCGGGCTGCCACATTCAAGAGTGTCTGCAACACATTCAAGAGAGAGGAGACTGGAAATTATACTATTTGAAAGAACTGGGCATTGGGAAAGAGAACCATAGGAGACGTAATAGATGCCTTCAATATCTGACCTGTCATATGGATGAGAAACTCTTCTTCTGTAGGGTCTTAAGGATAGTCGGAAATCTATTTTGGCCTAATAAAGGGGAGAAATTTTTAGCCTATTGGGGTGACCCAGGGTGTTATGTCCTTGAAGATTCTGATGCAGGCTGGGTTTAGTAGGGAAGTTATGGAAGTAGATCATAGCTTAGTGACAGCCACGACTGTCACTCTGGACTGAGTGGGAGGCTCCTGGTGAACGTTCTTTCTGCTCTTTCCAGCCTCCATTTCCATGCTGTTGGCACATGGCATTTTAGTTCACTGTGTTCTTTGTTTAAAGTGTCTATAATTTTTTTTTTTTTTTTTTTGAGAGAGAGAAAGAGTGTTTGTGCCTGTGTGCACGCATGGCGGGGAGGGGCAGAGGGAAAAGGAGAGACCGTTAAGCAGGTTCCACGCCCAGGGCAGAGCATCTGCTGTGGGCTCCACCTCACTACCATGAGATCATGACCTGAGCCGAAATCAAGTCAGACGCTTAACCAACTGAGCCACCCAGGTGTCCCTATTTTGCACTTCAGTATTCTGATCATTCATTTGATTTTCACAGTGCTAGCAGTTGCAGAAAATTTGTAAATACTGGCTTGGTGCAGAGATGACTTTGTATTGTCGACCCTCTCCACTGCCTTTCATTCTGGTTCTAACATCTTGGACACATCCTCATGGCAGATGAATTAAGTGGCCTATAGAGAACAAAAAGCCAAATACAATGCTGGGAAAACAGGATTCTGACATTCCAGATGAAGAGACTGATGGTTAAATCTGGCGCTGCAGAGAGCTTTTGCCCAAATCCACACCTTCCTTGCAGAAAAGACTGCAGGGACTCTATACAAGGGGGAGGCCCATGCGAAGGCCTACTCCCAAATATGTATTCTTTAGGTCTTTGTTCTCTCTTCCCTTCTTCCTCTCCCAATCTTTTGCCCTCAGCACACAGAACAGAGTATCTGTGACTACTCATCATTAAGAAGCAGCACCATCACTATCAGCCATTTGGGGCTGTGGATAGTTGTCAAACACCTGGAGATTCTTGGATTCTTTTATTCTGTCTCCACCATTTAAACAGGATATTCTTTTGCTACTGTTTACCTAGGATGTCTATACCCTGGTTTAGACTCTTCTGGCACAAGGTAGGTGCTCAATAAACATTCATTACTGAATAAATGCCAGCTACTTACTTTCTTAGTTCCAGTTACTATTATCTCTGGCCTAGATTCCTGCAGACCTCTTCGGTGGTCTTTCTTGTAGTCTTGACCCTTCTCCAGTCAGTTCACCACGAAGGCAGCAAGAAAGATCTTAAGATGCTAGTCTGATCATTTCATTTCCATGTGGAAATTTCATTTCATTTCATTTCATTTCATTTCCTTGTGGCATGGAAACTCCTCTGTAGCTCTATGGATAAACTCCTTACTTACCATAGTAACAAGAGCCCTCCACAATGCCTACCTTCTCTTTGAGCCTTCCTGACCTTTTCACTGTCTGGTCACAGGCCCACAGGCTTCACAACTTGCCATCTTTTAGTCTGTGCCAGTTATCCCTCCCCAGTTTCCATTCCCTTCTCCAGAGTTTGCCAACACTCTGGATTGGGGTGAAGCTCTTCTGGTGTGTTTCCATGGCCCTCTCTCCTGTTCCTATAAGGGTGATCATCAGACCGTAACCTTCCTGAGCTGCAATGCAAATCATGTTAATTTCAGCACAATGTCTGGCCAACAGTAAAGGCTCACTGAATGTCTACAGAAAGCAGTGAACGTTTCCTGCAAGTTTGTGCCTGTTTTATAGGACTCTGCTGGCCCTTCTTAAAGGCCTTAGGGAGGCCCTTCCTAAGACACAGCACAAATATGTGACGTGGGTGGCAGGTGAAGAGTCAAGTGAACAGAAGTTTATTTCTTGCTCTACCATTAAGAAAAAATGCTTTAGAGGAGGACAGGATAATTAAAATTTTAAAAGTCCCCCCTAACTTGGACAAAGAATAACTTATATTTTGCCTAATTTTGTTAATAATTTATCATTGTTTTTATGACATACTGTCATTCATATGTATGATTTCCTGATCAAGATCTAACTTGCACAAAATATGAAAATGATAATTTATGTACTTTCACATTACTTCCACATTAAAAACAGAAACTAGGCGTTGTAAAGCTTATGCCGTTTATCATGGAATATCGGTAAGTATTTCGTATCTGGAAGATCTATATTCAAGGGCTCTGTAAGCTACTTATTAGTTGTATGATTTGGAAGAAGTTCCCTAGATAGGTGAGTGTATCTCCCATTGTACCTGGCACTTAGTAGGACCTGAATCGTTCCCCCTCACTTGTGGTTTTAAAGAAACCTGAGAATATAGAGGTTCATGAGGACACAATGTTTCCTTCTGCTTTTGAAATAAAAGGGAGGCATTGATTTCTTGATTCCGTTTCACTTGGATAAAACAGCTTCTTTTTAAAAAAATATTTATTTGAGAAAGAAAGTGAGAGAGGTGTGCGGTGTGTGCGGTGGGGGGAAGGGGAAAGGAGTGGGAGAGCGAGAATCTAAAGCAAGCCCACACCCAGCACAGAGCCTGAGAGGCTGGGCTCCATCTCATGACCCTGAGATCATGACCTGAGTGGAAATCAAGTCGGACGCTTAACTGACCAAGCCAACCAGGTGCCCCCAAACAGCCACCTTTTTTCTTAGCAATAGATAATTCTTAAGTTATAATAATTACCATTACTTTTAAAGAAATGTAATTTTATGTCACTGATATGCAGACCTTTCCTCTTTGGCATCTTTTAAAGAAAAAAAAGGATTTTTAAAATATTAAACACATAAAACACAAACCAGTAACTACAAAGTCCCAATGAATCCTGAAAATTTATTACTTGGGAGAATATCAGAGATCAATCCTTTGTTTTACAGCTCATGATAATAATCAGAAAATATACATTTTGAAATGAAAGTTGAAAAAAGAATAATTACATATAATACATATTACAGATATTTTATTGGTACATAAGCAAAGCAGTACTAAAAGCATATTTATGTGTCCACAGTAGTGAATGTGGCAATTTTCTGTTTAAAGCTGCAGCAACTCAAATCCTCCTTGGGTCAATAAAGAAAGACAGATTGGAAATATATTTAGGGCTATCACCATGTCTGGCTGTAAACCTATTTTTTAATCTTTCCCTCCCCCCCATATATATATGTATATACTTTATTGCCTTTATATTTCTGCTGGTTTAATATAATTAGTATACTAAATAGTTATCTGCATTTATTTGGTTTCTAAAAATATATAAAATGCATTGGAATAGAGCTCCTGCAGCTTTCAAGCAGTCAAGTGTCTGGGCATCGAAAGCTTATTCTGGAAATGTAAAGCAGCAATACTGAATAAATAGTGATTGTTTTGTCTCCTCCACACAGCTGATGGCCTTCACCCAAAACTTAAAAATACTGTAGCAAATAGTATAAACATGCAAAAAAATGGACATAATATAAAAGTAACACTTATGAGCTAAATTTTAATACAATAGAGATTAATAAAGACAACTTTAGGTAGAAGAGGGATGGGAACACAGCATTGTTATCTACATATAAATTAAGGCCCAATTTTTCAAAGGCAATGCACACAGGGAAATGCCCATCTGCCCACATCCTTTGCACACCTGAAATCAAGAGTTTTTGTCTTTTCCATAAAATTTCCACAATCCGTTATTATAGTTCTAACTTGGAGAGATGTTCACAGAAATGGCTTTAAAGGTAGTTTCTTTACTCGAAAGACCATTTTTCTCTTATTCACAAAGAAAATGTCCTTTTAATGCAGATACAAAATTTATTTATGCTCTGGAAGCAAGTTCTTTATTTGTTTTTCTTAAACACTATGAATAATCACATTTCACACCATAAATTCTGTATTTTTGCTGTTTTAGCTCAATTTTGTGATTAATTTGAACTATGGGAATTGATGATTACTTCAGGAATGACTGAGGGACTTAAATGGGTAATTTCTATTAATACCAACCGAAGTCCCACATATAAATTCCCTGTGCATCAGGACAAAAATCATGCTAATAAATCAAAACACTCATTGAAAAAAAAAAAAAAGCTCATAGAAAAAAACAAACAAACTGAGGAAGCCCACTATGGATCATTCTCTGAGGATGCTAGACACAATGCTATTTCAAATCATTCCTTGGTAAGAAAAAAAAAATTCTCTTCTAATGTAGTTAATACTTAAAGGAAATTATAATGAAACAACTTGCAGAATAATAATAATAATAACAACAATTAAAAAACCCTTTAATCTAGTTTAGTATTTAGAACCTGAATATTCCCCCAGATGCAAAATTTTATATTTGGTATTTTTATATATCATTGCCCACTGTTCTTGCCCTGCCCCCCCAGCCCTGAAATGTATCCAAAAGATGTGGCATTTACTCTAACTCCTCTGTGTTCACAATAGGAATAGACTATATTATTTTTAAGATGTTCTAAGGGAAATGAGTTTTCTTTCTTCTATTTTAAAAAGACTTAGAAAATATTTCTTAGAGATGTTCTTTCAGAAGTAATGTGACTGATTAAAAAGTATAGCTGCTCAATATATTTATCAAATTCACATTTGTATATTCTTCGCCTCTAGGAAATAGTATTTCTATCTGTAATTAGGTCCATAAAGATTATTTGGCATTTGGAAATTCAGAGGAAGTTGTCACAACGCTGCCAGTCTTAAAGTTATTAGATTAATGTTGATAATAATTTACAACAATTAAGTTGGACATTGACTTTGTGTTTTTGATGGCATGCCAAGGCATCTTTGCAATTAAAAACTGCAATGTTTAATATATCTTCAGTTTAACATTTTGATTTAAATAGAATGTGATTGATTTATAAAAATGTTTTTCTTTGTGAATAAGATCTTAATTTCTCTGAATAACAATAACAAAATGACTCTTGGTATAGGATGGAACCCTTTAAAAATAAGGCATATATTGGGCATACATAAATCATGACCATCACAAAATCTATAAAGTATCTTATTTTTAATTCTAATTTTTAAATATATATAGATATGAAATAACTATTATAAATTGAGAACAAATCTGTATAAGTTGTAGTTATGTAGGTTATTCCTCAAGTTATTTGCAAAATAGTATCATGGCAAGGTCAATTTGATAACTCCAAGAACCCAAAGAAAATACTATCTTTAGTTGAGGTCTGCCATTTAGCTGGACTAGAAAAGGCAACTCTGCATTATTACCTTCAGTTTTCTAGAAGCTTCTATATATTTTCATAGCCATTCTTAAAATTTTTCATTGGAAACCTAAATGCAGCATTCTCAGCATTCACTTAAATAAGTCAAATGTGTTAAAACATCCAAAGTTGCCCTCATGCATAAGATATGACTTACATCTTTTTATTGTTACCATGGCATTAATATACTAATCCACTTTTACTTTGTTGCATGAAAGTAATACAGAGAATACAGTTTCCTCAGAATTAAAAACTACTTTAAATTTCAGGTTAAGGTCTTACTTATGTTGTACCAAATTTTGATCAGAGGGAAAGTAAAAATGGCAAAATGGTATCTGACCACATCCATCCAGATACTACTTGTGAATCTCAGTTAAGTCCCTATTCATGGGAGAGGTGTCGACTCATTTTTGGTTTTATAAATAAATAAGAAAATAGAGGTACAATTGGGAGACTCATATCCTGTAAAAGCCAAGCTCAGAAATGAAAAAAAAAAAAATTTAACTTTATTTCCTTTGTAAAAAATACCTAACTCCAATGTACTTTCTATCTAAGTGATTGGAGAAATGGCGACAATCTATAAAGTACAGAGGAAATTATGTGTAAGCGGGAACTTACCCATGGGTGCTTACATCAACAGACTATACATACCTAAGTGGGTTAGTTTAAAGATCTATCACTTAAAGTAACCTTTCTGAAGCAGATCAACTAGATATCTCTTACTTACGTATCATGGCGACTCTGAGGATCCATGAGATTAAAACGATTAAGGCAGGGCAGGAACAAAACACATAATTTATTAGGAAACCCCATGCCTGTTTGGACAGATGATCTACCAACTACACTTCTGTTTAAAGTGTCTGAAGTACCGCAAATCTTTTAAATCTACAATTTACTCTTTTGGGTATGTGGTCATTCATATGCTGGAAATACTGTAAAGAAAAGATCCAAGTCCAGATGAAAACTAAAACCTGAATTATTTTGTCTAATGAGGCAATGGCTAAGAGACGTACACAAGCTAAACACAAGTGGGTTCCTCTGGAGTTAGGGCAGACGCTGGAGCTCCCTATGGCACTCGCAGAGCTGTAGGCCAGCAGGTACGGATGGACACTGGTGGCGTGCACACAGTCATAGTCACACAATTCAGAATGTAACTCAGTCACAGGATAAGTAGTAACAAAAAATATGAAAACAACAACATTCACCCACTAATCGGTTATATGGAATAAATTAAACTAAGTCAGTCACATATTTCTCTTCGCTCTTAAGTCATGGTTTTATTTACGTATACGCACAGCAGAATACTTTCCTAACTCTCTCAAAATGCTACAAATAAAAATGAAGGCTTTGCATTACAGCTGCTGGACAAACACGTCAACACTGTCGATGTGTGTGAAAACACAGTTTCTTTGTTCTTTAGCATCAGTGCACAGGGTATGGCTCCGAGTGGTATGCAATTTAGGACAGAAAAAAGAGACGGTGGCTTGTGAAATAGATCCTCTGTTCATCATTGGCACAAATCAAAGAAGGAATTCTTACTGTCCTTGGTACCTTTATCGGGTCTCTCCCCTAAAGACAGATAATGTTATACGTAGATGCCCTCAGGATTGAAACCAGACGAGATAGGATTCTGCAGAATACGAAGATTACTGGGGAGCTGCCGAGATGGACCAGGTCGCTTCAGGGACCCGGACTGGAAGGGTGCTTCTACACAGAAAACAAAGAAAACCATTTGGTGTACTCAGCAACCTGAAGTAGACAGCAACACGAAAAACTAGAACTTTTCCTGCTCTCAAGAGCCAAAGAGCAAACTGTAGAACTTGCTCCCCATGAGGTCTGGGATAAGAGGAGAAGACTCTTCTTGACCCTCTCTGTTGACAAAAATAGTTTTCAGTGATTTCAACACCTTTTTAAAAAGGTGAGCATTCTCTTTCTCTTTCTTGGTTGTTCAGATGATACACATCTTTTAAATATCAGCACAGATTAATAATAAAGACTTCTAGGAGAGGAAGAAGGGGCATAAGGAACAGAAGCTAATAAAACTCAACAGACAATAGCTCATACATCTGGAAAAGGTTTCTTAAAGAAGCAGTTAAAACAATGACGTAAGATCTGGGGATTACATGCCCACCTATGTAAATCAACAACCTAGATATTATTGATTTTTCCCAGAAGCATGAAGCATGCCATTTTTTCTTTTAAGTGGCCTAGGCTTTGAACAGTAGGCTCACATTTTAACTGAATACAAGTAGTTCCTTCAAAGCTAACCAGTGGGAATAAAGTAAAGAGAGCAGAATTCTCAACACCTTACCCCTTTCTATGTCTGCGTGTGAGGCATCTACTTCAATGGGCTCCGCGGGCAAAACAGTAACTTTTGTCCCCGTCTGTTGGATAAACTGCTGGAGGTTGACTTGCCGTAGCTCTTTAGTCAACTGCTCCAGTTCTTGTTCTTTGTCCTAGATGGAAGTTAAAATTTGTCTTTTTATTTGAAGAGTCACTCTTGGCCCTCTAAAGACATCCCGGTGATAGTCCATCTGCTTTAGGGGCTGGATGTGTGATCGTGCTTTCCCAAGAACACCGTTAGCAAACCCAGTCAATGTTGCCACAGTGGGCTAAAAAGAGGTCATTTCTGCTTTGGGGCACAGGCCAAAAAATAAGCAAATAAAGGACACAGCGTCTTTAGTCTGTCCTCTTTAAGGTGATGCTTTCCTCTGTTAGGAATACACTATGCACCTGATGAAATAAATCTATCTGTAAACTTTAATCAGTAAAATACTAGTTTTCGTCCATCCCAGTGTTTACGGCAATCTTGCTTTAAGTGTTCACAATTAAATTTCCTTAATGAGTTCATAGATGGCTGCAAAAATTAATAGTCATTTGGTCCATGAGATTCAGAGAAGTTTTTGTTTTTGGTAAACTGTTTTAACTTTTCATGGGATTCATCACTGAGATACATATTAGAGCATGAGGAAAGCAAGAGTCCCACAAGATTTTCGGTGTGAGGTTCTTAAGTCCTTGGCAAGGACAGGTATGAGAACTGAAAATCCTTAAAGAAAGGAGATCAAATTTGGACAGCTAGAAAGCTCAAAAAGCACAGAGAGGCATCCTGTGATTTGAATGGATGTTCTTTTTCCCTTTACTGCACCAGAGGAAAAAGTGGCAAGGCCTCACCCAGGCTGAGTGTATCTGAAGACTGGTAGGGGTAGGAAGAGATACCAGAAGTGAGTGGTTGTTTCCTCCACTTACTTTGAGTGTAGGGGGCACTAGAGATATGTTAGTTTGATTATGAGATACTTCCCAACGAGAATTACTAGCAATGACTATCATAAATTACTGTTTCCTGTAAATAATATCAAAGGCAACACAACTTCCAACTGTATCCTTTTTAAGGGTCAGAATGGATCCAAATAGTATAATACTGAAAAATCAGAGGTTAATAACCTTCTACTTTTATGGAATGAGAAATTCTTGATTTTCAAAATTTTGGTGGTAATTTTACCTCTTGACTATTGTTAGTGGCATAGAATAGAAATCATGTAAGTTCTTGAAACCTCAGCTTTCTCTGCTTATAGAACTGTTCACATTCTAAAGTAGCTCTGCTCAAGCTTCCATGTACACTGGTACTATCTGGAAATACTTTCACAACAGAGATTCTGAATTTTTAACAAGCGTGCCCTGAACTACATGCTTTGAAGAGCAAGCCTCTAAGCAGCACTGGCCAATACAGCAACTACCAACGAGCACTTGAGATGTGGCCAAATGTAACCAAACCCCAAAATTTAAATTTAGTATTTAAAAATTTATTTAATATTAATATTTATTATGTTAAATATTATTTATATGTAGTATATTAAATATCCTCTTTGCAACTCCCCTAACATCACCATATTTTCAAGAATGGGTATCTGAGAAATACAAGTTGAGTGATGAGGATCTAATGGCAAAATATAAATGTTCTTGTATGTGAATCAGGAAGAGGGGAAAATCAGAGAGAAACTTTTGTGCCCCTCTCCTTAGGAAGGTAAGTAATATGGAGAAGAGAAGGGGTCTATTTACATCTTGGGAAAGATGGGGTGAACCACAATGGAGAAGTAATAGATAAGCAGTCAACTAGCCGCCCAATCCTTGGTAAACCAATCTGCAGTAATCTCTTTTGGCTTTGATTTCCTTATCTCTAGGATGAGAGAAGGTCAGATTCATTATCTCATCATTAGTGTCCATTCCAGCTCTGAGATTCTATTCTCTGTATCCCATTACCTAATGTTACAACTGCCAGAGTAAGAGACCTCTTTCTGTGGAGCAAGAATCAGTTGTGGCTTTAGTGCTCCTGTTTGTTGTGGTCTCACATCTTAGCTTTGTCATAAGTCACAGAAATTCTATGAAACTTATACATCAAAGTAGGTTTCTAACTTTTTAATTTATTTGACAGACAGGACCACAAGTAGGCTGAGAAGCAGGCAGAAAGAGAGGAGGAAGCAGGCTCCCCGCTGAGCAGAGAGCTCGATGGGAGGTTCAATCCCAGGACCCTGGGATCATGACCTAAGCCTAAGGCAGAGGCTTTAACCCACTGAGCCACCTAGGTGCCCCAGTTTCTAACTTTAAATGTAAGAGAAAATGGACAATATTCAAGAAAATGCCAAGAATATATTAATTCTTTTAAACAGATGAAACCTTTCTATAGAAATGTTCTTACCTGTAATCGTTTGGTGGCTTGTCCAAGAGATCTTTCTACAGCTTTAATGCCATTTTCTAACCTCAGACTCTGTTGGCCTTGAATGTCGATTTCTCCCTTGACCTTACCAATCTTTCCTTTAACCTCTTCTTCATTGACTTGTGCCTCCTGAACTTCCCGTTGGAATTTTTCTGCTTCAAGACCACTTTCCATAGTCTGGATCTGAGCCAAATAGTCCTTTAATTTGCTCTCACATTCTGTTATTTTCTGTCTTATTTCTTGAAGTTGATCCTTCAGCTGTTTTTCATTTTCCTGTTCAATCTGCAATTCATTTTCCCAAAATTCTTCCTCTTCAATTTCGACATCATTTCTTTTGATCTTTTGTTCCAGGCGGACAATTTCCTCTTCAAGGTTAGAATTATATTTTTGCTCCCAAAATTGTATTTCAATTTCATTTGATTCTAGCTCTTTCTCAATGGATTGAAGCTTCTCTGTCTGCAATCGGATCAGCTTCTTTAATTCATCTGCTGTTGTCTTGCAGTTGTTCAGCACCTTTTGCTTAAATTCAGTTTCTTTACCCTTTCCAAAAATGTCCATTAATCCTTTGGCACCTCCTGTAAATGTTAATGATTTCCTTTTAGGTTCTCTCCTTTTGATTGATTTGTCAATCTGAGGCCTCAGTTTAGCCAGTGGGGGCAAACTCTGCCTATATAAAGTTCTCTCCGGAATTCGAGCCACACTGTCTGAAGTGGGTCGCTCACTAAGAGATGGCCCCGTCCGACGTAAAATCAGCTGTACATCACTAGCATACTGCCCCCATTTGTTTAAGGATATGATAGGATTTTCATGAGGTGCTAAGTGTCTTTCAGTATCTCTCCATTTTTCTATAAGAGTGTACCTTCCTGTTCGACCTAGATAAAAAAGACAAGAATAAATTGTCAAAGTGGAATATGTGATAGCCAAAATGATGCAACAGAGGACACTATTTGATAACTGTGTCTTCTTGATTAGAAGCCAAGTCCAGTCCATGCTGCCTTTTAAACTTCTCTTGAAGACAAAAAAAAAAAACAACCCCTAAAAAACAAAAAACCCAAAACCAAACCAAAAGCAACAAAACAAAACAACAACCACCACCAACTTCTCTTGAAGATATGTTAACAGTATAAAACTATGGCATGTGAATTACATATATCCATCTGATTTGCTTAGAAATTGAACTTTATACTTTAAACCTCCATGAGACTCTTACATTCTTATCAAATGCCCGATTGCCTAGACCTTCTTGTTTGGGGCAAGACCTCCAGCTGAAACAAAGGACGACACCAGAATGCCCCACTGGAAGCCATGAGGGCCTGGTCCCAGGAGCTAGGTAGAACTTCAAAACTTAATTTCCACTTCGTGAATCCCTTTGGTTTCTCTGCATATTAAAACTCAGGGAGGTTGGAAGCCCCATTTTACTCCTGAAGGGAAGTATGGAGCCAATGGATAACTCAGCTCACAGGGGTCTGTACAGGTCTTTCCTCTGTCTTTGCATGAAGGCTTGGCCAACTCATAGCTCACACAGCTGGTATCTTTCTGAATACCTGTGGTAAATAAAAATCACCTCAGTGAAAATGATCCTTGAAAATAATTTTGTATAAAAATAGGGGCCCAAAGAGAAGTCTTCTACAGTTTTGGTAGTTGTTAACTTCAAAGATTCTTGTTTAAAAAAATAAAAAAATGCAAAACTAATAAAAAACAAAAATAATAAAATCATATTTAAGTAGAAGTTATACTAAACCTAACTGGTAATTACAGAAGATCAAGTTTCAGAAGACAGTATGGTATCATTAACTTGAACACACTTCTTAAATATTTCACATTTAAAGTGGGTGGGTCAGATGGATTACATTTTGTTAAAAGTATCTGCTGGACACCTAAAAGTAAATAATTGTTACTTGTCTATTATATCTCAATAAAAAAGTCTCCATTACTACTTATCATTATTACAAGGAAGAAAATACTGATGCTGTCATCTTGCAATTACAACACTGATATATACAGCTATTGATTTATCCTCTTTTTAAATTTCATGAGCTTCTGAACCAATAGTAGTTATTTTCTCAGTTATCAGGTCAATAAATGCAGGTCTAGATACATATATATGCGAATATCTGTGTATGTAATTCAGAAGTAGTACATTAAGAGTGATATGGCTCTACATGAATGCATATGTTCTCATTTACAGAAACTGAATCTTGGGTACAGCTGACAAGTTGCAGCTTGTGAAGCAAACAGATCGGAGTTTTAATCCAGGGTTTTAATTACCTATTGGATAAACAGCCCAAGTTCCCTTCTAAAGTGGAGATACCACCAGTATCTCACAGGCTCTGAGAGCAAGAGTCAGGCATCATAAGGTCTATCACCATTGCCTGGCCCATGGTAGGTATTCAATCAATACACAGTAGCCATTATTAATTTAAAGCACTGTTATTCAAGTAACAAGATGGCTGACCAGAAACCTCTCATAACTATAAGCTGACTTAAAAAAAAATCCTCAAGCAACTTTTAGCAACTCCCAACAATATAACACTGGAAAGAACAGCTCTGCAGTTGGAAGGCCTGTGTTCAAGTCTGGCTCTGCCAGCTAAGTAAATGACTTGCACAACTTATTAAATTTCCTTTGGCTTCCATTTTCTCATCTATAGGGTGAAAATAGTATTTTCTTACTGACAATGTTGTTGTGAGAGTCAAGTGAGATATAAAATATAAAATTATTTTCTAAAATTGAGCACTTCTATACAAATGTTAGTTGTTACTACTGTCAAAATATGTGGGCAGGGGCGCCTGGGTGGCTCAGTGGGTTAAAGCCTCTGCCTTCAGCTCAGGTCATGATCCCAGGTCCTGGGATCAGGCCCCACATCGGGCTCTCTGCTCAGCAGGGAGCCTGCTTCCTCCTCTCTCTCTGCCTGCTTCTCTGCCTACTTGTGATCTCTGTCTGTCAAATAAATACATAAAATCTTTAAAAAAAAATATGTGGGCAAACAAGGGGGAATGAAGAAGAAACCCTACATATAGTAGATTGACTTCTTGGAATAAAAAATATTTCTAGTTGATTTTTCAGGTTAAAAATTACTGTAACTACTCCAAGAAAAAACACATGACAAATCTGCAAGGTTAAAACTGTTCCATGTGTACACACTGCTTCAAAGAACACAGCACTTTGTGTTCTTGGCTTTGCTGCCTATCAACTACTTTTAGAATCTCTTCTCTGGAGCTCTGTGTCCTCATCGGTAATGTGAGGGGTTAGAATAGAACAACAGAGCCTTCTCTTAATTCTCTACGAGGCCAATGGAGCATCTTGAAAAAGAAAATGGAATCATTACATTAGATGAGTTATATTAACAATTTAAAAAACCCCAATTTAGCCATAATTAAATGTGAAGCTGATTTTTCCAATGCTTAATGGTACTGCTGCCCTAGGAAAGTATCTTAGTAGAAGATTATTTAGAATTGCTTCTACTGCCAGTTTTCCCTTTTTGTTAAATAACACATATTTAGTGCAATTAGGCAAAAAGAAAAAAAAAATCCTATCCAGCAATATAAAAAAGCTTTTATAAAACATAAATGAATTAATAGCTTTGATTTTATTATAAAAATTAGGTTTTAGATAGGTTATGTAAAAGCTAAATCCCATAATCATTATTCTTAATACTATGCTTGGCAAGGCCCTAAAGATCCTATTTCATTTGGAGAGATTCAAATTCCTCCGGCAAAACTCCTTTTCAATGCATTTTATTAAATGGATACATGTAGTTATACCTGGCACACTATCTTGATAGACCCCTAAGAATAACAAAAAGGAGTATCTATCCATACCCACCTATCTACATATCTGCAGCATTTGTACTTAAGGCTATTTGCACTACCTAGAAATGTATGCCATGTAAGTAATGGTACAAATATAAAATACTGACTGTACTTTTGAATAGTTGAAGCAATTGTGTGATCTCAAGGATCATTAACCTCATATAATAAGGAAAATCACATAAAGAGACTTTAACACATTAGTGGAATCTTACTGGATGACTGACAAAAGGAAATAGGGTAACAGATTACTCTGACTCAATTTAAAGAAGAATAGTATGTGTAACTGGAGTATTATGAAGTTTTTGAAAATATACACCAAAACTCAAATACGGGTCACCCAAAAACATTACGCCCTTATTTCAACCACTCTTTCAATAGGGCAAACTTTTTTAAAAAATAATTTTGGGAAATTTCTTAGAGCCATAGAACAAAATCATGATTTAAAAGTCACATCTTGTTATTTATTCAATAAATCTATACTGAACACCAAATATCTGTCAGAAATAATGTTAGGCCCTGGGGGTTCTATTAATCATCAACCCTCTTGATAAGATTTAGTTTTAACTTACATTTGTTTTTTTCTTCAGCTTCAAATACTTATTACCCAAAGATGAATACTGTACATTATTCAAAAGAATATGACAATATGACAGAGAGTTTGCATTAATCTCTTATGAATTTATGCTAACATATCCTCCTGTTTCTGGACATATTAGAAGTAGTAACAGGTCATTCTTAATCATGAAAAATCTATCTAAGCACACTGAGCTTTTCTGATAACAGATACTTTGCTCCTTGAGCTATATAAACATTTTGGATTCTTATATAGACTCCAGTAAACATAACTAATCCTTCTCACTTGATCTTAGCCAAAAGGCTGAGAAGCGATATAACTAATCCTTCTCATAAAGACTTAGAATTATTACAAGGAATTTTGATCACTGTAAAAGAAATTACATTGTATCATTTTATAGTCTGTTAAACGGTTTTGATGCTTACACATATATATGTATGTAAAAATAAAAAATATATTAAAAATAAAAATATATAATATATATGTAATCCTAATTGGTTTTATGAGATAGGCAGTATAGCTTTATGATCCTCAACTCACTAGTGAAGAAATCAAAGCTTAAAGAATTTAAAGCAATCTTCCAAACACATCCAACTATCCTGCAAATTTATCAATGAATTTTCTAGAAGTCCTGAATGTAGCAATTAAGATCACTTTTAACCACGGAATGTTCATTTCATGATGACAGTGTCAGAATGTAAATATCTCTGAGTATAACCTATCAGCCAGCTGTGTACAACTCTTAGCTAAATCATTTACAGTTTATTTTCCCAGTGTGTTGATGAGTCACAGAATTATAATGTAGTCACAGAATTACTGCATATTATTTTAGGAACTATGTAAGATTATATGATAAGTTTACTACTATTAAAAAATAATGAAAACATAAAATTTATTGATTTCATAATGATTATTATTTACTTTGCCTATATTTGCTAGGCACTATGCTACTTACTTTGCATAAATAATATTAACCAAAATAACAGCTAGCACTTATCACTATAGACCAGTAAGATTTGGAGGATATTTTGTTAATATAGAATAATCTAACCCATCCTGTCTGATGCATGCTATGAATTACATGTTTTCACATTAATTAATGTTTTATGTAGAAAATCCAAAAGGTATTTAAAATTATGAATGATTACATTATTGTTATAAATATCAAAACTGTAAAACATGATCTTGGCTATAAAAAAGCAGTATATCTTACTATTAAGTGTTTTTATTTCTTATTTCAATATAATTCAATCAATAACTATATTTCTTAACAGATGTCCACTGAGATTAGAGGGGGTATAACCAACAGAGTATAATAGTAGTTAAGAGCAGGGTTCTTGAGTCAGACTATTGGTTTGGATCCCAGTACCCTCCTTACTAGCTACAGGAGCTTGTGCAGGTTTATCTGATATCTGTGCCTTAGCCTGATCATCTCTAAAGTAGAGATAATAACAGTGCTTTCCTCATAAGACTGTTATGAGGATTAAATGGTGTGGACCATTTAATTTACAATCCAGTAAATACAAAATGATGCTTTGAAACTATCAAGAATTACGGAGAGTAAAATCTTTTTTTAAAAGCTCATCTAGAGGTATATACAAAGTGCTGCTCATAGTGATTACTCTTAGGAGATAGGGTCATTTTTTTCTGCTTTACTCAAAACAGTCTACAATGAATAGTATTATTTTGTAAACAGATACAGTATCAATACATTTGTAAATTTCTAAAATTGATAATTTATGCATAAATTAAGAGTTAAATGTGGCAATAAAAATATTATTTTCCTTATCTTCTAAAGGATCATATAATTCTAGAGATGGATGAAACATTAGGTGGTCACTCAGCTCAGTCTGTAATTTATAGGAAAAAAAACTTCAAAAAATTCATTTATTTATGCACAAATATGTAGTGAATGTCTGTTACTTAGGCATGGTTTTAAACTATGAGAATAGATAGTAACAAAACAGTAGTAAGCAATATACAACACACAAAAAGTAAATGTAGGTCTACTGTCCATTATGCAACAGTTTTAAGGCCAGATATGCTAAAAATTCAGAACTTTCTGGATTTTAGAAAGGCAACATAGTGCTATCCTATATGTCTGTAATCAAACATATTAAAAGGTATAAAGTAAAATGTATCAATGTTCACATCAAATGGAATAAATATAAATTAAAAACAGCCTCATATCAAAGCAGAGCAGTTTTTACTACCAAATGAGTTCAAGACATTCCAGTCACAGCTAACTTCAAATGAAGTATGATAAACTTCAGGCTTTCAGAAATGTTTAGATTTGAAAATGCATATATTATATGTAATGTCAGGAATGACAGGTGCTTTAGAGAACACTAGAGTATGGCAGATAAAGAGTATATGAGTGTATAAGCATGTGTGTGTGCATGTGTATATGTACATGTGGTCAGGGACATTTTTTGTGAGAAGATGAGATTTAAACAGAGATCCAAGGGAATGAATTATGAAAAGACCTGGGTGCAGAGTATTCTCAGCAGAGAAAAGAGATGAAAAGACTGAGGCAGAGATGTCTTTGGTGTGTATAAGAAGGGACAGTCAAAAGTAAGTGGTACGAGATAAGGTCAGACTGGTAAGGAGATGAAGTATGGATTCATGAGAGCCCTGAAGACCATTATACATATGGACTTTGGAATTTTCTAATATGAAACCACTGTGGATGGGAGGAGGTTTGAGCAGAGGAGTGATATGACTCATATTTTAAAAGTATTACTTTAAAGATAGATACATACAAGATAGATACATCTGCCTTTAAAGGCAGATACACACACACAATGGAATATTACTCAGCCATAAACAAGAATGAAATCTTGCTGTTTGCAATGACATGGATGGAACTAAAGAGAATTATGATGTGAAGTTTGCCAGAGAAAGACAAATGCCATATGATTTCACTCATGTGGAATTTAAGAAATAAAACAAATGAGCGTAGGGTGGAAAAAAGAGAGAGGCAAACCAAGAAACACACTCTTAACTACAGAGAACAAACTGCTGGTTACCGGAGGGGAGGGAGGTGGGGGATGGGGAATAGATGATAGGGTTTAAGGAGTGCACCTGAGTACCAGCTGTTGCATGTAAATGATGAATCACTGAGTTGTATATCTGAAACTAATATTATACTGTATGTTAACTAACTGAAATTTAAGTAAAAACTTTTTAAAAGTATTAACTTTGAAGGAAAACTGTAGAGAATAGGCTGGGGGGGACCAAGATGATGCAGGGAGATGAGCTGAAGGCCACTGCAAAAATCTACATGAGAACGGATGGTGGCTTACATCAACGTGTTAACAGGGGCTGTGATGAGAAACAAGATTTTGCATATATACTGAAGGTAGTACAGATAGGATTTGTTGATGGAATGGTTGTGAGATATTAGAACAAGAAAAGAAATGAAGATCACACAAAAGTTTTAATTAAAAGAAAAGAATTTTCATTTGCTGAGATAAGGAGAAGGAAGAAATTTGAGGGTAGGCAATAGTTGAGATACAGACACTGGAAGTCTGAGATAGCAATTAGTTATCTTCTAGAACTGTTTACAATATCGATTAACCACTAGCCACATGTAAATTTTACGTAAAAATTCATTTCCTCAGTCATACGAGCCACATTTTCAAGTACTCAGTAGCTGCATGCGGCTGGTGGTTACCCCACTGGACAGCACAGATGGAGACCACTACCATCCTTGCAGAAAGTTCTACTGGACAACACTGCTTTAGAAACTACGTTTTACTGATTACTTACTTTAGGCAAAGCAATGGTGTAAGATGGATAAGAAGCAGGACCCCTATGTCAGAGGGACTTCCAGAGAAAAGAAGTAAGTATTAAATAGTTAAACTAGAATTAAGTATAAAATGTGCTTGTTTGAAAACTGATTTTTAGGGCGCCTGGGTGTCTCAGTTGGTCAAGCGTCTGCCTTCAGCACAGGTCATGATCCCAGGGTCCTGGGATAGAAGCCCCATGTTGGGCTTTCTGCTCAGCAGGGAGTCTGCTACTCCCTCTGCCTGCCACTACCCCTGCTTGTGCTCTCTCTCTCTCTGTCAAATAAATAAAGTCTTTAAAAAAAAAATAGAAAACTTACTTTCTTAGGGCCACTCATATGAAACATGGCTTTTAAGGAACAGTCCACTTCACCTTGGACCCCAGCCCCAACCAATTGTTTCTATTAAATGCTAACTCTGATCCCAGGACAAGGAGATACGGGAACAAGATCACAAGAAGTGAGAACAGAGAAAAATTCTGAAACTTCGTACTTTAAATGGTACCAGGCAAAAAAGGAGTATGAATCAGAAAACCTTCCCCTCAGTCTCCTTGATTTCTTCCTCCTCTTTTCCTCTCTAATCTTTTGTTAGCCATACTCTACTTAAGTTCTAAGCTACTTGAGGGCAGAAATACATTCTTTTCATATTTGGGGAATATTGTAAAAGCAAATGCATTTTCTGGACTATAACTTGAAACAGATGAACAGTCAAAGGCTTTCTGTTTCACATACAGATTTGAGAAGCAGTTTGAACTGTGAAATAATGGCATTTCTGGGATAGTCTATGGGAGAAACAAGACAAAATACTAGAAAGTGGGAATGTGTCAAAAGCCCAGCATATATAGTGACCAAACACACAGTGCATGGCAGGGTGGTTTAGCTACTTCATGCCACTTAAAGGGTTTCAATTATGTTTTTATTTTGTTATTCTGTCTCATAATTTGCATGTGTTCTATTTCTACCACCTAAATATAACCTGTCAAGGTAGTCAAAGATGAGAGTAGAAAGGATTTCTTTCCATATTATTGGATTAGATACTAGATACTAGATATAGATACATTCAGCTGTTACCAAATTATGTTCTGTCTTTAGCTGTTTTCTAATTCGATTCCATTGATTAACAGCACTGAGTCAAAAAATGTTCACTGCCATATATATTTGCAGATTGTTAACTTATGTAAATATTTTTACATCTTGGTAGTTTCCTTAGAGAAATTTTAGCTTTCCAGGAAAATCCCTCACAATCCCTAATCAAGAGTATATCTTTGATGCTTTCACCCCATGCACCAAAAGTGTGGATTTAAACCCACAAAGGTATTCTACAAGTTGCTTCATTATAAATTTTTTAGAAACATCTGCAGCTTGGTCAGTCAGTCAATACTCTGCTAATAGGATAAACTTTTATTGTGTTCAGCCACAGAAATTCTGGGGTTGGATGTCACAGCATTAATTTTTCCTAACAGCCCCCTTATTATTTCTCACAGAGGAAATAAGGTCAACATGCTATAAAACTCTCATTTAATGTTTAAACTTTGAATACCAATAACTCACATTACAAGATAGAGAAATATATAAGTACACATCAGGAGCATATTACATTTGATGCTGAGAAAGTCTGACGGCACCAGAAAAGCAAGAGTCAACCATCCTCAGCTGGCTGCCAGCTGAGCCATCTCTCAGATGAATTCTGAATTCCATCAAGTATTTATGATACAGAAAAAGAGTTGTTTAGCCAAGTTTGGAGATATACCATAAAAGCTCTGTATTCAAGTTGTCAATTTTTCAAAAACAGGTCTGGACTGAGTTAACAGACAGCAAAAATTGAAGTAGATTCAGTTAAAACTTTTAGCTTGTTCACAAGCAAGTACAGAATACTATTTAGTCCAAATGGACAAACACACACCTTGTACATCTGGACACTTTCCCCTTGAAATTATGTGCAGAAAATGTGGAGGCCAGATGGACAGATGAAGCTAGGTGCACCCCTCAGCTTCCCTGTATAATACATTTATGTTCTTTTAAACCACTGCCCTTGGTTTGAGTCTCAAATATAACAAAGAAAGTTAGATTTGACAATTGCTAATTTTAGAGTTTTTACTAAGCAGAAAGAACCCAAAGATGAGTATTTTTTTTTAAGATTTTATTTATTTATTTGACCGAGAGAGATCACAAGTAGGCAGAGAGGCAGGCAGAGGGAGAGGGGGGAAGCAGGCTCCCCAATGAGCAGAGAGCCCAATGCGGCGCTCGATCCCAGGACCCTGAGATCCTAACCTGAGCCAAAAGCAGAGACTTAACCCACTGAGCCACCCAGGCACCCCCAAAGATGAATATTTTTATTTAAATAAATTATGTGGGGCTTTCCCCCCCTGATTTGTTGATTCTTCTCAGCAGTCACTGAAGTATATTTAAAAATCTCCCCTGAGAGTGTTAGTTTCTCTTTCTAGTTCCATTGGTTTTACTTTAATATATATGTATATTTAAAGATTTTATTTATTTATTTGACAGAGAGAGGGAGAGAGAGAATATGCACAGAGGTAGAAGCAGACTCCCTACTGAGCAGAGAGTCCATCCCAGGACCTTGAGATCATGACCAGAGCCAAAGGCAGACACTTAACTGACTGAGCCACCCAGGTGCCTGATTACATTTAAGGGAATTAACTTGTTGTATATAAGTTTACAATCTTTTATCTTCCTTTGAATTAAGCCTTATGTATGCTAATATAGTAGTCTCTTCTTTGTATTGCCCTCTGTCTTAAAGCTATTTTTAAAATAGTAATACGCCTAAATGACTTTATTTTGGTTAGTATTTAATTGGGTCTTGAGACAAAATACCTCTCAGTTCTTATGTTTTACCTTTTTTTTTCTTTAATTTTTTAATTTTTATTATGAAGTACGGCTGGTATACAATGTTTTATCAGTTTCAGTCAACACAGTGATTTGATTCTGTGTATTATTCCCTGCTCACCACAGTTAAGTATAGTTACCATCTGTCACTGTACAATGTACTTAAAATATTATTGACTATCTTGATTATCTACTTTTCATCACTGTGACTTATTTTACAACTGGAATTTTCTACCTCTTAATCCCCTTTACCTACTTGGCCAATCCCCACAACACCTTCTCTCTGACAACCACCAGTTTTTCTCTGTATTTGAAAGTCTGTTTTTGTGTTTTGCTTTGTTTTTCAGATTCTATGTATCAGTGAAATCATTTGGTATTTGTCTTTACTGTTTGACTTATTTCATTAATACCTTCTAGGTCTATCCATGTTGTTGCAAATGACAAGATCTTATTCTTTTTTGTGGCTGAGTAATATCTTGTTACACACACAGACACACACTCTGTTCTCCATTTATATACATCTGTATACACACACGTATATGTACACACACACACACACACACACACACACACACACTACTTTATCCACTCATGTACTGGTGGTCACTTAGGTTGCTCCTGTGTTCTGGCTATTATAAATAATCCTACAACAAACATAGGGTACATTCATCTTTTCAAATTAGTGGTTTCATTTCTTCGATAAATACCCAGAAGTGGAATTACTGAATCATGATATTTCTACTTTTAATTTTTTGAGGAAACTCCATGCTGTTTTCCACAGTGGCTGTACCAATTTACATTCCCACAAACAGTGCACAAGGAGTCCTCTTTTTTGCCACATCCGCGTTATTTCTTGTCTTTTTGATACTAACTATTCTGACTGGTGTAAAGTGATATCTCATTGTAGTTCTGACTTGCATTTCCCTGATGATTAGTGATGTTGAATGTCTTTTTATGTGTCTGTTGGCCATCTGTGTTACCTTCTTTGGAGAAATGTCTATTCAGGTTCTCTGCCCATTTTTAAGAAGATTTTCTTTTGGTGGTGAGTTGTATGTATTCTTAATATATTTTGTATATTAACCCCTTATCAAATGCATCAGTTGCAAATATCTTCTCCCATTCAGTAGGTTGTCTATTCATTTTGTTGATGGTTTCCTTTGCTGTGGAAAAGCTTATTTTGGTGTAATGTGTGTGTGTGTGTGTGTGTGTGTCCTTTATTTCTCTTGCCTGAGGAGAATACCCATAAATATGTTACTAAGGTCAATGTCCAGTGTTGTCTAAGAAAATGGCCCATTTTAATTTCCTTGCATATAGTTGTCCAGTTTTTTCAACACTATTGAAGATACTACCTTTCCTCATTGTATATTCTTGCCTCCCTATCATAGATTAATCGACTATGTAACTGTGGGTTTATTTCTGGGCTCTCTATCTTGTTGCGATGATCTCTAATAGTACCATACTGTTTTAATTATTATGAACTCTGTAATGTATCTTGAAATCTGGGATTGTAAAACCTCCAGCTTTATTGTTCTTTCTCAAGACTGCTTTAGCTATTCAAGATCTCTTGTGCTTCCATACAAATTTTAGACTTACTTGTTCTAGTTCTGAGAAAAGTACTATTTGTATTTTGATAGTGATTGTACTGAATCTATAAATTGCTTTGGACCATATGGACATTTTAACAATATCAACTCTTCCAATCCATGATTATGGTCCATCTTTACATTTATTTGTATTTCCTTCAATTTTTTTGATCAAAGTCTTAGAGTTTTAAGAGTATAGGTCTTTCACCTCCTTTAATTTATTCTTATTTTATTCTTTTTGGTGCTACTATAAATGGGATTATCTTAATTTCTCTTCCTGCTACTTCATTATTAATGTATAGAAAGATAGCAGTTTTCTATACATTAATTCTGCATTCTGCAACCATACTGAATTCACTTGTTAGTTCTAACGGATTTTTAGTGGAGTCTTTAGGGTTTTCTATATGTAGTTACGATATGATCTGCAAATAGTGAGTTCTACTTCTTCCTTATGAATGTGGATGCCTTTTGTTCCTTTTTCTTTTCTGATTGCTGTGGCTAGGACTTCTAGTACTATGTTGAATAGAAGTGGTGAGAGTAAACATGTCTTATGTCTAATATTAGAAGAAAAGCTTTCAATTTTTCACCACTGAGCATGATGTTAGCTATGGGTTTTTCATATATGGCCTATTTTTAAAAAGGATTTTATTTATTTATTTGATAGAGAGTGAGAGAGAGAATGACAGGGAAGAGGGTCAGAGGGAGAAGCAGACTCCCCATGGAGCCAGGAGCCCGATGCGGGACTCGATCCCAGGGTTCCGGGATCATGACCTGAGCCGAAGGCAGTCACCTAACCAACTGAGCCACCCAGGTGCCCCCATATATGGCCTTTATTATGTTGAGGTATGCTCCCTTTAAGCCCTCTACTGAGAGTTTTTTATCATAGACAGATGTATTTTGTCAAGTGTTTTTTCTGCATCTATTGACACACTTATATGATTTTTTTTATCCTCCCTCTTGTTAATACGAGGTATCACATTGATTCATTTGTGAATAATGAACCATCCTTACATTCCTGAAATAAATCCCACTTGGTGGTGTTGAATGACCCTCTTAATGTATTGCTGAATTCAGTTTGCTAATGCTCTGTTGAGGATTTTTACATCTATGTTCATCAGGGATACTGGCTTGTAGTTTTCTTTTCTTTGTAGTGTTTGTCTGGTTTTGCTACTAAGGTAATAAAGGCTGGCCTTGTTGAATGAATTTGAAAGCTTTTCTTCCTCTTCTTTTTTTCAGAATAGTTTGAGAAGAACAGGTATTAGCTCTTTAAATGTTTGGTAGAATTCACTGATGAAGACAACTGGTCCTGGACTTTCATTTGTTGGGAATTTTTTTTTTATTACCAGTTCAATTTTCTTCAGGTTTTCTATTTCAATTTTCTTCAGGTTTTCTATTTCTTTCTGATTCAATTTTGAAAGATTTTATGTTTCTAAAGATTTATCCCCATTTCTTCTAGGTTGTCCAATTTGTTGCCATCTAATTTTTCACTGTATTCTCATAATCTTTTGTATTTCTGTGGTGTCAGTTATTATTTCTCCTCTTTCATTTCAGACTTTTATTTATAAATACATACATACATACATACATACATAATTTTATTTACTTTCTCTCATTTTTTTTTTTTTCCAGAATCTGGCTAATGATTTGACTATTTGATCTTTTCAAAGAACCAGCTCTTATTCTCATTAATTTTTTTTTGGTCTCTATTTCACTTATTGCCACACTAATTTTTATTACTTCATTCCTTCTACTAACTTTGAGCTTTGTTTGTTTATTTGTTTTCCTAGGTCCTTTAGTTGTAAGTTAGATTGAGATTTTTCTTATTTCTTGAGGTAGGCCTATATTAGTATAAATATCCCTCTTAGAACTGCTTTTGCTGTGTCCCAAAGATAATGAACAGTTGTGTTTCCATTTTCATTTGTCTCCATGAATTTTTTTTTTTTAATTTCCTCTTCAATTCTTTACTGACCCACTGGTTGTGTAGTCCCCATGTGTTTGTGTTTGGGTTTTTCCAGTTTTTTTTTTTCCTTGTAATTAATTTCTAGTTTCATACTGTTATATTCAGAAAAGATGCTTAATATGATCTTGATCTTGTTAAATTTATTGAGATTTGTTTTGTGACCTAACGTGATCTATCCTAGAGAATATTTCATGCTCATTTGAAAAGAATGTGTATTCTACTGTTTTTGGGTGGTATATTCTGTATATATTTGTGAAGTCCATCTGGCTGAATGTATGGTTCAAAGCCAGTTTTCTTATTTTCTGTCTGGGTGGTCTATACATTGATATAAATGAGGTGTTAAAGTCCCCTATGGTTATTGTATTACTGCCAATTTCTCCCTTTAAATGTGTTAATACTTGCTTTTGGATTGAACCCTTTTAATCATTATATAATGACTTTATCTTTTTTTTAAATTATTATTTTTAAAATTAATTTGTTTTAGCATAACAGTATTCATTATTTTTTCACCACACCCAGTGCTCCATGCAATCCATGCCCTCTATAATACATACCACCTGGTACCCCAACCTCCCACCCCCCTGCCACTTCAAACCCCTCAGAATGTTTTTCAGAGTCCATAGTCTCTCATGATTCACCTCCCCTTCCAATTTCCCCCAACTCCCTTCTCCTCTCTAACTCCCCATGTCCTCCATGCTATTTGTTATGCTCCACAAATAAGTGAAACCATATGACAATTGACTCTCTCTGCATGACTTATTTCATTCAGCATAATCTCTTCGAGTCCCGTCCATGTTGCTACAAAAGTTGGGTATTCATCATTTCTGATGGAGGCATAGTACTCCATAGTGTATATGGACCACATCTTCCTTATCCATTCGTCCGTTGAAGGGCATCTTGGCTCTTTCCATAGTTTGGCGACCGTGGCCATTGCTGCTATAAACATTGGGGTACAGATGGCCCTTCTTTTCATGACATCTGTATCTTTGGGGTAAATACCCAGGAGTGCAATTGCAGGGTCATAGGGAAGTTCTATTTTTAATTTCTTGAGGAATCTCCACACTGTTCTCCAAAGAGGCTGCACCAACTTGCATTCCCACCAACAGCGTAAGAGAGTTCCCCTTTCTCCACATCCCCTCCAACACATGTTGTTTCCTATCTTGTTAACTTTGGTCATGTTCATCATCACTAGCCCTCAGGGAGATTCAAATTAAAGCCACATTGAGATATCATCACCTTACACCAGTTAGAATGGCCTTTGTCTTTTATTACAGTCATTGTTTTAATATCTATTTTGTCTGATGTAAGTATTGCCTCTAAACCTTTTCTTTTTCCACCTCCATTTCCATGGATTATCTTTTTCTATCCTTCACTTTCAGTCTATAAGTGTCTTCTGTCATGAATTTTTCTCTTATAGGCAAGATGGGTCTCGTTTGTTTATTCTTTTTAAATCCATTTTTTTGGGCACCTGGGTGGCTCAGTGGGTTAAGCCTCTGTCTTCGGCTCAGGTCATGATCTCAGGGTCCTGGGATCGAGTCTCGCACTGGGTTCTCTGCTTGGCAGGGAGCCTGCTTCTTCCTCTCTCTCTCTCCCTGCCTGCCTCTCTGCCTACTTGTGATCTCTCTCTGTCAAATAAATAAATAAAAACTTTAAAAAAAAAATTTTGTTGCTACAAAAGTTGGGTCATTTTGTCAGCCTATGTTTTTTGCTTAGAGCATTTAGTCCATTTATATTTAAAGTAAATATTATAAAGTGATGTAAATAAAATTAAAATATATTTAAAGTAATTATTAAAGTATATTTAAAGCAATTAAAAATAAATTATTAAATTTATATTTAAAAGTAATTATTAAAGTAATGATAAAGTAATTATAAATATATACTTATTGCCATTTTGCTAATTTTCTGGTTGTTT
The DNA here is from genome assembly GCF_030435805.1 of Mustela lutreola. Lineage (NCBI taxonomy): Eukaryota > Metazoa > Chordata > Mammalia > Carnivora > Mustelidae > Mustela > Mustela lutreola. The sequence goes on along the minus strand of NC_081297.1, from coordinate 82,247,396 downwards.
TTATAGTTCTTCTCTATTCCTTTCTTCTTCTGTTCTCTTCCTTTGTGGTTTGATTACTTTCCTTAGTGTTATGCTTGGATTTCTTTCTCTTTATTTTTTTGTGTATCTGCTATGGAATTTTTGATTTGTGGTTACTATGGGATTCATATTTAACACCCTACGTATTTAGCAGTCTATGTTAAGCTGATAATCCCTTAAGTCCAAACATATTCTAAAACACTAAATTTTTATTCCCCATCCATATTTTATGTATATGAAATCATATTTTACTTCTTGTGTATTCTTTGGCTAATTTTTATAGATATGATTGGCTTTTACTATTTTTGTGTTTAACCATCATATTGGCTTCATACATAGTTGATTACTACTTTTATCAGTGAATTTTTTCCTTTCATAATTTTCTCATTTCCAATTATGGTCTTTTCTTTCCATGTAAAGAATTCCCTTTAACATTTCTTATTAAGTCTGGTTTAGTGGTGATAAATTCCTTTGTTTGTCTGGGAAATTATCTCCCCTTCAATTCTGAATCATAACCTTGCTGGGTCGTAGGCTTTTTCCTTTTAGCTGTTTCAATGTATCGTGCCCCTATCTTCTGCCCTGAAAAGTTTCTGCTGAAAAGTCAGCTGATAGCCTTATGGGGTTTCCTTTATATGAGTTCACTTTTCTCTTGTGGCTTTTAATATTCTCTCTTAAGGTTTTGCTATTTTAATTATGTGTTTTTGTGTGGACCTCCTAGGGTTTATTTTGTTTGGGGCACTCTGATTCCTGGACCTGGATATCTGTTTCCACCCCCAGATTAAGGAAGTTTTCAGCTATTATTTTTTCAAATAAGTTTTCTGTCCCCTTCTCTCTTTTCTTTTTCTGGGGTTACTATAATGTGAATGTTATTCTGCTTAATGATATCACTGAGTTCCCTTAACCTATTCTTATTTGTTATTATCATTCTTTCTTTTTGCTGTTAAGGTTGGTTATCTTCCATTTTCCTGTCTTCCAAATTATTGGTCCATTCTTCTGCATCCTCTAATATGCTGCTGATTCCCTCTAGTGTATTTTTCCTTTCAATTAGTGTACTCTTTAATTCTAACTGCTTATTTTTTATAGTTTCTATCTTTTTGTTGAAGTTCTCATTGTGTTCATCCACTTTTTTTTCAAATCCAGTGAGTACCTTTATGATCATTACTTTGAATTCTTTATCGGGCTTGTAAAAGGGATAATTAACTAAATAAGTTGGTTGCAAAGAATATGAAATAAAATTAAATGCCTTTATTTTCCCTTCTTTAAATATTAAACTTAAGTCCAGAAATATAATTAGGCCAAAATGCAAGAAAATTTCATTGACTAGGAATTTTATCATTGTTTTAATATGTGTACTACACAGTATTTAAGAAAAATCAAAAGATGTCAGTATTAAAAAGAAAGTCTCTATCTTTGCACAGGGCACTGTCAATTTCTTAACTGCCAGAAATGCCTCCACAAAATGCTAAGGTGTCACGGTACAGGGTGACTTTTCTCTATCATGAACAAATGCAACATGTTTCCAGTATACACTAGCATAACATAAAGTAAACTTGACTAGTCACTCAAGACAAAGAAGCACTAAGCACCTAACATGGTGCTGAAAACAATTTCTTTTTAATACATGTTTGCTAAATGATGGACTTATGATGCAAATATAAGCTATAGCTCACAGTATTGGCTTTTGCAATGTTTATACCCTCATCATATTCCAAAAGGGTTAAGGCAACTAAAAAACATGAATAAAAATGATAAAGATAAACACACTGAGAAGAAAAGTTGCAACTTTTCTTCTTAGTAGGTGAACAAGATGGAGCTAGTAAGCATGTACTTGATAACTTCATCTGCACTGTAAGGTAAGATTTAAAAATGAACATATTATCTTTCTGTTGAAGCACCATGTTATTTACTGCATTTTTCTTTTCTAAAAGTAGTCAGAATAAACAGAAAATGGGATTTTTCCTAATCAGGGGTCTGGGAACTAGGAATCCATGTTTTAGCTCAAGAAAACATTTTAGGGGCGCCTGGGTGGCTTAGTGGGTTAAAGCCTCTGCCTTTGGCTCAAGTCATGATTCCAGGGTTGGGATCAAACCCTGCATCAGGCTCTCTGCCCAGTGGGGAGCCTGCTTCTCCCTCTCTCTCTCTGCCTGCCTCTGCCTACTTGTGATCTCTCTCTGTCAAATAAATAAATAAAAATCTTAAAAAAAAAAAAAAAAGAAAAAAAAGAAAACATTTTAGTTCCACAAATCATTGTTTAGGATAAACAACAGTAGAAAAGAAGGCAGTGCAGACTCTAGTCTGAAGGTCAGTAAAATCTGGGGGGAGACAGAGAATAAGTGTGTTTATAGATTTTATTTAAGCACGGGGGAATAGTAATAAGTAAAAGTGTACCTGCAAGCTGTATTATGGAACCAAATAAACAAAAAAATAGAAATCTATATTTAATACAAACAACCATAAACCACAAGAGGAAGTATAAACCACTTTATCGCAGATTCCCAGAAAGTCCACTTACCTATTGCTTGAGCTAAGGCTATTACAACCTCCTGGCAAGTTGTAACTTCGGTGACCCCACAAACAATCCTCTGAACTCCATCCACCCATACTTTAAGTTCCATGGTGTAGCAGCCAGTCACCTAAGGGCCCTGAGACTGGTCATCAAGGTGTCAGGTCATGTCGCTGGCTATGGAAATATGGGGAAGGCAGAGTCTTGTGTAGTCAGCTAAAAAGAAGAAAAAACATTTTTAATAAAACGAGTCTTTAAATTTCTTTTACTAAGTATTATGTGAAATAAATTCTAATATCTCATAATCCTACCACCATTAATGACCATGTACATACTTACTTTACTTTATAGAACTGTATTTGGTAGCATGAATACAACTATAGTCACCTATTCATGATAGTGACTCATATTATTATAATTTTCATAATTATAATTTTCATCATAAAGTAACTCTAAGAAATCAAAAAGTAACTCTAAGAAATCTTACTTACTTGACTAAGCCCTACTGCTCAACATATAAGCTATTCCTTTCTTTAAAAAAAAAAAAAAACTCATTAGGATCATTTGTAAGGTTAAAAAACAGTTTTTGTCATTTTTTGAAAAATAAACCAGTTGAACCAGTTTCCATAGCCTTGTGAGCATCTGTAAATGTATCTTCAGGACTCCACTGCATTCCTTGGTTTCATGTGTCCCTTGCCTCCCTCCCTTCCCCGAAGGACTGAGAGTGCGGTCTTCAACACTCAAACTCCAACACCAACCACAGCATAAGGCACAAGTGTGCAGAAAGCAGATGATGGAAATTAATTTCTTTATTGGCTGACAACTTCCCCATGAATGAACTGCTTGTCCTTTTCTCATTTATTTAACTGGGGTTTGACAGTATTCTTAAATTACAAGAGTTATTCTAATAATATAAACCTCAACTTTTTGTTACACTTGCTGTTTCCCCATTGTTTGATTTTTTTCTTTAAAGCTGCATTATATATATGTCTTTCACATTCTCACACAATCAAACCAAATGCCTTGATTTCTTGTATTGATTAGAATGTTATTATTAACTGGTTAAAAATCAATTGTACACAATTCTTTTTCCTGTAGGTTTTTAAAATCTCAGCTCTTCCTGTGTTAAAACTAATCAATCAATGATTTGTCTACTGTCTTATGATTCTATTTTCTTATTGGTTTTGAAAAGAATGCTAAAGTTTATGAGATGCAATAAACATTGATTTAATTAAAATGATTTAAATTTATTTAAAGGTTGATGATGGAACTGGTGTTTCAGGATCAATGACTTATTGAAAAGCTTATTTTAAAAACACTAAAAACATGTCTAGTAAAAGAGTATAATATAGTCCTTGTGCATTTTCTTAAAAGACCTAAGATAGTTCTAGGCCACCCGTCACCTGGGTATATAAGTCAGAACACACATGAGTGAAGGAGAATAAACCTATTGCTCTCTCTAGAGAAGGTACAAAAATACTTTTTTTCATGCTGAAAACAAGGGAAAGGATGGACCATTTCCCAGTGTGTTGATTTGGCTCCTTCTGCCTCCACACTGAAGTGCCAAGGTGGTTTCATAAACCCCCTGTATGCCCAGAAGAAGAGCCACTTGCCTCTGACACGCTAATTTCCACAACTGTGTTCCTCAGTTATGAAATCTCACAAGAGGCTAAAGTTTCTGGGGTGTGAGGGCGGGGGGGGGGGAGGGGATGCTCCAACTTTATTTGTAAGAAATCTTGCAAATAAAGTTAAACAAGTTTTCTTTCTACAGTTATAGTACTCTGAGCATTTAATAGGCACACTTGAAATTCCAAATGAGAGGTTTATATATGCTACTGTCCTCAATCCATTTAAAGACCATTTAAGGAAAGGAAACAGTCAGAATCTGACTCCTCAGATTCCTGCTGGAAATGCTCCTCTCTTAAAATAAGAGATTTTTCCTTCTCCACCAGGTGCTCTATTTACTAAAAATAGAATATGTATTATTCTTTTTGGAATAAAATTAAGATTAAAAAATGGTCACACATTAATATATTGTATTAAATTAATATGTTAAAATTAAATTATTTTATTAAATAAAAAACTTAGCTGAGTTTAAAAAAAACTAAGCTGAATTAAAATCTATTTAATACCTAGTCCATTGTTTTTCATTAAAAGATCTTAAACTTGGGAAACCTAGCAAGAAAGATCTCATTAAAGGCCTCCTCCCCCAAAAGAAACCTATCATTTAAAAGAAACTTATGAGGTCCATTTTTAAGTTCTATAAAGATTTTAGTACACCACCTCTTATTTTCTTATCTTGAATTATCATTGTTTTACCTCAAACTTTTAACCATTAAGTGAATACAAATGAACATAAAGCACATGCATATCTGTTAAATATTACAGAGTATAATAACGTTGTGGGAGAACATTGAGCATAAATAATATTGCTTAGTTGATATAAACTTGCAAGGTGTTTATCCTCTTTATCAGAGACTTCCTACCACGGCTCATCACAGAGAAGACCAGCATCTGCATTTTTCTTCTAACACCATTAATACTTTCAAACTGAAATCCTTAAGGAAAGTAAAAAAGATGCCTTAACAGATCAGATCAATGAACCACATGGTCCAAAATTTTATTTCTAGCAGAGCCCCTGTTTTCCAAATATGGCTTCTGTCAAGTTTGGGGCTGTACTAACAATCATCCCCCTAGCTTCCCTCAAAATCGTGGTGTTATTCATGAAAGTCATTTGAAGAATCTGTCTTCTCGGTGGAAGCCCCTACTACTCCCTTCTGTGCTGTGGTCCAGAGCCCAACTCCCACGATTTGCTCCCAGCCCCAGAACTAGACTAGAGGGAAAACGGAAGTCCTACACTGTAGGTGCGTATGGTGGACTGCTCATCATTGGGACTAAGGACTCAAGAAGCTAAGGGGCTTTGACATCTCAGTTGGAATTTGGAATAAATTTTTCCATGGAAACAATAATGTAGGTAGAAGTAAGGTTCTATTGCAAGGGTATTATTATAGTTGTTGTTTTTACCATAAGGTTTCTATATTCAAATCATTATTATTTTAACTATTATAATGAAAAATTAGGTTTATTCAGTAACATGTTACTGGGAACAAGTGTTCTTTAGTTAAAAACTATTTATTATCTTGAAAGCATATTGGAATTAAGCATCTACATTTGTGGAGACACACTCCCCCAAGAACAGTGCTTTAATGAAACAATTTTAGTCAATCCTCATTATTCATGGGTTCCTTATTTGTGAATTCACACACTCACTAAAATTTATTTGTAACTCCAAAATCAATATTTATGGCACTTTCAGAGTCATTCAAAGACATGTATACAGCTGTGAAAAATCTGAGTGGTCTGACCTACACATTCCCAGCTGAGGTCATAAAGAAGCATTATTCTGCCTTCTTGTTTCAGCTCTCATACTGTTGACAAGTTACCTCTTCCCAGTGTATTTCGTGCCATGTTTTGGCATTCTTGTAGTTTTTGTTGGTGATTTCACTGTTGAAAATGGCTCCCAAGCATAGTGCTGACATAAGTATAAGAAGGCTGTGATGTGACTTATGGAGAAAAGTATGTGTTGTTAGGTATGAATTATAGAGCTACTGGCTGTGAGTTTAATGTTAATGAATCAACGACATGTGTCAAATAAGGTATTTTTTTACAGAAAAACACAGAAAACAAAGTGATGTATTGATCAGCCGATGAAACTGTTGTGACCAAGGGCTCTCACAAAAAACAAGAATTGACTGAAAGCTTTAAAATGATCTAACTTCCTTGTGATGCTACCATCAGGCTACTGCTAAGCAAACTGCATTACCCCCTGGACCCTAGACACAAACATACAGGTGGTTTAGTGCCAATTTTAACATTTCTTTCATGTCCAGTTTTGCTCAATATCTATGGTTATTGCATATTAAAGCATTCTTTATAGAAAGAGCCTACAGATAAAATGTGTTATAATAAAATCTTCACAATCAAACTAGCTATTTTAAATAAAACATTGATGCTAGCCACTAGTTCTTCTGGCACCGTACAGAGATTATGCACAATGAACACTGTATATTATGAAGAGTACTTACTAGAACTAATAATCAGATACCCCAATTCTCTTTTGTACAGAAAGCTAGTTAAAAAATAAAATCTATGAGGCCAGCATCACCTTGATCCCAAAACCAGACAAGGATCCCACCAAAAAAGAGAGCTATAGACCGATATCCTTGATGAACACAGATGCGAAAATACTCAACAAAATACTAGCCAATAGGATTCAACAGTACATTAAAAAGATTATTCACCACGACCAAGTGGGATTTATTCCAGGGCTGCAAGGTTGGTTCAACATCCGCAAATCAGTCAATGTGATACAACACATCAATAAAAGAAAGAACAAGAACCATATGATACTCTCAATAGATGCTGAAAAAGCATTTGACAAAGTACAACATCCCTTCCTGATCAAAACTCTTCAAAGTGTAGGGATAGAGGGCACATACCTCAATATCATCAAAGCCATCTATGAAAAACCCACCGCAAATATCATTCTCAATGGAGAAAAACTGAAAGCTTTTCCGCTAAGGTCAGGAACACGGCAGGGATGTCCATTATCACCACTGCTATTCAACATCGTACTAGAGGTCCTAGCCTCAGCAATCAGACAACAAAAGGAAATTAAAGGCATCCAAATCGGCAAAGAAGAAGTCAAATTATCACTCTTCGCAGATGATATGATACTATATGTGGAAAACCCAAAAGACTCCACTCCAAAACTGCTAGAACTTATACAGGAATTCAGTAAAGTGTCAGGATATAAAATCAATGCACAGAAATCAGTTGCATTTCTCTACACCAACAGCAAGACAGAAGAAAGAGATATTAAGGAGTCAATCCCATTTACAATTGCATCCAAAACCATAAGATACCTAGGAATAAACCTAACCAAAGAGACACAGAATCTATACTCAGAAAACTATAAAGTACTCATGAAAGAAATTGAGGAAGACACAAAGAAATGGAAAAATGTTCCATGCTCCTGGATTGGAAGAATAAATATTGTGAAAATGTCTATGCTACCTAAAGCAATCTACACATTTAATGCAATTCCTATCAAAGTACCATCCATCTTTTTCAAAGAAATGGAACAAATAATGCTAAAATTTATATGGAACCAGAAAAGACCTCGAATAGCCAAAGGGATATTGAAAAAGAAAGCCAACGTTGGTGGCATCACAATTCCGGACTTCAAGCTCTATTACAAAGCTGTCATCATCAAGACAGCATGGTACTGGCACAAAAACAGACACATAGATCAATGGAACAGAATAGAGAGCCCAGAAATAGACCCTCAAATCTATGGTCAACTAATCTTCGACAAAGCAGGAAAGAATGTCCAATGGAAAAAAGACAGCCTTTTCAATAAATGGTGCTGGGAAAATTGGACAGCCACATGCAGAAAAATGAAATTGGACCATTTCCTTACACCACACACAAAAATAGACTCAAAATGGATGAAGGATCTCAATGTACGAAAGGAATCCATCAAAATCCTTGAGGAGAACACGGGCAGCAACCTCTTCGACCTCTGCCGCAGCAACATCTTCCTAGGAACAACGCAAAAGGCAAGGGAAGCAAGGGAAAAAATGAACTACTGGGATTTCATCAAGATCAAAAGCTTTTGCACAGCAAAGGAAACAGTTAACAAAATCAAAAGACAACTGACAGAATGGGAGAAGATATTTGCAAACGACATATCAGATAAAGGATTAGTGTCCAGAATCTATAAAGAACTTAGCAAACTCAACACCCAAAGAACAAATAATCCAATCAAGAAATGGGCAGAAGACATGAACAGACATTTCTGCAAAGAAGGTATCCAGATGGCGAACAGACACATGAAAAAGTGCTCCATATCACTCGGCATCAGGGAAATACAAATCAAAACCACAATGAGATATCACCTCACACCAGTCAGAATGGCTAAAATCAACAAGTCAGGAAATGACAGATGCTGGCGAGGATGCGGAGAAAGGGGAACCCTCCTACACTGTTGGTGGGAATGCAAGCTGGTGCAGCCACTCTGGAAAACAGCATGGAGGTTCCTCAAAATGTTGAAAATAGAACTGCCCTATGACCCAGCAATTGCACTATTGGGTATTTACCCTAAAGATACAAATGTAGTGATCCAAAGGGGCACATGCACCCGAATGTTTATAGCAGCAATGTCCACAATAGCCAAACTATGGAAAGAACCTAGATGTCCATCAACAGATGAATGGATCAAGAAGATGTGGTATATATACACAATGGAATACTATGCAGCCATCAAAAGAAATGAAATCTTGCCATTTGCAACAACATGGATGGAACTAGAGCGTATCATGCTTAGCGAAATAAGTCAAGCAGAGAAAGACAACTATCATATGATCTCCCTGATATGAGGAAGTGGTGATACAACATGGAGGCTTAAGTGGGTAGAAGAAGAATAAATGAAACAAGATGGGATTGGGAGGGAGACAAACCATAAGTGACTCTTAATCTCACGAAACAAACTGAGGGTTGCCGGGGGGAGGGGGTTTGGGAGAAGGGGGTGGGATTATGGACATTGGGGAGGGTATGTGATTTGGTGAGTGCTGTGAAGTGTGTAAACCTGGTGATTCACAGACCTGTACCCCTGGGGATAAAAATATATGTTTATAAAAAAATATATATATATATACAGTGGAAAAACAAAAAAACAAAAAAACAAAAAAAAAAAAAAGAAGTGAAGGGGTAGGAAGCCTAGACAAGAAGCTTAGAGGAAGAACTACTCAATTTAAAGCAAAAAACAAGAACCAGAGGTACCTGGTTTTCTCAGTCAAGAGGGTGTGGGACTCTTGATCTTGGGGCCATGAGTTTGAGCCCCACACGAGGTGTGGAGATTACTAAAAAATATAAATTAATTAAATAAAACCTTAAAAACAAAACAGGGGCTCCTGGCTGGCTCAGTTGGTGGAGCATGCGACTCTTGATCTCAGGATTGAGTCCCACGTTGGGTGTAGAGATTCCTTAAAAACAATAACATCTTAAAAAAAAAAAAAAGACTAAATAAAACAAACAAAACAAAAACTGAAAAAAAAAATAAAATAAAATAAAATCTAGGGGTGCCCAGGTGGCTCAGTCAGTTGGGTGACAGACTCTTGGTTTTGCTCAGGTCATGATCTCGGGAGGTCATGGGATAGAGCCCTGTGCTGGGCTCGGTGCTCAGCGGGAAGTCTGCTTCTTTTTTCCCTTCACCCCTCCCCCTACCTGCATATATGCACTCTCTTTCTCCAATAAATTAATCTTTAAAGAAAAAAAACTAGAGGGAGTTTAGATTACCTCATTCTAAAACTAATTTTATGTGAGAAATGAAGTTATAGAGAACAACTATTATGAAGTAAAAAAGTATTAACTTTTTAATAATCAAATGGTGACTGAGGTAAGGAAAAAAATGGTACCTCTTGCCTGTGGGAGATGGAAAAGTAACCAAACATAAAAACAAATAACAACAACAGGAAAAAAACAACCTGGAGAACATGACAAGATGAAGCACAATGAGAGAGAAGGAGAGGGAGGGTGAAAACACATTAAGAAAGGAAAAAAGTGGGTAAGAAAACAGATTTCGTCTAGACAAATAACAGTTTCTGGAAAACTGCCTCAGATGCCAGTCATGGGTTGCTTGCTCCTCAACTGCAGTATTCAGCTGATGCATGTTTACAACACTCTGGTTCTGTATTTTGGAAACCCAGTTAAATGTTTGGTTGCTTGTAGCAAACCCATTATTTTGCTATAATACAGTCCTGTAAACTCTGTCACAGAAAGTAGGTTGTCATAAAAGGCACACAATGTTCAAAAGTGGACACTAAGGCAGAGGACTTCAGCGATATCAATCAAAGCCTCCCAAAATGAGATATTAAGAACAATAGTCCTGTGACATGCACCAAGGAAATAAGGCTCCCCAGTCTAACAATTCTGGGAAACATTTTTCAAAACACGTTGGCTCTGGGAGACCATGTGCAGCAGATACCTCACAGCAGAGAAACTGGTTAAACTCTGTTAAACTAGGACTCAGTGACATAGCACAGAGGATGAGATAGTGGCAAAGAGCCACAATGCGTACAACTACAGGATACAAATGACCAAATTCTGAAGACATGCTATATATAAAACAAGATTTCAGCTAGCCCTTTAATGTATTTTGCGACACCCACGAGTGGTGATAGAGACACTGTGTGAAGCTCACTTGTGGGAACAGTAGAGTACAAATGAGAACGTTTAATAGCTTTTCTCTTTTTCTTATATCAAGTCTTAATTGCCACAATTAAGCTATGCCTTCTAAAGATGGGTTTTGTATTTTTCTTATTAGTCATAGAATTTTTTGATAGTATGTTTTTAAAAGTTCACAATGCTAAGCAATATTTGCACATTAATTATTAAATCCAGTAAACCCATGCTCTTTCCTTTACTATTCATCATCCTCAGGTCACAGCATTTAAACATATGCAGTGAAACATTTCCCAAATTTAACATGTTCAAGTGACGATTCTGCAATTATGGCAATGAAAGGCATGAATACTTACTCTCTGCTAAGCATGGAGTATTGTATCTCACTTATTCCTCACGATACAATTCAGTGGGTTAGGTATCATTAGCCTTATTTTAAAGAGAAAAGTGACTCTCAGTTTAAATAACTCTCACAAGGTCAGAAACCTAGGAATTTAGGGGCATATATTCTAAATTGGGATGAGTAAAGAAATTAAAGCATGAATAAGGCACACTTCTCTAAAAGGAGTCAATGTACCCAAATAAATGTTTTTAAAATGCTCTAAGTTACACTAAGAAATCTCACCTACCATCACTTGAAAATTTACTTTTATTAATAACCAATGATCAGACAACATGTATAAATTTTCCATTCTAGAAGAAAGAAAAGAGTAAACCAACTAAATCATGTTGAGAAACTACAGTTTTAATTCAGAGAACCTATAATAAATAACTGCACATGTCAGCAAAATGAGTGTCTCATGATCAGGTTCATTTTCAGTACTAACAAACTATTCCTCCAGTTTTTGAAAATTACATCCAGATTTATTTTTACAGAGTCTAAAATAAATATGTCTGCATATTTATGATAATTTTTAACTCTTGACTTAAATACAAACCAAAGCTTCTAAGAGATTTCTGGCATTTTATTTAAGTTTATACCATTAAAAACTACTTTTTGGAAAGAGCCATTTTTTCAAGGTAACACTGAGTAGTGGAAACAGAATGTACCAAGGTTCAAATCCTGAGTCTATTACTTACTGTATGACTTAAGTCAAGACACAGAACTTTTCAAGAGGCATTTGTGAGAAATGAAATATCTTTTAAAAATGTATTTAGTGCAGGGCTTAGCACAATATATGAATTCAACAAAAGTTAATTCTGTGAATGGAAATAAAAATTGTAACCTTCAAAATTAGAAACTTCTTTATCATATGAAAAATCAACACAAAAACAAAATTTCAGGAATACTATTTTAATAAGAGCATCTTAAAATAAAGTCATTTTAGTTTATTACAGCATGTACCTTAAGAGCAGCCAACATTCTAGAAGTTTTTAAATCAAGACTAGAAATGATAATTGGGATTAGCATCCATATTAAGAAATTTCAAATGCATCTGGTATAAATATGACACAAATCAAGCTAAAGTTACTGGTATAAAAATACTGATCCTGCTATTAAGACCTAGCTTTCTATCCTTAAAAATGTAAAACTTTACAATGAATATAGGTAGTAATTTTAGTTTTTTATTTAGCACCAAATTTGGTGCTATAAGAGCCATTGCCCTCAGCTGAGTTTCTTATTCTAAGCCCCCCTCCAGATAGCTTATTGACAATATTTTTCTAAATCATAAGGTTAAACCCGTAACTATGACTTTGAAATGGAAACTTCTCCCATACACAGAGGTGTTAACCAAATGCTCATAAATGAGTATCAAAAATCTTTTGGGAGTACAGTACTTCACCAGACTGATTTCTGAACTAATAATTTAGGTAAAATTTGATCTATTAATTAAAGCTCCCAGTAGGAATACAGCATTTCTATGTAAGTATAATTTTAAGAGGAAGCAAAATCTGTACAACTGCCCATTTTAGAGAACAAAGCGATGTGTTTCCAGTAACCAAGGATAGTGTCAAAAGCAAACTCTGCTTCTAAATAATTCCTTCTACCAGTCTAATATACAACACTATCAATAAGTAATTTCTTGCTCAGAATGGTTACCATTCGTACATTCTAATATCCCATGGACACAAGGCCATGTTTATTAGACTGAATTCTTCTTTGACTTCTTGTTGACAGAACATTACTAAATCAAGTATTCTGCTTGGGAATTTAACTTGGAACATCATACCCTGAAAAGGATCACAGGAGAAGAAGATACAGAGAGGACAGGGAGCCATGAAACAATGGCTTTCCATTGTCTCCATAAAAGTGATGGAAATGAATGAAGGCCAACACACAGAAACATACAATTTGATATAGGTCAAGTCCTCTGATGGCCCCTATGGCCATCATTGTAAGCCAATTCCTTGTGGTCACAGTTTCTCTAGTGGTAGTAGCCCCGAGTCAACTTTAACTTCCACACAAGTACCCATTAGATCCCAGCACATGCCTCTTTTATTCCTTCCTTTCTACCATTCCATCCTTACCATATTCTTCTTCCCAAGGTAAAAGCCAATCAACAGTATGGAGGTTCCTATAAAAGTTGAAAATAGAGCTACCCTATGACCCAGCAATCACACTACTAGGTATTTACCCTAAAGATACAAATGTAGTGATCCAAGGGGTACATGCACCTGAATGTTTATAGCAGCCATGTCCACAATAGTTAAACTATGGAAAGAACCTAGATGTCTATGAACAGATGAATGGATAAAGAAGATGTGGTGTATATATACAATGAAATACTATGCAGCCATCAAAAACCCCTGAAATCTTGCCATTTTCAATGACACGGATGGAACTAGAGGGTATTATGCTAAGTGAAATAAGTCAATCAGAGAAAGACAATTATCATATGATCTCTCTGATATGAGGAGTTTGAGAGGCAGGCAGACAAACCATAACAGACTCTTTATCTCAGGAAACAAATTGAGGGTTGCTGGGGGGTGGGGTGGGAAGGGAAAAGGTGGTGGGTTATGAACACTGGGGAGGGTGTGTTGTGAACTGTATAAGACTGATGATTCACAGACCTGTACCTGTGAAGCAAATAATACATAATATGTTAATAATAAAAAGCCAACCAACAACACACCAAAATATACTTGGCTCTACCTGGCAAAAGTTGTAGCAAGGAAGTTGTGGATTCCTCGTACTGGAGAAACTGGAGGGACAGGCACAAGATGGCATTTTCGCTCTAGGTAAAGGTCAATCATTTCATAGAATTCACCAAAACCAAATGGATAAGATATCTTGCCTTTCAGAGCTAGCAACTCATTGGCTATCAACTTGTATAATCATTTTACTTAACATAGAAGACTGAGGCCTGGTCAAATTGCATCATTTGATCAAGATCACATGGATACAAGTTAGCCAATATTTGGAATAATACCAGATAATTCTGAAAACAGATATTAAATATATTTACAAATATTGAAATAAATTAAGTGTCCAATATAGAAGCTGTTGAAGGACTTGTTCCTATAAAGAATTCTAGCTAAAATAGACCATAAAATGGGGGTTACCACTGATATAAGAGGAGTATGAAAAAACCATGTGTTGCTGTTCTTGCTAATTTTGTTACATGTTTATGGAAGACAGAACAGTGGGGGACCTTACAAACTTAGTTTTATTGGCACAAAATCTCTTAAGAAATATAAAAATAATATACCAGTGGGTTCCATTTCTTGTAGTATTATAAAAAAGGAAAATAAAAAGCCATCTGCTTTGCACTTATATCTTCTGTTAGGGTCCCAGTCTACTTTGTGGCCAGTTAGAGGCAGTTGGAGGCATGTGTATGGTGCCAAGATCTGAGAGAGCTTAACTCCTATTAGAGCTCTAAGGCCTGGCATGAGGGATCCCATTCTCAAAGTCTTTTTTTTTCCCCCATTCTCAAAGTCTTAATGCAAAAAAACCCTGAACTATGGCCTTAAGCAAATTTGTGGCTTTCACTATAGTGCTATTTCAAGGTTCTCATCCATAATCATTAGAAAACTGGCAGGGAGCAATGTTATAATGTACTTTAAAATATTACTGAACACTTGGTTACATTTTAAATGATAGACGTAAGTGCAAACACATGTGATATTTCTCCTTGAGCAGATGCACTTTAGTATTTTCATTGTAAACCAACCCTTCAAACAAAAACACACTTTGTTATTTGTGAAACAATAAGAATAAATAGCTAATATAGACTGAGCTCTTACTTTGCAATAGATGAAATGTTAACTATTATATTTAATCCATTCAATACCCATCTATATCTCTATGTGACATGAATTATTTTGATACAAATGAGGAAATGGGGGTATAGAGAAATTAGTAACTCGCCCAGAATCACTCAGCCAGCAAGTGGTAGATCTAACTCTGATAATGCTCATAATTACTGAAAAGTTACTTATATTTATGAAATAGAGTTATTAGTAAAGTTTGCCAGGACTCTGTAATCACCATTCCTGGCTCAGGACAGAAAGTAATCAAGTAGATGTGACCATAGGACACAGAAATTCTAGTACTACTAAGCTGAATGATATATTCAGTCTAATTATTGCCACAGAGCTGAGAAGCAAGGAGCTGGTGTTCAATAATCACATCAAACTTAGGAAGGAAAACATGACTCCAGATTCCTGCTGGAAATGCTCCTCCTGCCTCTCCCTTGTGTAGGTGGAGCAGGAATAGAGCTAGGGTCTAAATCCAAGTGTTATCAGACCCCCAAAGCACAAGTTCTTTATTAAAACAAAGGATCTGCAGGGCATAATCGTTTTCTTCTTCACATCTGAATAGATGTGGGCATTTCATGAGTGAGTGTTATCCTTCTGAGTGACAGCAAATTATGTTGTGACCTTATGATCATCATTCAGGTATAATGAACCTATTTTCTGAATTTAGTATTTATGACCTCCTGTGATGAAACCCACTGTTTTACTTAATATGGGATAAAAATAAATTTATTTTTTATTCATGAAATCAAGATCACTACAGACTTATTCATATTTTTATAAATACTGAGCCCATCAAGTATGACAAAGAAACTCATTTTTATATTTGTAATGAAATAAGTGTAAACTTTTCAACAATTTTAACTTATGGTTATAATGGTAACTTTAAATAGCCAAACTTTCTATGTCAAAACACATTTTTTTGAAGGTATAGGAAATTAGTATTTCTAAGCTAAATTAGTATATAAACACTTGAAAGCCAAAATAAAAGAATTTGGGGAATAAATGTTACTGAAATTAATATATGCAGTTTAAAAAAAGAAAATTTGAGTGCCTGACTCCTGGGTCAAAGTAGTTGCCAGACTATTAAACTTGTACTAACTTCAATGTGAAGATTTAAATAACACAGTATATAAAGTGGAACGGTTCAAATATTTCCCCAAATTTCATTACTATACTTACTCAGCTGGTAAAGTACTAAATGCTTTCAGGGCATGGGAACCAGAAATTATATTTGGCAAAACTAAACATGTATGATCCCTAAGTATCTTTGTTAAAGTAGAATTACTTCAATTCAAAGAAGATTTAAAAAGTATGAACAACTGTGAAAAGGCATTTTCCTATAATCCTTGAGTTAAGAAGAACTTTGCTAATTCTATTTATTTCCTTAAGAAAAATCTAATTTAATTAAATAATTAAATTCTTAGATAATCTGCAAAAATAGGAACATCTTTTGGTGATATTTTCAAGTGACAGATATTTTCCACTGCAGAAAAATTTTATTTTTTTTTTTTAAAGATTTTATTTATTTATTTGACAGAGAGATCACAAGTAGGCAGAGAGGCAGGCAGAGAGAGAGGGAAGCCGACTCCCTGCTGGGCAGAGAGCCCAGGGGCTCGATCCCAGGACCCTGAGATCATGACCTGAGCCGAAGGCAGAGGCTTTAACCCACTGAGCCACCCAGGCGCCCCACTGCAGCAAAACTTTAATAGAGAGGTTAATTATTCAGTGTAATGTAACATATAATGCTATTGTTCCAAATTGCCACAGTTTATTCCTCATAATATCTTCAGATGCCATTCTCTTTAAAGGATACAATGTGCTGCTCTGCATTTAGGTGGGGGGCGAGTTTTGGACTTCAAATAATCTAGGAAGTGTTGTACTGTTTTGCGGTCATTCAGCATTATTGGAGAAGATAGCTGCTAAGTTTGAGATGTGTGCTGTGACATTTCGGGGCAAAAGGCATGGTACTTATTGTAAATATTAACAGTGATGCTGACTGAAGTGGTATTCTACTTACAATATTCTATTTAGAGTACTGGGCTTAGGCCGAGTCCCTGCCCTTTACTGAAACCAGCAGAGCCAGGGGAAGATGGCTGTGACCTGTCAGTCAGGAGACCGACTGAGTGAGGAAAGCTCTAACCTAGAGCACATGAATGTGTATAACCTAGAGAGATGAAAATATAAATGGCACAACTGTAAGGCATAGCAACTCAAGCAACTAACTTAAAAATCCTAATATACTTGCCAAATTAAATTGTTTGCTTCAGGGGAAAAAAGAAACCCTTAGTTTTTGTTATGTTTAAATACATTTACTTACATTTCATTAGTATGTCTGACTTCCACAATGTGTTTACATCTCATCAAGCTTTACATTTTCAGAGTAAAAAGCAAAGCTCAACTACTGCTAATCTAGCAGTTATCTTGGCAAAGCTGCCTATAGAACTATCTGCTTGTAGAACTATCATTGAATGAAATGGGTAAAAAAAAATAGGCCAAGGATTATTCCAGTGGTCCCCCAAACCTACCCCTGCCTCAACGAGTTGAAAAGTGGGAGCAAAGCAGCAGCAAGACAATAAATGTGTCACTGTTTAGATAGAACGGGGCTTTCTAGGGAACGGGAATCAAACAGTGTACACACTTTGCAGTTAAGAAAACTGGATTTTTCGAGAAACATTTAATTGAAATTGAACATTTCTGAAATTTTAAGTCTGATAAATTTTCACAAAGCAAATACATCTGTCTAATCACTTTTTAAGACCAGAAAGAACCCCTCTCTTCATCCTGACCCCTTCCTAAAAGGAAGCCATTACTCTGCCCTCCATCATCAGACTAGTTTCACCTGCTCTGCATTTGGTATGAACGGACGACATCACATGAAGTGGTGGCTGCTTTCTTCACATACTGTATGTTTGCTGAGCTTCGCCCATGCTGCTGTGCATAGCTCATTCTTGCTCACTGCAGTAGAGATTTCCATTGCATAAAGAAACCACAATTTGGGTCACCTGGGTGGCCACCAGTGTGGTTAAGCCTCTGCCTTCAGCTTAGGTCATGGTCTCAGGGTCCTGGGATCGAGTCTCGAATCCGGCTCCCTGCTCAGCAGGGAGCCTGCTTTCCCCCCTCTCTGCCTACTTGTGATCTCTCTCTCTGTCAAATAAATAAACAAAATATTTTTTAAAAAAACACCAAAACATAATTTATTTATTTGTCTAGGGTTGACAGACATGGGGGCTCTTCTCAGTTTTGTACACTCGTAGCTTGCAGCGGAACTACTGCACTCTGTGACTACCTGCCAGTGATTCTTCTGCCTTCCTATCTTACCTCTTCCCTTGCATATCCATTTTGTACATTATAGCTGAGAAATCTATCTTTCTTTCTTTCTTTTTAAGATTTTTATTTATTTATTTGACAGAGAAATAGAGCACAAGCAGGGAGAACAGCAGGGGGAGAGGGAGAAGCAGGCTCCCCACGGAACAAGGAGCCTGATCTGGGGCTCAATCCTGGAACCCTGGGATCATGACCAGAGCCTAATGAAGGCAGATGCTTAAGCCACTGAGCCACCCAGGCACCCCAGAAATCTTTTTAAATACACATTTGATTTCCCACTCCTGCTCAGAATCTTCCAAAGGCTCTCTACTGCCTTCAAATAAAAAAACATCTGACAAATCTATAATATTTAAGGTCCTCAAGAGTCACTGATACTCCTTCTTGATCCTCCTGCAACTCTCCCAGCTGCCCTCCCATTATGCTAGGACGTTGTGGTTCACTGAATATCTCATTCTCTCAAGCATCTTTGCACTGTATATGCTATTCTTCCTCCTTAGACAATACTTCTCTGACTTTAGACTCCCTCTAAGCATCTTTCCCCAATCTCTCGGCTCCTCTTCTGATCTGAAGGAGGCCATGCTCTGTGCCTCCAAAAGCATTCTGTTTTTGTTTCATCACAAGACCTCTCACAGAGCTTATCTGCTTACTCTTCTGATTCCTGTTCTACCTCTTGAACCCTTCAGCACCGTGGCTGATACCTGGTGGGTGCACCATATATGTTTGCTGAATAACACAGGTGCTAACTGAACAGGACAGAAACTGACAGTTTACATTTACCGGTGGAAAAAGAGCACAGTACTAATGAGAAAATGTCAGTGTGAATCCAAAGGTGACAAAATCGACATTGAGGTATTTTAAGCCCAGTAAAGCCCTGATTGAAACTCTTAGAATAAATGACACATCTTACCATTAACAATACTACTGTATTATACTGCACTGCGAAAGTCTGTGCTTTTTTTTGTTTTGTTTTTAAGATTTATTTATTTGATCACAGAGAGAGCGAGCATAAGGAGCAGGGGGAGCAGCAGGCAGAGGGAGAAGCAGGCTCCCCATGGAGCAGGGAGCCCCATGTGGAACTCCATCCCAGGGCCCTGAGATCATGACCTGAGTCAAAGGCAGATGCTTGACTGACTGAGCCCCCAGGCATCTCTGCACTGTAGAATTCTTAAATATTATATATCCCAAGGTAATGTCTACAAAAGGAATACTATTGTTTTAATCTACAATTTGTAGCTTCCATGTAATCTTAAAAAAAATTTAGCTGAAATAACTTTTATAGATATTCATTTTTAAATGCTCAGTGCAAGTAATCATACTTATTAAAGAGTAGATAGTAAAATAACTGTGAAAATAATGGTTAATGTTTAGAAATGGAAAAAAAATCAGTGCAGTATAAAATTCTGCTGATACTGCTCTTTAACACCATATCACTTTAAGCAAAGCTCTTCCCTCCCTAAAAACAAATTAATCAAAATAGGCCAAATGTCACCAGTTTAAAAAAAAAAAGACATGCTCCACCCTACACACTCAGAGAGTTTTAATAAAAAGAATGTACGGAATTTAATGAAATCATAACAAAGGAATTGATAGAATAAACAGCACAGACTTCTCAAGCCATTTTCAGATTCTTGTTTATAAATTACCTATCTAAATAACTTATCTAAGATTATGAAGACAAACAGACCCACAGAGAGACCTGTGGCTAATATTCTTTTCCATTTCAAAGCTTGGGAATACACAGAGTGAACACAAATATGCCCTTTTCCAAACTCTTCCTTCAAATATGTTGTTTTCTCTGTAAACACGTTCTGAAATTGCTATGTTTAGCTCACTTAGGTGGGGAAAAGATAAACTGACCTTTTTGATTTGTAAGTATATTATTTCAGAAAAAAGTTAAATAAACATGTACCTCATTTTATTTTTAAAACTAAATCCTAAGAGTTCCAAAACATTTACAATAACTAGCAATTTGTATTCTCAATGATTCTGTCATAAACAAGAAGTTATTAAGTCTTAGATATTTTGAATTTGTAAGAACAGTATTTCTGTAGAGCTATTGAACAAAATTAGAAATCTGCACCTAGAGCTGAGAAGACAGATCCAACACATCATAGGATCAGAGAGGTGACTTAAAGCTATAGAACTCATTCCAGTTTACACTGTGTCCTTAAATAGTATCTCCTTAGCAAAAAAAAAAAAAAAAAAAAAAAAAAAAAAAAAAAAAAAAAAAAAAAATTTTTTTTTTAAGATTTTATTTATTTAAGATACAGAGAGAGAAGAGAGAGAGAGAGAGAGTGAGTCTGGTTGTAGGGAAGGGGCAGAGGGAGAGGGAGAAGCACACTCCCTACTGAGCAGGGAGCCCACACAAGGCTCAATCCAGGACCCTGAGATCATGACCAGGGAAGAAGGAAGGCACTTAACTGACTGAGCCATCCAAGCACCCTTCCTCAGCATTATTGTACAAATTTGTATCAGGCTGTCCTGTGCTTCCATTGTAAGACTGATCAAGACATGCAATTTAGTATTTTAATATACTAAATATGTGTATGTGTATGTGTATGTGTATTTATACACACATGTGTGTGTGTGTGTGTGTGTGTGCATGCCCAAAGACACAGACACATAATGCTTCTCTCTCTCTCTCCTTCCTTTAACTATAATTTAAACTAGAAATCAAAGTTCCTTTCCTTTATAATTGCTAATCTGGTGAATAAAGAGCATGCTCTTTTATATTAGTAATACCTTCAAGTTATATAACTATGCAATGTCAAAGCCAGGAGATCAATGCATTTCTGATTGTCTAAATTTCCACAAATCCGTACAGATATTCATCTAACTAAGCTTCCAAAGAAGTAAAAAAGTATAGACCTCCGAGGAACAAACTAAACAATGAAATACTCTAAAAGCTGTATATATCAAAACTAATGTAAGGAATCTCAAAAAACTCACGGCTTATGTTTTAATGTGATGGACAGCAACATATTTAGGGGAAAAGATAGATTTTAAATAAATTATTAAATTTTAGACTGTGAAAAAAATCACAGAGAATAAAACCTGTATATAAAAATATTAATATATTAAATTCATCTTCATTCTATATAAAAGTAGTCAGTGCTCAGAAAACAATAGAGAGTCTCAGTCCAAATAAAGAGTCAGCAGCTACCTTACTAATAAAATGGGAATCAAGAATTCAAGGCCTAACAAATTTACTCTTTAAAAGCCAGTAGATTTAATATCCAAAAGCTGAAAAGGTTGGGAGGAGGAGGATGGAAGGGAGTGAAGAGGAGCATACAGGAGGTTTCAGCACAGTCGCAGGAGATAAAAGTTTTTACAGTCAAGAGGTATCGATCTATAATCAGTTCACTGAAACACTAGTAGAAGCATAACTTTAACTTTGCGGAAGTTTTTCCACTGCTCGAAATTTACCTAGAAGTGACAGAATGACCAAGAGAATGAAGTTGTTAATTTTTAAAATTCAAATCCAGGCAACCAATTATTTGTACTTAGCTACTGAAGCAGAAATCCTATGTTAAGGAAATAAACGATGTCCTAATTTCCTTTTTTAAAAATCAAGAACACTAATATAATTAAAGTTATGAGTCAATAACAACTACAAAAGCCAAAAATCAAAACAAAATCAAAACAAAAAATCAACTGTTCAAATGAATCTAATACTCAAATTTGTGGAGATCCTATCCAATTCAAGAAAATGAAACAATGATTTTATTTTAAATACATAATGTATCGATGAGGGTTGGATAATTTATAAAGTTAGCTAAGCAGTTATCACTATCATTTTGTGATAGTGATATCCCACTCCCACTTCCAAAAACAAAAAACAAAACAAAACACCAAACAGTTGAGGCTATCAGGTTCAAGAGGGTTCAAAAGTTAAGGTAAAAGAGTTAGGTAAAGACTAATCTTTAGTCCTCTAACATCCAGCCTCAATAGGAGTCTAGATTGAAATTGAAATTAAGACTACCCACTCAGACCCCTATCAGCCTCCCAGATTTATCACAAGGGATCTATAAGGAGCAGATAAACCAAGAGGACACTTTCTACCGGCCTAACAAAAAACAAGGAATGGAGTTCGCCTTATCTACTTCAGAAAACTAATTCTTCTGGGGATTCTTTTGCAGATGTAGTGAAAGTCACCTTAAGAATTCGCCTTCTGAGCCTGCCCCTGAGCAGTATGTTAAATTTCAAGAGAGGAGGCATTTCATAGAAACTCACAGCTTTGGGTCAGTTCCCTGCCCAATCATGAGGAACACCCATGATATTCCTTCCAGTTGTGATTCTAAGCTTTCACATTGTGAGTGCCATTAGAGTAGTTAAAAAAAAAAAAGAGAGAGATAACTCAAAAACAAACGAAGAATATAAACATTTTCTAGGAAAATAAGAAAAAGTCCTATGATTATGTAGGAAGAATAAACATCTGTGACTGTTCCACAAAGCTCTAAGTAGAAAGAACTGACACAGACCTGAGTGACAGGAAGGATTTGTCTTTGAAAACAAAGGAGTAATTTATCAGGCCAATAAATTCATTGTGAAAACACTAAAGTCAAATTAAATAAAACCAACAAGAGACAAAGCAATGTTCTAGTTTTGTGCATTGGGAGCTGAGGCTTCACTAAGCACTAATTATATCTGGTTGGAAATGAGGCAAATTAAATATGTTCCCTTTTTAAATGGTGGGGTTTTTTTAAAACAAGAATTTTAAAGAATAAAGTACTTTGAATTATTTTCCCAATTTAATCTTGGGAGTTAAAGAGTAGGCTATACAAGAAAAAACAATTTTTTTTTTAAAGATTTTATTTATTTATTTGACAGACAGAGATCACAAGTAGGCAGAGAGGCAGGCAGAGAGAGAGGGGGAAGCAGGCTCCCTGCTGAGCAGAGAGCCCGATGCAGGGTGGACCCTGGGACCATGACCTGAGCCGAAGGCAGAGGCTTTAACCTACTGAGCCACCCAGGTGTCCCAAGAAAATTTTTTCTAATGTACTCTGGGTAACAATGATGAAGGTGTACATGGTAAAAGCTAAATAGTTAATTCTTTATTTTGGGGCTTTCTAACATGCCTCAGAAGCTGGGATTCTAAGCACAAAGTATAAAACGAGTAAGTATATAGGATCTGGGGTGCCCAAAAATGATTGAGAAGGTAAAATGCTTTCAGGAAACTACCAAAACCACATATTTCAGCTTATTTGTCTTTGTGGGCTTTACTGATATATCTATATATCTATATCTATATCTATATCTATATCTATATATTTATTTATTTTAACTTCCAGTCAGTTCTATTTCCAAAGCAGCTGACAATGTACTCCTTTGAGACTTTCATCTTGAAACAAACCTTCACTCTAAGAAAAAGGTATAAAACAGCAGAGAAAACATCATGAAGAGAACAAACTATCACGGTGGCACTAGTTCACCCAAAGCATACATTCCCTGTACAACCTGTGTGCCAAATCCAGAGGTTTACAGACAATTCACAACTTGATAAAATTGAAGGAGGAGGCATGTACAAGGTAGAACTAAGACAATACACTAAAAAGGAGATGAGATCTTAAGCATACACATGTCACTGGCACTCAAGCTCAATCCCAGAACTGAATTTAAATTGTATTTGCTTACCTGTCTCTCTTTTAAGAAAACAAAATAAAAAACAAAACAAAACAAACAACAAAACAAAAGCCTTTAAATTGTTTCACACTCATTATTTTCCTTTAGACTCTGATTCTTGGGAAACAAACATGTTGTGGTGACCTTTAGGGATAGCTCTTGATTTCAGAACACTGCCACTCCTCTGAAGCTCTTTCCCCTGTAACCCATTCATACGTGTGTGTGTGTATAAAAATGGTGCAGCCCCCCCATATAGAGAGGCCCATTGAAGTAGTCATGGCCGTCCATCAGCTATGAAAAGGCTGTCCATGCTATGAAATACATTTGCTTTTTATAGCAGTCACCTAAATTTACTGTGTTAATCTTATTTCAAGTGCCAATCTTAATAAACTAAAAGTGTTAAGTGTCTAAGAAAACTTTCAGTCCTAAAAGTCTAATAAAGACAAATAAGAAAATTACTAATAAAATACAATTTGGTCATAAAACTTTTAAAAACTGGATGAAAATTTTGACAAAAGACAGAATAAAATGGGATACCAGTAGTAAAAATATTAATCTCTACCTTATTTCTAAAAATGCCGCCAAAAAGTACAAAACACAAAACCTATATAAAATAACATGAAATTTTAAATTTATTTGTAAAGAGTTTGCTTTTGTAAGAGCATACCAAAGAGAGTAAGAAATGGGCATTGGCAGTGATCCACTGAGGCGAGGAAGAGTATTTTACCACTGATATTGTTGAATTTGAGAGGATGAAATGGCTTCCTGTCTTTGTTTCCTTCCAATTTCTCTTTAAGGCCTAGTAAAAGGAGGTAATTTAACAAACTGTGAGGAGAATAGTGCTAGGCTACGTTGAATTCTGTTTCTCACAACTGGTCTGTTTGGTTTGCTGTACTTCAAAGCTATGTTTGTAACTCCCTGAAATATAGATGCTGTATCACCAGGCTCAACTGTTTCTCCCCTTTTTGTTTTAGTATAAATTTTCCATCTACTTTCTCATTACTTCTTTAGTAGCACTTGCACACATTTGAAAAGATATAGACGCATAGCCCTTGAAGGGATCTATAGATCATCTAGGTCAGGGATTCTTCATTCATTTTACAGTCTGAATACCAGAGGGACAGGACACACATCTTTTGTGAACACAGTGGTCAACTGGGATAGAGCAATGGTTGGGGTAGGGGGTGAGAGAAAATCCATCAACATCCCTGAGTCCACAGGGGTAGGGTGAAATACCGTCATGCCCTATCTAGGATTTTTATCATTCTTAACTACTTCTGAAATTAAAATTCTTTTTTAAAAGTGGAAATGATCAAGCAAATAAGCTTCTTAGAAAAAAAAACTCATTTTTTTTTCCTGGCAGGCTAAGTAACTCTTAGTCCTTGTCCTCCAGCATTTACTGTCCATATTTCAAGTTAGAGAACACTGTAAAACTTCCTGCTTCCTGCTTCTTACTAAAAATGCCAGGCTGAAGAGGGAGAAAATCAAACAAGGGTGGGATAAGTTCCAAATTATTTATTATATCTTTTCCACATCATCTATTAAAATCTGTGGTACTAATTCTTCATTATTTTAAAGCTCATCTAACAACAAAAAGTACCATATTGCAGATTCACAAGTTATAGTGTTCTTCCAATTGGTTTGCTGCAGATTGCTTTTACCTTTCTGGACATTTTCTTTTTATTGCAATACTTTGGTTTTAATTTCTATGTGCATTAGTTGCTATGAACCGTATCCTATTTTTGAGATTTATGAAGATTACTCCAGTATTTCCCTATAAACTTCAATGGAAATTTTCCCAATTGTCCAATACCATTGTTACAAATTAACTCCTAGAGGTAAGGGTAATAAAGGTAAGGCTGTACCAAGGCACTGACCCTTCTTCTGTGGGCGTTACTATTTAGCTAGTTTTACTCCTGGGTAATTAAGTTGTATGGTCTAATGACAGATAGTCCCTATCCTCACAGCTGGCAAGAATAATTATAACTTGGACTAGAACTTACTCATACACTTAAAACTTGTTTTTGAAGAAATCCACAACCATCCACAACCTCGTTCCTCTAACCACAGGGGCTCAGACGCAGTCTAAACTGCAGCTATTGTGACAACCTCTTCATCTTAGCTTCTTCCCTCAGCTCAAATCCATCCCAAAGCAACTTAGTTCATTTCCCCAATCATTTATCCACTCACTAGTAGTATATATCTGGGCTTCTCCTGCTTAAATCCGTGAATGCTCCTAATTGACTTTAGGGTAAAATTCCTATCATTGCCCACCTCACTCCAGCCCCTCCTCAATTACACTTCCCCTTGTAAGGTAGCCACGTCTCTCTGCCCCCATGGGGTTCTGGTTTCTCAACGTGCCCCTCCTTCCTGCCCACTTGTGCTGGCCTGCCCCCAGTTATCAACTGGCCTCTGCTTGGTGGTGGGAAAGGCCCACCAGCAGATGCCAAGAGGTTCTTCTATGCCAGACACATACACTAACTCAACCCACTGAGAAAATGTTATCATCATCCCCATGTTACAAATGAGGATGTAGATGCTTTGAAAGGTTAATTAACCAGACACAATACAGCTAATACAACATGGAGCAGAGATTTGAACTCACTCTGACTCCAGTCCTTGCTCTTAATCTTTACCAGAGGGTGGGAAAACCCACAGGGGCCAGGCAGGTTTGCATATTAAATAAAAAGAAACAGTTTTTATATCTACAAAGAAATGCACTTAAAAAAAAATACCTGGCCCTTTAAGTACATTTCTTTCCATGAAGATTATTTTCTTTAGTTTCATCTTATGTCTGTCATTAAAAAAAAAAAAAAAATCAATGGATAGCCTTCCATGTTCTTAATTTCCCAAGAAACCTTGAATAATTATATTAATGTCATTTTTACAGACAAATCATTTTACTCTTGAAAAATTTAATGTGCTTTAGGATGAAAGAGTGAGACAGTACCAAGCATGAAGGAGGCATATAGTGGAAAATTTAAAAAGATATGGAAAAGTTCAGTATTTATGTCATTTTCTATTGTGAAAGCAAAAAAAAAAATGCTATGAACAATTTGGTATTTCTGTTCTGAAAGATTGTAAAGTTTTATTTAGAACTTCAATATTTACATGAGAAGATATCAAATTCTTTTGATCAAAGGAGCTCCAACAAATTCTATAATGGCTCGAGAGCTAAGCCACACAATTTTGGTAAGAATTTGATCTCCAAAAGATCTAAGTCTTATCATAGAGAATCTGGAATCAGGCTGAACTCTTCAGCAACATTTACTCTGTCCCTACTTTTTTTAAAAGTATATGTGCTGCTGAAAAGAGCACAACACTGTCCTTACTTTTTGCCTTAGAGGAAAAGTCACATTTCAGGGATGGCTGAAGTATCTGATACATGTATTTAGTTCCTAACCCATGTGTGCTTTAAAATAAGTCATACATATAAATTGTTCTCTGTAGTATATCTGTGGGTAAGAAGCTCCTTTCACTGATTATGTAAGAGTTTAGGTAGTAAAAGATCCCAGATGTTTACTCTAACAGCTTTTGTAGACCCATGGGATTAAGGTTAGACACATAATCACTGGTTTTGGAACAGGGCCAAAGTGTGTACATATGCTGTTTAATTATGTTGGCACCCCAGGCATTTCAAACATCAACAGAATTTCTCAGTTGATATTCTCATTACTAACCTTATTTTAAATAACTATAGAAGGGTAAAGAAAACTAGGCATTTTACATGTTAATGAAATCTAATGCCTTTGACTTTTAATAGATCTGGAGGCTTTATGAATTAAAAATATCTTAGGTTATAAAGAACAGGTAAGTAAGGTACAAAAATTGCCGGAAAAAATTTTCTTCAAAATTCTTTGCTTCACACTAGGTAGCAATTTCCAAATCCTTTTTCGTTATTGTTCTCCCTTCTAAAAATTCATGTGTCCCAAGAGAACGTTTGACTAAGCCATGAAAGTTTCCCATGAGACCCAGAACTTGACTTTGGGATGTACTTCTCTGTACGAAACAGTGTTAGAAGTTTGTTTTGAATACACATTCCAAAGTTCCTTACCTAGATGATGTGGAGAAACCTGCTGTGAATCTAACAGCATACACAGAACTGCTTTTTATATTAATTACTTGAATTATCCTACTTCCTTTTAGGAAAAACAAAGCAACAACATACATAGTTCCATAAATTTCCCAAGACAGTTAAAAGTTTTACATGTGAAAATAAATGAATAAATCATCGCAAAAATGGATGAGCTGGGCCAGTAAACACTACAGGCTATTAGGAAGGATCTTTTCAAGTGAAGCACGCTCAATGGAAAAATTCCTAAAGCCAGAAGTTTTCCAGACATAAAATTTCCAAACTTCTCAAGACCATATGCTAGTTACTAGCTCTGCTGGGATACAGGAAGTTTCCTTCTTATCCTGCAGAGGCTGCTGGTATCATGCACATAAATTTCAATTAAACACACAGAAACATACATTTCACTAAACAAGTATGTGATGATGGGAAACAAGGTATTTTGGTAAATTTATTTGGAACCCATTTATAAATAAAACATATAGGTCATATCAAACCACTGAAGCATCTTTTCAGACTTCTTGAATTTCTCTGAATAAGAAATATTTTCAATAATGACAGGAATAGCTGTGGTTTTACATGTATAGTTGATACTGAAATCTCTATTAAACCCTTTCTCTCAAGCTCTCCCACCCCCATTCTGATCACTTAGACTCCACTAAAAAGCCACCTTCAGAAGCAGACACTCATTTTTCTAGTCCTCTATTCAAAAATATCTCAATCAACTATTTGCCATTTTTACTGCCAAAGTTCAAAACCCTATTACAGAGAATACTTGTATTTTACATGATGATTTCCATGGTATCAATATTGTACAAAAACATCTTTGTGATTTTTCAGTAATTAGTACATTATTTCTATAACAAACAACAGGATATTTATATTGCCTTATTACTATAGGACACTGAAATATTATGTTCCTAAAGGAAATAATATACTAAAATAATATAATTTATGAAATTAAGACATCTTAGATTATCAAAAGAATAGTGGGTAATCTAAGAAATGTAACAATTAAGCACAGTCTGGCCTTTGTTAGTATTGTTTTCTTTGTGCCATAGTTTGGATATATTCTGTGATACACAATTAACCGTGAAAACTTAGTCTTCTCTGTACAGTGTGTGTGAAAAAGTGCTCTTTGAGTCCGCATTTTCAGGTGTTCATCTGGGGCTGCTTATTAGTTAAATTTAATCAGGGAAAACACAGAAGTTCAAAGACACCTACTTGGTTTGCAAAATAAGTTAAGTATTATTTATTAGAATAATACACTTTTCTACTACATGTAGAGTAACACAGGAATTTTTGTTTCATACCAAACACCTCAGCAATAATGCCTATGGCATTAGGAACAGTTCTGCAGAACATCAGGCGCTATAAAAATAATTCTGTGTATGACAGACAAAAACTCAATACTGGATTACAAAAGAAGATAATCCACCTTATCTAGATAAGTGTTTTTAAAAAGTCATTCTACTGAACCTCATAGAAAGTTCTTTGAAAACAAGTACAATTCTGTGCAATAGATCCATTTCTGCTTCATTTACTCTCCTATTCAGGATTCTAAAACATAAAACATGAGAATGTGGGGTTTTAAACTGCTACAGAAAGAATTTTTTCTTTTCTCAATAAAGCATTCCTTAGATCATGGGGCAAAATTCCTAAGAATTATTTTATTATTAAGCTTAACACATTTATCAAGTACAATGTTAGACAAAAAAATATGGATTAAAATAAATTGAAAAAATTTAGACATTCTATAGTGTAAACTGAGCCAAGATACTTTATCTCTTTGCTTCATTTTTATTTTAAAATTTATTTTTACCATTTTTATAGTATGCCTTGTTGTAAGTTGTTCTAAATCCTTTTTAAACAAAGTGGGACGCAAATTAAAACCAGTGAAGATTATTAACAATTTAGTGACAGACTAAACAAGGTAAGGACAAGTATCTCTGAGGAAGCAACCCAATTAAATATTGGTTAGAGGGTTGATTCGAAGATAAATCGTAGCACAGAGTATAAAACAGCAAAGTTTGAGACTGACAACTTCTTTAACCAGCAGATAACACTATTTTTCTAATTAGAATTATCACTAATAACAATATCAATTTAAACTAATAAAACTGTTTTAAGTTTTAGGGGCGCCTGGGTGGCTCAGTGGGTTAAGCCTCTGCCTTAGGCTCAGGTCATGATCCCAGGGGCCTGGGATCGAGTCCCGCACTGGGCTCTCTGCTCAGCAGGGAGCCTGCTTCTCCTCATCTCTCTCTCTGTCTGTCTCTCTGCCTATTTGTCATCTCTCTCTCTGTCAAATAAATAAATAAAATCTTTAAAAAAAAAAAAAAAAAAAAAAAAACTGTTTTAAGTTTTAATGAGTACCAAGGAAACAGTCTTGTTAAGAAAATATAATTAAATTAATATATTAATTAATGTTAATTAAGTTATAACTATGTTATATCTTAGGCTATGTATCTATAATTATTGTTAATATAACAATTACATAAGTATATAATTTTAATACAAATATAGTTATATTAATAATTACAATTAACATACTTTACTAAGAAAATATTTTAGATCTCAAATTAAGGCCAATTATGAATCCAGAAGGCACAGCCCATGCGTAACAAAAGATGCAGGATTTAAACATGGTGGCAAAATATACTTATTTACTTGGAATGAGTACATGGAACATTACAAAAAGTGACAGAACATGAACATATGCACGCAATTTGAGCAGAGATGAAATAAAGCTTTAGGTCTCTTGAATTTGGGGCTTTTTGTTTTAGCCACCAGAGGTCACTCTTCCCCAGAGAGATGAAAAACAGGGTTTGTGAAGCATTTTACACTTCTTGTATATTTGTAATAAGGACATTAAAAAACACCAAAACCCACACAAGGACTGTATTTACAATATTATTTCCCCACCCAGACCCTATCTGAGCATGAACACCCCCATCACCTTTACCCTTAGTGCTGAATACAGGTAATGGAGGAATAGGAAAACGAAACAGTTGAAGAGGCTAAAATGATCTGTGTAACAGTTAACTCGAGCAGTGAGGGAGGAGTGAAGGGGATGCGGTTTCCTGGGAGAGATTTGTGAACAGGTATCATGTTAGTAAGAGATAATGGAGAAAACTGGATGAAATTTCAGATTCAAGAATTTTTATAAATATAATCATCTCTGGACATTTTTCAGCTAAAGACTGTAATAAAGATTTATACTGCTTTTTAAATTAGTTTTAAGTTTGGTCTACCAAATGTGGCTTCAAGGAAAAAGTAAATTAGCTAGGACTCCTTCAGGGTTCAACATATATACTTACAATCAAATTAGAGAGACCCTTAATTCATCACAGTGTCTTGCATAAAATATGTGGTCAGTAAAACACTATTCCCCAGTCACCCCACCTCTCATATAATACAAAAAGGAGCAGACAACCAAAAGTTTCAATCTCTTTCATCGCAATTCCGTTAGGAAAGGTAGGGCCCAAGTGTCTTCATTTACTGCCAGTCTACCACTGTAAGCCACAGGTAGAAGCAAAATTCAAGGGTTAGGGGAGGCTTTTATAATGTATGTGGATTACAGCAGCCAGTTCAGCACAGACCCTTATTTACCAAGGGATTTAGAACCTTCTAAAACAGTCTTTCTGGGACGCCTGGGTGGCTCAGTTGGTTAAGCAGCTGCCTTCGGCTCAGGTCATGATCCCAGCGTCCTGGGATCGAGTCCCACATCGGGCTCCTTGCTCCGCAGGGAGCCTGCTTCTCCCTCTGCCTCTGCCTTCCACTCTGTCTGTCTGTGCTCGCTCTCACTCTCTCTCTCTCTCTGACAAATAAATAAATAAAATCTTTAAAAAAAAAATAAAATAAAATAAAACAGTCTTTCTTATTCCCTGTAGCATCAAAGAAAATCCCAAAGAACAGGGTAGTAAAACTCCTTAGTAGTCTGCAAAATACTTGTTTAAAAAAAACATGGTTTTGTATTTCAACATATTAGCAAATAAGGCTACTGTACATCATTGTATCTTTTGCATATATAACTGGATACATCGAAATGTAGTCAGTATAGTCTTTTCTAACTACAAAGCTAAAATATGTTAATTATAGAATATTCAGTAAATGGGCAAAGGCTCTAGGAAAATAAAATCACCTATAATCCCACAGAATATGGGGGAAGAGAATAAAGTTCTGAGTGAAGCTTATTTTTAAGCTCTTAAAAAATTTACACATGGTTTCAAATTCTTACAATTAATTTCCATTCACCTCACAAACTCCACTGTCATATATCCTCCCTTTACCTGAAATACTTCCAAGTTCACAAAGATCTCACCCTTGGAGGGCCATATCTTTATACTATATACTCAGTTTACTCTTTCTTTCTAACTTCTTTGATGTCTCTATAGCATTGGCACTGCTGGCCATTCCCTTGCAAACACTCTCCTGTCCTGATTTACATCCTATTCTCCATTGTTTCTCCTATTCATCTGGTTACTCTCTAAAAGTCATCACTATGGGCTATTCTTTCTCATGTTAACATTAACTACGAATTTTCTGGCTCTGTCCTCTATGTCACTTCTTTATACCTTTTCCCTAAGTGACCAGAGTCATTCTTATGGTATCAATTACTAGCTATGTGTTAATAGGCAATAACACAAAATAGAGGCTTAATAAATGCTTAATTTTATTAATGACTTAATGACTTTCAAATCTAATCTTCAAGAGGTTCTTAGCTCGGCACACCTGGGTGGCTTAGTAGGTTAAGGATCTGCCTTCCGTTCAGGTCATGATCCCAGGGTCCTAGGAGGTCTGCACTGGGCTCACTGTTCAGCGGGGAGGAGCCTGCTTCTCCCTCTGCCTGTTGCTCCCCCTGCTAGTGCTCTCTTTCTTTCTCTCTGACAAATAAATACATAAAATCTTCAAAAAAAAAAAGAATAAAAATTAAAAAAAAAAAAAAGAATAAGTTCTTAGCCCAAGGCCAGAAACACCCAGCAGAAGTCTCTCATCTACTACAGCTAGAATAGTAATTGGCTGGTTAATAACAGTAAAAGTGGGTTAAGCACTGAATCATACAAACACATTTAATGTTAATCAAATAAATGTCCAATCGTTTGCCAATATTTTTAGAGTCAAGAGCACTAAGGAAGACATAATAATTATACATGTGCTCAAAATCATAGCATCTAAACATATGAAGCAATCACTGACAGAAATGAAGGTAGAAATAGCAATACAATAATAACAGGGAAATGCAACACCCTACTTTCAACCACGGATAGATTATTTAGAGTAGATCAATAAAGAAACAGAACTTGAACAACACTATAAACCAAAAGGACCTAAAAGACATATTCAGAACATTCTATGCAACAGCAGCAGAAAGTATATTCTTCTCAAGCACACATGAAACATTGTCCACGATAGATCACATGTTAAATCACATAAAATTTAGCAAATTTAAGATGGAAATCATAGTAAGTATCTTCTCTAACTACAATGGAATGACACTAGATATTCATAGCAGAAGAAAAACTGGAAAATACACAAATTTATGGAAACTAAATAGATTACTCTTGAACAACCAGTGGGTCAAAAAGCAAAAAAGAAATGAGAAAATATATTGAGACAAATGAAAACACAATATATCAAAATTTATGGATACAGCAAAAGCAGTATGAAGAGGGTACAGCAATGAACACCTACATTAAAAAATGATCTCAAATAAACAGCTTAACTTTACGTGTCAAGGAAGGAAATAATAAACATTAAAGCATAAATAAAAGAAATAGAGAACAGAAATTTAAAAATATTTTTAAAGATTAACAAAATTGACAAATTTTGTTGGACTAAGCAAAAAAGAGATTAGTCAAGTAAACAGATATTTAATATGTAACAGATACTAAAGAGGACACATTACAACTGATACCAATGAAATACAAAGGATGAAAGACAACTATAAATAATTACAGACTAACAAACTGTATAATTTAGAAGAAATAGATAAATTCCTAGAAACATAGAACCTAACAGGACTGAATTATGAAGAAACAGAAAATCCAAACAGACCAATCATGAGTAAAGAGATTAAATCAGATATCAAAAATCTCCCAACAAGAAAACCCAAGGACCAGATGGTTTGATTGGTGTAATTCTACCAAGTACTTAAAAAAGAAGAATTAGTGCCAATTCTTCTCAAATCTTTTCAAAAAACTGAAGAGGGAATATATCTAAACTCATTTTATGAGGACAGCATTACCATGATACCAAAATGAGACAAAATCAGTACAAGAAAAGAAAATTATGTCCAATAACCCTTAATGAACACAGACGCAAATATCCTCAACAACATGCTAGCAAATCAAATTCAAAAGCACATTAAAAGGATCATACACCATGACCAAGTGAGATTTATCCCTGGGATGCAATATGGTTCATAATACAAGAATCAATTAATATGACATCCTACAGATCAATAGAGTGAAGGATAAAAATCATGTGATCATCTCAAAAGATGTAAAAAAGCATTTGACAAAATCCAACACTATATAAAAATTCTCACCATAGGGATGTAAGGAAATTACCTCAACTTATAAAGGCCATAAATGAAAAGCCACATCATCCTCAACTGTAAAAAGTTGAAAGCTTATCCTCTAAAATCAGGAACAAGGCAAGGACTCTTACTCTTGCCACTTCTATTCAACATAGTCTTAAAACGGTCTAGCTAAGCTAGACCAATTGGCAAGAAAAAGAAAAAAAAAGGCATCCAAATTGGAAAGGGAGAAGTAAAATTATGTTTGCAGATGATACAATCTTATGTGTGGAAAACCCTAAAGAATCCATACATATTCACATAAGAATTGTTAGAACTAACAAATGAATTCATAAAATTTCAGGACACAAAACTAACATATAAAAATCAGTGTGTCTTTATAGACTAACAAACTATCTGAAAAAGAAATTAAGAAAATAATCCCACTTGCAATAAGCATCAAAAATAATAAAATACTTAGGAATAAACCAAACAAGGGGGTGAAAGGCTTGTACACTGAAAACAACAAAGCACTGATGAAAGAAATTAAAGCTTATACAAACAAATGGAAAGATATCCCATATTCATGTACTGGTAGGCTTAGAATTGTTAAAATGTCCACAACTATCAAAAGTGATCTACAAATTCAATGCATTCCCTATCAACGTCCCAATGACAGTTTTTACAGAAACAGAGAAAACAATCCTAAAATTCACACGGAACCACAATAGCATACCACAATAGCAAAAACAAAAACAAAAAACTTAAGTACAAAGCTGAAGTCATTACACTTGGTGATTTCAAAATACACTGCAATAGGTCTACAAGAAAATAAATGAAATTGGATCCTTGTCTTATACCATACACAATAATCAACTCAAAATGAATTAAATATATAAATATAAGAACTAAAACTGTCACAACTCCTAGAAGATAACCCAAGGAAGAAGTCTGACATCGGGCATGGAGATAATTTCTTGGATATGACATCAAAATTGCAGGCAACAAAAGCAAAATTAGACACACAGCAAGTACATCAAACTAAAAATATACTGCACAATAAAAGAAAACATCAACAGGGTAAAAGGCAACCTACAGAATGGGAGCAAATATCAGCAAACCATATATATGATAAGGGTTTAGTATCCAAAATATATGAGATCTTAGAACTCAGGAGAAAAAAAAGCCAGAAAAAGAAAGAAACAAAAACAACCCAATTTAAAAATGGGCAAAAGAGGGGTGCCTGGGTGGCTCAGTTGGTTAAGTGTTCGACTCTCAATTTTGGCTCAGGTCATAATCCCAGAGTCTTGAGATTAAGCCCCATGTCCAGCTCTGCACTCAGGATGGAATCCACTTGAGATTCTCTCCCTCTGCTCTTTTCCCTGCTTGTGCACATGCTCTCTCTCTCTCAAAAAAGACCCCAATAGGTATTTTTCTAAAGGTAACATAAAAGTGGCCAACAGGTATATAACCAATGCCCCACATCACTAGTCATCATGGAAACACATATCAAAACTATAATGAGCTATCACCTCACACCTGTAAGGATGGCCATTACATAAAACAAACAACAGAAAATAAGTGTTGGTGAGATGTGGAGAAATTGGAACCCTTGTGCACTGCTGGTGGGTATACTATTGTAAATAAAAACAGCATAGAGTTTCCTCCAAAAATTAAAAATAGGGGCGCCTGGGTGACTCAGTGGGTTAAGCCTCTGCCTTTGGCTCAGGTCATGATCTCAGGGTCCTGGGATCGAGCCCCGCATGGGGCTCTCTGTTCAGCGGGGAGCCTGCTTCCTCCTCCCTCTCTGCCTGCCTCTCTGCCTACTTGTGATCTCTGTCAAATAAAAATCTTTAAAAAAATTAAAAACAGAATGACTGTATGATCCAGCAATTCCATTTTAGGTATTTATCCCGAATAACCAAAATCAGGATCCCAAAGAGATATCTGTACTTCCATGCCCATTGCAGCATTATTCACACTTAGCCAAGACTTGGAAATAACTTAAATGTCAGGAATGGATGAATGCTTAAAGAAAATGGAGTATATACATGCAACTGACCATTGTTGTACCATAAAAAAGAAAGAAAAGTCCTGTCATACTACAACATGGGTGAATTCTGAGGACATTATGTTAAGTAAAATCACCAGGGAATGCTAGTGTCCTGTTAGCAAAACTTTGTCTCTTTTTCTTGTCAGCCCAGATCTTTGGCTCAACTAATTGCTGGCTGATTGCTCTACTGTTTTAAACAGTGCGTTGGGGCATAAGTTCTTTCACAGTCTGGTCCAGTTAAACCTGGGATTTGGTAGGTTTTCAGCTAGTCTCTGAGGTTGTTCTGACTTCTTCCTTCTTAGCTCTTTCCCTGGTTCTGAGAACTAGCTGACTGTTGGGTTAGCTTTTACTCTTAATGAAGAGGATCTATCAGCCTGCTCTTAATTTGCTTATTCTCAAGATCTCCATTGTTTTTGAGAGCATCCTTAGACTTGATTTTCCAGAATTCCATTTCAAGTAAAATTAGTTCCTCTGGGGAGAGCTTTGGTATCCTCTGTTCTTATGGACTACCTCTTCCCGAGCCAGAATCTTAGAGCCACTGCTACACGGGCTGAGTGGGGGTAGCAGCATCTGGTCTTCTTGGCTTGCCTCTCTCACTGTGAAACTATTGCTTTTTAAGGAAGGTAGAGTGAGGACAACTGGGGCCTTAGTATTCTAAGTCTGCTACATCTGGAGTAGAGTCTCCATTCTATCAGTATGGGGTGGGTGGAGGATGGGAGCCTTTGACATCTCGGCTGCACTCACCAGGAATGTAGCCTCTATAACTTAAAGTTGGCGAGGATGAGACATGCTGGTAGCCTGCCCTCCTCATAAGACACAGTGTCCTTTGGGGCACCAGGGTGGCTCAGTTGGTTAAGCATTTGACTCTTGATGGCTCAAATCATGATCTCAGGGTCATGAGATGGATCCCCCCTTTGGGCTCTGCACTGGGCATGGAGCCTGCTTAAGATTCTCTCTCCCTCTGCCCCTCCCCTACCTTGTATGCTCACTCTATTAAAAAAATTAAAAAATGAAGATACAGTATCCTTTCACCGAGAGATGAAAGACAGAGCACCCATCTTCTTAGCCTCACCTGTTAAGAGTGGAGCTATTCTAACATTGAGCTGTGGGGAATAGTGAAGGGTAGGGGCTGGCCATGACTTAATTGCCAAATGGCTGTTCTTATCAAGTACTAGAAGATTTTCCTGGATAAATGTTTCTTCAGTTGGTGTATACCTATAGGATGATATCCAGTGACTTTAATTTTTTAAAAATAATTTCCACCAGTTATGCTTATTTTGGTGTAGAGATCACAAAGATTCTCACACTGCCATTTTGGAAGTGGAGCCTCTCTTCATATCTATATTTTAAGTGCAGGAAGAATAAAATGAGTTTTGAAGTAATCAGATGAACAGTTTCCTTAGATTTTGAAAATTTTATTCCAATATATGTTTTTAAAAAGGACAAAAAATTGGGGCGCCTGGGTGGCTCAGTGGATTAGGCCGCTGCCTTCGGCTCAGGTCATGATCTCGGTGTCCTGGGATCGAGCCCCGCATCGGGCTCTTTGCTCAGCGGGAGCCTGCTTCCTCCTCTCTCTCTGCCTGACTCTCCACCTACTTGTGATCTTTCTCTCTGTCAAATAAATTAATAAAATCTTTAAAAAAAAAAAAAAAAAAAAAAAAAAAAAAAAAAAAAAAAAAGGACAAAAAATTAAGTAATATACATTGCATGCCTGGAATATGCTAGGCATCATTTTGAGTGGTTAAAAAATATTAACACATTTAGTCCTCTATAAGGTGCATAGCTATTTTATTTTCCTCACTTTATTGATGTGAACAGAGGCCCCCAAAGCTTCAGTAATTTGCCCAAGGTCATAGAGTTAAGAAGTAGAAAAGCAGGGATTAAAGAAAAGTAAATTCGCTCAGCAGATGGTATTTTTTAATTTCACTTTTCTTTTTCTATAAACAGATAATACATACTAAAATTTAGTTCACAACATAAATAAATTTATTTTGTTTTAAAGATTTATTTATCTGAGAGAAAAAGAGAAAGAGAGAACATAAGTGGGAGGGGCAGAGGGAGAGGAAGAGAGAATCTCAAGCAGACTCTGTACTGAGCACTGAGCCCATTCAGGGCTTGATCTCATGACTACAAGATCATGACCTGAGCTGAAACCAAGAGTAGGACACTTAACTGACTTTGCCATTCAGGTGCCCCATAATGTAAATAAATGATAAATCCTGTTTTTACTTAGTATTATATCATAGTCACATTTTTGCCTTACATATTCTTTGAAATTATTTCTAATGGCTCCATAATTTTGCTCTACCTTGCCAAATTTCCTTCACTTTCTCAGTAGCATATGATAGTAGTATCTGTCTTATGAAGTCACCATCACTAAATACAATATTTTCTTTTAAAATATAGTTGTTAATCTCTGTAAAGTTGATTCATCTTATATTTACAATTTATTTTTGCAATTGTTTCATTTCTAGGTGTCTTACTCGGTTTGGGCTGTCACAACACAATAGATGACTGGATGATTTAGAAAACATTTATTTTTCATAGTTATGGAGTCTGGGACGTCCAAGATCAAGCAGCCAGCAGATCTGGTATCCAATGAAGACCCACTTCCTGGTTTGGAGACAGCCACCTGGTCTCTCCTTAGGAGGACAATAATCCTATTGCATGGGCTCTACCCTCATGACTTCATCCAAACCTAATTATCTTCCAAAGGTCCTACCTCCAAATACCATCACTTTGGATTTTGTAATTAATTTAAGATAATGAATTTTAGGGAGAAACAAAGATTCAATCAGTCCATGTACTAAGTAAGTGAATTAGTTTCCCAGACCTGCTATAACCACAAACTGCTTGATGTAAAACAACAAAATTAGTTCTCTCATAATTCTGGGGCCAGAAATCCAAAAGTCAGTTTTGATTATGGGCCAAAATCAAAGAATCAATAGGGCCATGCATTCATCAATGGCTCTAATTACAAAGTTCCTTCTTTGCTCCTTCAAGCTTCCGGTGGCTCCAGGCATTCCTTGGTTTGTGACCACATCACTCCCATCTCTGCCTCCATGGTCCCATTTCCTCATCATCTTCTCTCTCAAAAAAAACCCAACCAAACAAAAAACCTCCCTCTGCCTTTCTCTTATAAGGATAGGTATAATTGCATTAAGGCCTTCCCAGATAATCCAGTTTAAGGATTTAAAATCTTTATTTATTTTGCTATATAAGGTAATATTCACTCTATGTAAGGTTACAAATGAGATTCTTATGTTCATTATCTTCCTGTTACATCTTAGACAAATGCTATAAAGCTGCAAATTTTAAGTTTCAGCCCTGAGGTACTTCCAGAGACACAACTCAAAAAAAAAAAAAAAATAAAAAAAAAAAAAAAATATAAAAAAAAAAAAAAAAAAAAAAAAAAAAAAAAAAAAAACATTATCAAGTAAGGGATATCAAGAAAATTAAATTCCCTCTTATAAGAGAATTATCTAAAACATCAAAGTAACTCATTGCCCCTCTGCAAAATGACAAATCTCTTCCTACATTCAGGAATATTTTTATAATTTCAATTATCCTTTAAACTCAACTTAGTCACACACACACACACAGACACACACACACTCTTTCTTCTACATAAGCCTTTGTATGCATGAAGAATATTTATATTATTTAGTCTGCTCTAGGAGTTAAAAGTTCGGATTTTGCTGCACCAAAGCTATTACTAAGAGTTATGAGTACAAAGTAATGAAACTACATTTTTCTTTAATATGTAATTTCATACTTTACATGTAGATAGGTGCTGTGCCCATTAGGGTAGGCAATTTGGGAAATATATACTTACTCATAATTTGCAACTTCTCAAACTACATTTATAATTCTTCTTTTAGAAATTTCTTCTCTATCAATTTATTATACACCAAAAGACTTATTTTTAATGGTCATACTTTTTTT
Organism: Mustela lutreola; assembly: GCF_030435805.1. Classification (NCBI taxonomy): domain Eukaryota; kingdom Metazoa; phylum Chordata; class Mammalia; order Carnivora; family Mustelidae; genus Mustela; species Mustela lutreola. The sequence goes on along the minus strand of NC_081297.1, from coordinate 82,206,898 downwards.
TAAAAGTATCAGTTTAGTATTCTTAAACTCACTCATAATTATTAGTCACCAAACTTGAGATAGTTATCTTTTATTTTTAAAAAGCAAGCTTACCCCATGTGGCATTTTTTAATATTATTAAGATTCTTTTAAAAGAATAAAGGTGGTACACTGTAATCTGTAACCAATTTTGCCAAGCAGATTTGTTGGTCAAGCTGGAGACACTCACCAATGGACAGTTATGACCACCACAATCCAGCTCTCTAGTCCCCTTTGTACAGTCCATCCCCATGCCACCTAGGCCCAAAAGACTATCTATAAATGTTTAGTTGATTCAAGGACAGCATACTACTTCACACTATGGCCAAACCAAACCAGGAGAAATCAATAGTCTCCCTTTCCATGATGCAAGAGAGCTTCAGGTTCACCAGAATTGAGTTCAACTCTTGAGAGAAGGCTTATTGAGAAAATTTGGAGATACCCACTGAAGCCACACATGAACTAGTTATTCTAAATAACTGACTACAAAGGGACTAACATGAGTCATCAGGTCTGGGGCTAGATCAAAATTTCCAAATGCAGTGAAAGTCTCTTCTGATAGGTAGATCAGTATCCTTGATTTAACCCAGTATCTAATCAACATCCCTTTCCCCTGGAAGTGGGATGGGGTACAACCAGGGAAACACAGGTTTGCCACCAGATACTTTCTACTAGTTCTCCCATGGGACCTACATAATTTCTGGTCAGTAATTTCAAGTTTTAATAATTTTAAGTATTTAGTTTGCATACATCTAAGATACTAAAACCATGTTGTCCATTTGGCTACTAATGCTGGGATTCATACCTGGTTTTATAAACTTGTTCGTTTTTTTCTCTTTAAGTTTTGTTTTTAGTAATCTCTACACTTAATCTCTACACCTAATGTGGAGCTTGAACTCATAACCCCGAGACCTAGAGTCTCATGCTCCTCCAACAGAGATAGCCAGGAGCCCCCTTTTCTTGTTTTTAATCTAGACTTTTTTAGCTCATGAATTTTGTCATTAAGAAATATTAAAGCAGAATGTCATAAAATTTCAATTTAGTTAGGTAACATCAAGAATTTTAAAATTAAAAAATGTATCTTCTAAGCAAATAATAAGCTTCTAGAGCTATTTTCAAATAGAATTTAAAGCAAGAATAAGTTCTTCGTAGGTGGCTGCCAATGGCTTATTAACATTTAAATGGATGTTTACAGTCTAAAGAATATAGGTAAGAAGCAGGATGAAATGAAGCAACTTTTTAAAAAAATACTAAAACTTAGCTTTTATAGTAACACAGATTCTTAAGGATTCATCAAGAGAATAGATATATATGAACTGCAAAGTATTAATACATTTCATTAGAAGTTAAATAAACTGATATGCCTAACAATTCATTCAGTAGACACTTCAGTAGAAATGCAATCAGGCTATCTCACAGACTATCACAGTCCATGGGAAAGGAAAAATGTTTTTTGTCATGAATGATCTTGCAGAGTTGTGGTGGTTATTAACTATTCTCTTCCACTCCAAATTCACCCTTTTGCTCTGAAAATGGATCTAGGTCTTTCAATAGGTTTTCTTTGACAAATGCAGCATATGAAGGTTTGTCAAAAGAGGGCACTGGAGAGACAGACACACAGGAGAGGGCAAGAGGAAGCAGTTTTGTTCCCTCCTGGTTCCCCCAGTGCCCAGCTCCTGTAAGTGTAGAGAGGTCAGCTGACCCTGCAGCTGCCCCAGCAGTGGCTTGGGTGACTGTGTAGTAGGAGTACCTCCGGTAAGAGGCATCTGCAGCAAGTTCCCAGGGGGTGGATTTGGGGTAAGTTCCAACAAAAATGCACCACACTGACTTTTCTGCAGTGACCCACAGCCAGGTCCTCTGCAATAAACTCTGGAAGTCTCAAGGGGTCATTTCTTGGGGTACTCTATCTCAGTCATCATATTACACCTGCTATTCCTGTATTCTACTGTCATACTTACAGTCCTTTATATTAAGCTTTCCCTGTTCCAGTGATCATGTGGTTCCTCTCTCCTGACTGGACCTAGATTTATGCAGCAACAGAAAGCACCGTTTTCCAATTTTTTCTTTACATACCTCAGAATAAATATGCTTATTAACAATTATCAATACTGATATAATAAGAAGACAAAATAATCAGAAAAAAGCTTTTCTGTTAAAAATATTTTACTTACCTAATCCTATAGGGATTTTCATTCCCTAAGAAAAACCAGAGAACAATAAGAAAGAATGTTTCCTCACTATTATTCATCTACAGGGGGAAAATTCCAGTTGAAAGTACTAAAAATGTGAAGCCAAAGCTTTCATGAAAAAAGGAAACTTGTCTGGTTTGTGCATAGCAGAGAAAAGAAGATCAAATCAATTTTACAAATCACTAGAAATGAAAAGAAAAAGGAAAGGTCTCAACGAATGAATGAACTTCAATTCATTATCTATCCTGTCTTGTTAATGTAAGTAAAAAATACAAATGAACATTCCTGTAATACGACAAAACAAATCAGATAGCATGAAGAAAAAGGGGAAGAAGAAAATACTATCACAAATTTTAAATGGACATAGACAACTGCCAGGAAACAACTTTATAAGCAACTTAAATTCTGAAAAAAAAAATAATTTCTATATTTTATCTTTATAACTTCCTAAAAACAACTTTCTCATTCAGCATAAGAACTGTACAGAACTTAAAAGTTATAAATCTCTTTTTCATATACCCTTATATAGAGATAATAACAACATCAATAAAAAGATCCCTCCTATAATGAACTATCAGAAAGAGAATTAAGAAAACAATCTACAATTGAGTCAAGAAGAATACCTAGGAATAAATTTAACCAAGCAGATGAAATATCTGTATATTGAAAATTATAAAGCACTGATGAAAGAAATTGAAGATACAAATTAGAAGAATATTGTTAAAATGTCCATACCACCCAAAGTGATCTGCTGATTCAATGTAATCCCTATCAAAATATCAATGGCATTTTTCACAGAAATAGAACAATCCTAAAATTTGTATGAAACCAAAAAGACCCTGAAGAGCCAAAGCAATGTTGAGAAAGAACAAAGCTGGATATACCATGCTCCCTGATTTCAAACTGTATTACAGAGCTATGGTAATCAGAATAGTATAGGACTGGCATAAAAACAGATGAATAGATCAATGGAACAGAATGGAGAGCCCAGAAATAAACCCATGCATATATGGTCAATTCATTAATGACAAAGGAGCCAAGACTGTACAATGGGAAAAGACAGTCTCTTCAATAAATGCTGTTGGGAAAACTGGACAGCCACATGCAAAAGGATATCTTACATTATACATAAAAAATACCTCAAAATGGATTAAAAACTTGAATGGATGACTTGAAACATAAAACTCCTAGAAGAAAACATAGGCTATAAGATCTCTGACATTGGTCTTAGAGATGATTTTTTGGATCTGGCTCTGAAAACAAAGGCAAAAACAGCAAAAATAAACAAGTGGACTAGCTCAAACTAAAATGTTTCTGCAAAGCAAACTGTCAATAAAATGAAAAGGCAACCTACTGAATAGGAAATAATACCTGTAAATCATTTATCTGTTAAGCAGTTAATATCTAAAATAGATAAAGAACTCCTATAATTCAATGGTAAAACCACAAACAATCTGATTAAAAAATGGGCAGAGAATCTGAGAAGATATTTTTCCAAAGAGGACATACAGATGGCCAGCGGGTACACGAAAAAAGATGCTCAACAACAGGGAAATACAAATCAAAACCACAATGAGATATCTATCACCTCATACACGTTAGAATGGCTATTGTCCAAAGACAAGAAATAACAAGTATTAGCAAAGATGTAGAGAAAAGGGAACCCCTGTGCACCGAAGGTAGGAATGTAAATTCATGCAGCCACTACGGGAAATGGTGTAAGTGTTCCTCAAAAAATTAAAATGGCATTACCATATGATTCAGTCATACCGTTTCTGGGTATTTATCTAAGGAAAACAAAAATACTGACTAAAAAAGATAAATGCACCTCCATGTTCACTGCAGTATTATTTATAAATAGCCAAGACATGGAAACAACCTAACTGCTCTCCCTCAATGGACAAATGGATTAAAAAAATGTGACACACATACACACATATATAATGTGATACATATATATATAATATATATATATATATAACAGAATACTGTTCAGTCATAAGAAAGAATAAAATCTTGCTATTTGTGACAAAATGGATGGACCCTGAGGGCACTAAACTAAGAGAAATAACTAGAGAAAGATAAATACCATAGGACTTCACTCATACATGGAATTTAAAACAATAGCAACAAGAAAAAAACCAAGCTCACAGATACACAGAAAAGATGGGTAGCTGCCAGAGGCAGGAGGTAGGGTGTAGGTAGGTGAAAATGGCTAAAGGAGTCAAAAGGTACAAACTTCCAGTTATAAAATGTTATGGGGATGTAATATACAGCATAGTGCCTAGAGTTACTAATATTGGATTACATATTTGAAAGTGGCCAAGACAGGGATGCCTGGGTAGCTCAGTGGGCTTAAGCCTCTGCCTTAGGCTCAGGTCATGGTCTAAGGGTCCTGGGATAGAGCCCCGAATCGGTCTCTCTGCTCGGCAGGGAGCCTGTCTCCCCCAATTCCTCTCTGCCTGCCTCTCTGCCTCCTTGTGATCTCTGTCAAATAAATAAATAAAATCTTAAAAAAAAAAAAAGTGGCCAAAATAGCAGATCTTAAGAGTTTCTCATTGCAAGAAAAAAAAAATGTTTAACTATGTTATGGGAACAGATATTAATCAGACTTATTGTAGTAATCATTCCATAATACACGCAAATACAGAAACATATAAATATTAATACATAAATGTAATAAAATATTAATACATAAAAACCCCCATCCTTCTTCCCAGATCTAGAAAACTGAGTTTTCTAGAACAAACAGCAATAATATAACAGATTAAGGTAACATTACAACAAAAATCCAGGCCATGGGAGCTATGGTCTAAGATTGTCGGGAGATCTTAAAATCTTAGGTTTGGGAGAAGCTAATTCTTAATCTAAAGAAGCAGTATAAATGAAACAACAAAAAGGCACTAGTTAGATTTTAGAAACTGGGAGAGTCATTAGATAATCCAAAAACAAAACCTCCAATCAACCAATCGAGCAAACAAACAAACAAAAAAACCTCTTAAGCAACCCTAAATAACTTCCAGATTTTAAGTTTAAAACAAATGAACAAGAGTGAATTCCCCAAATGTTTCAAGGAAAAATAGGCCCTTCCTGCCTTTAAACAAACTCTTTAGTTGAAGGTTCTGACTCTCCAGTTTTGGAGAATATGACTGCTTGACAGGCAAAATACAGGATGAAAATAAAGATAATAGTAATTTGGTAACAAATTATAAACTTCAACTGGCCACCAGCACTTCAAAGTAACCATTAATCAGAGTTAAAGGGTCTGTGGTCACAGTGTTATAGAGAAGTACTGTCTTCTGTTTATATAGTATGAATAACTAGGACCTTATCAATAAAGAAAAACCAGAAATGGTATTATTGAGAACAAGTAGAGTTACTAAAGAAAAACTATTGAGTTATTTCCCTTAATTTTATTTATTTTTTGAAAAAAAAAAAAAAAGCACATTCAAGTCAGCATTTCTTAAAACAAAATAGTACATTGTCTTATTTTCAGTATTACATACTTTTCTTCTCCTAACAACATCGCTAATGAAAAATAAGGAAAATTTTCATTTCTTTACAAATGGAGATAAGTTAACAAAGTATAATGTTACTTAACTTTAAAGATACACACAGAAGATAAAGGATTTTCCATGGCCTCACATATTAATTTAGACTAAATTATACCTCAGTCTCTTTGCTGGTGAGGTAGACTACCTATGGAAATATATTTTGATATCAGTTATTTTCTATTTTTCAGTTTTGTGTCAGATTTCAGAGGATATTAATGAAGAGCACATTTTCTAGAAATCTGAATGCTAAAGCAGCAGACAGGAATGATCATTTATTATAGTATTACTAGTCTCTGGTTTAAACATGTCATCCCTAAATCCTATGCTAAGATGCTCTTCAATAATACTGTGGTGAGGAGTCTCTTATACCAAGGGGTCAAGAGACACAGTGGAATGTCTGCCTGACTGTATGTGACATTTAAAAAAGAATACTATATTCAGTTCAAGTAGTAGTAAGGTCTGAAGGGAAAAAGGACCATAAGTAAATAAGTAAGCAAGTTAAGTAAATAAAGCTGTATTCCTAACAAGTTTTTATTTCTACAACTACAGCTATAACACAGTTTTAAATTCAATTGTTAGAGGATTAGTATTTTGATCTATGATTAAAATCTAATGAATTTTAAATTCATTTTCTGCCAATTATATAAAAAAATCTAATTTCATTGTAACAAACTCTGAGCACTATCAAAATTTGTTTTTTATTTCAAATATCCATTCAGGAAATTTTCAAAAAACAAATATTATAAATCAGTAAAATCAACTTGCCTTAAAATTTTCTGTCATGGAGAGGACTTTTATATGCTATTTAAAATGGAATTTATCCTGAATTCAATTACCTGTCCACACCAATGAAGACTTCCATAGACAAATATTGCATGTTTGTTCTTCCTATAAAACAAAGCGATAATTTACCTTATTATTTATTTATTTAGGTTTTTATTTTTGTTTGTTTGTTTGTTTGTTTTTAATTTTTTATTTTTTATAAACATATATTTTTATCCCCAGGGGTACAGGTCTGTGAATCACCAGGTTTACACACTTCACAGCACTCACCAAAGCACATACCCTCCCCAATGTCCATAATCCCACCCCCTTCTCCCAAACCCCCTCCCCCGAGTAACCCTCAGTTTGTTTTGTGAGATTAAGAGTCACTTATGGTTTGTCTCCCTCCCAATCCCATCTGGTTTCATTGATTCTTCTCCTACCCACTTAAGCCCCCATGTTGCATCACCACTTCCTCATATCAGGGAGATCATATGATAGTTGTCTTTCTCCGCTTGACTTATTTCGCTAAGCATGATACGCTCTAGTTCCATCCATGTTGTCGCAAATGGCAAGATTTCATTTTTTTTGATGGCTGCATAGTATTCCATTGTGTATATATACCACATCTTCTTGATCCATTCATCTGTTGATGGACATCAACAGATGTCCATAGTTTGGCTATTGTGGACATTGCTGCTATAAACATTCGGGTGCACGTGCCCCTTTGGATCACTACGTTTGTATCTTTAGGGTAAATACCCAATAGTGCAATTGCTGGTTCATAGGGCAGTTCTATTTTCAACATTTTCAGGAACCTCCATGCTGTTTTCCAGAGTGGCTGCACCAGCTTGCATTCCCACCAACAGTGTAGGAGGGTTCCCCTTTCTCTGCATCCTCGCCAGCATCTGTCATTTCCTGACTTGTTGATTTTAGCCATTCTGACTGGTGTGAGGTGATCAAAACTCTTCAAAGTGTAGGGATAGAGGGCACATACCTCAATATCATCAAAGCCATCTATGAAAAACCCACCGCAAATATCATTCTCAATGGAGAAAAACTGAAAGCTTTTCCGCTAAGGTCAGGAACACGGCAGGGATGTCCATTATCACCACTGCTATTCAACATAGTACTAGAGGTCCTAGCCTCAGCAATCAGACAACAAAAGGAAATTAAAGGCATCCAAATCGGCAAAGAAGAAGTCAAATTATCACTCTTTGCAGATGATGTGATACTATATGTGGAAAACCCAAAAGACTCCACCCAAAACTGCTGGAACTTATACAGGAATTCAGTAAAGTGTCAGGATATAAAATCAATGCACAGAAATCAGTTGCATTTCTCTACACCAACAGCAAGACAGAAGAAAGAGAAATTAAGGAGTCAATCCCATTTACAATTGTATCCAAAACCATAAGATACCTAGGAATAAACCTAACCAAAGAGACACAGAATCTATACTCAGAAAACTATAAAGTACTCATGAAAGAAATTGAGGAAGACACAAAGAAATGGAAAAATGTTCCATGCTCCTGGATTGGAAGAATAAATATTGTGAAAATATCTATGCTACCTAAAGCAATCTATACATTTAATGCAATTCCTATCAAAGTACCATCCATCTTTTTCAAAGAAATGGAACAAATAATGCTAAAATTTATATGGAACCAGAAAAGACCTCGAATAGCCAAAGGGATATTGAAAAAGAAAGCCAACGTTGGTGGCATCACAATTCCGGACTTCAAGCTCTATTACAAAGCTGTCATCATCAAGACAGCATGGTACTGGCACAAAAACAGACACATAGATCAATGGAACAGAATAGAGAGCCCAGAAATAGATCCTCAACTCTATGGTCAACTAATCTTCGACAAAGCAGGAAAGAATGTCCAATGGAAAAAAGACAGCCTCTTCAATAAATGGTGCTGGGAAAATTGGACAGCCACATGCAGAAAAATGAAATTGGACCATTTCCTTACACCACACACAAAAATAGACTCAAAATGGATGAGGGACCTCAATGTGAGAAAGGAATCCATCAAAATCCTTGAGGAGAACACAGGCAGCAACCTCTTCGACCTCTGCCGCAGCAACATCTTCCTAGGAACTTCGCCAAAGGCAAGGGAAGCAAGGGCAAAAGTGAACTATTGGGATTTCATCAAGATCAAAAGCTTTTGCACAGCAAAGGAAACAGTTAACAAAATCAAAAGACAACTGACAGAATGGGAGAAGATATTTGCAAACGACATATCAGATAAAGGACTAGTGTCCAGAATCTATAAAGAACTTAGGAAACTCAACACCCAAAGAACAAATAATCCAATCAAGAAATGGGCAGAGGACATGAACAGACATTTCTGCAAAGAAGACATCCAGATGGCCAACAGACACATGAAAAAGTGCTCCATATCACTCGGCATCAGGGAAATACAAATCAAAACCACAATTTACTTTATTATTCCCAAAAGCAAACTGGCCCAATTTCAACAAACCACTGAAATTTCAGAGGAAGTTAATAGAGACATATTTAGAGTATATTTTACCTTGCCTGTTAAAAGTCTGATTGTTTGACTACAGATGCCAAGAATGTAATATAAGAAAGGATTATCAGCTCAGCCGGAACACATACCATGAGCAATTAATTATGCCTGCTATGGGCACAGGTATACACACATGACGTATTTCATCATCCTTCATGTGGAAGTTGCTGGTTAAGAACACGTTTTAGTGGTCAGCCCTGAATTCACATCCTGACCCCACCACTTCTTGTCTCTACAACTTTAAACAAATTACTAATTTCCTTGGCTCTAAAGTGGGAATGATCATCCTTAAATTTGTCAAAGCTATATAACAATGAACATGAAGACTTAAATACAATCTGGCATGCGGTAATTGCTTAATAAAAAATAGCTACTACTATTACTACAGGAGTTCGGGTCTTTCAGAACTCATTAGTGGCTCATCACTGAACGTGATCTTGAGATAGGCAGTTCTCTGCCAAAGGCCTGCTTCTGCAGTGAGGGAGCTTTCCCTTAGCGAGTCACTGGACATAACGGCACTGGCCTCTGTGGCTGTATCTGTGGCACTGGCAGCTCAGGCCGGGCACATGAACACAACTCTGTGAGGCTACATAGGTCCACACTCTCATATTCTCCAAACCAATGCTACAGGTCTGAGGTTTTTCCCTGCAATATAGAAATGTGTCATTTACTCAGAATGAGGCTTAGAAAAATAATGGTTACAAAAATAGAACCATTTTATTCTTCCTGAGATCACTCACCTACCTACCAAGTGCAGGATAAGAACTGGTAATTATACTCTTCTAAGAATTTCAGAGTCAATCTAGGCCTACTCAACACTAGCCACACTGAAAGAAAAAAGACTTCTATCAACATAAAATCTACTTTCATGATAAAGTATACATGTAATGAAAAAAATTCTTTGAAAATTTAAAGTTAGTTAGAAAATGCTTAGGTTATATTACCAGGAAAAATGAACAATATATCTAAAGAGAAAGTAGGGCCTTTTATTATAAAAAGTAAACTTTTCAATAGTTAAATATGGTATCAAATCTTATGCTATTTGAAATTCTAATTCTGTGATTATGATTTCTAATGAATAGTCTTGGCTACTATTTCAGGTCCTATTATATTTTACTGAGCCTGAGGGATTCTGATGAGAAAGCAATAAAATGAGAAGGACATGGGATTTAAGTAGTCAGCAGACCTGGGTTCACTGTGTATTTCAATTGTATAACCTTGAACTCCCTTAAACTCATGCCGGCTCATTTTTTTCAGCTGTAGAATACTGATAAGAATATTTTTCTCATTAGCCTGCTGTGAGCATCACCCTAAATTCACCTATTTAAAATGAGTAGGTGTTCACCAGTATGAACAGCAAAGTGCTGTCCCATCAGGTGGTTATCAGTAGAGAAGCCACATTTTCCCACGTGTTTATACAACTGGATTACTGGAAGTAGGAGAGAAGCTGGGAGGGAAGTCCTATGGGCACTGCATATGAAGAGAACTCTGTCACCTTTATGACTATGCGCCTATTAGCAACAAAGAAACCTGTGGATAACATGTTGCTGCCTACATGGAAATCTCATCATTGTTTTATTTTGGGAGGTACACTTTCCTTTATTTTGATTCTGTTAATTTAGGTGGAGGGACAGAGCATGAAAATGGAACAAATCCACCACTCCAAACACATGGAAAGAAACATCATGGACAAAGAATACCCCCCAATACTAATCAGAGTCCCCACAAATTTGTAAAAACTCAACTCACTTACATGATTAGCAAAAATGTGAATAATATATAAACACAGTGTCAAGAGTGTGTCAAGAGTGATATAATGATATGAGGCCAGATAGGAGGAAGATGACTTCTATTCCTCCATCTTCAGAAACACAGGAAGCTAAAAAAGGCTTATCTAAAATTCACACAACCAACACTCAGTATTCATTGCTAGTTACAGTGCTATTTGGGGGAAAAAAGCAGAGATTTGGTTTTCTCACTTTTTAAATATTAAATGCCTGACAGCTTTTGTTAAAGTCATTTGTAATATTTATTAAGTACCTCTCATATGCCAGGAACTGTTTTAAGTGCCTTGAGTATATCAATTTATTTGGTCCTCAAAATAATCTTAAAAGGTAGGTACTATTATTTACCCTACTTTTTATAAGAAGAAACCATGGCACAGCCAAGTTACAAAACTTGCCCAAGATCACATAACTTCTTAGGAGTAAGGCCAGCATCTGAATCTAGGCCATCTGCAACCAGACCTCAAATCATGAACTAATAAACTCTACCATCTAATAAAAGAAGTAATTAAGCAAAATGTACATTATACTCAATGGTTTCAAAAAAGCATTTACTACTAAAGGTCTACTATTTGCCACACATATAATAACAAAAGATGTAAAGATACTAGATTTAAAATGAAGTTCATGGGTGAGTCTCCATTTCTCAGTTAATTATGTCCTCACTTTTACTTGACTCCACTATTTGTGGTACTACAGGTAAAGAGGAAGCAAGGACCTAGAAAAGTAACTACTACTAACAAAAATAATACTGTTTATGAAAAAGAAGAAAGCTCCTCTCGGAAATACTTGACTAATTTTTTGGAAAATAAGTTCTGGGAAATTCTCAAAGTACAGAATAAAGTCAAATATCTACTATTTTCAGTAAGGACTTCCTTCCATGAGCATATGACTGTGGACTCTGAGATGTGGAAAAACAAACTAAAGCAGCATCAGCTCTCATCCCAAAAGAAACTGCAATAAAAACTTGTCGTCTGATAGTACTATTCCCAGATTGATTCATATGTGGCTGCAATATATAAAGGTTTAACTTTTGCAGTGAAATACCTCCAGATCTAAAAAAAAAAAAAATAGGATCATTAGTCAGTTACCTTTTATTTCATTCATGATTAGTCATGCACTTCTTTGCCATTCCATGAGCCACTTTAAAATGAAGAAAACTTTTGTTACTTTTAAGTTCAGTGGGCTTTTCCTTAGTCCTATAATCAACAAATTCCCAATTATAAGAGAATCACTGACCATATCTCTAACCACGTCCACCCTTTCTCTTCCAAGTGTGTCTGCTGCCTGCCCCTCTAGACACTTCCTCCTGATGGAAGCTCCGCACAGCCATCTATGTCTCTCTCTGCCCACTATTCCTTCAGCTGACTCTCATTTTGCACACAAGCACATCTGCACCACCTCTACATATTTGGTGCTAAATGTTCCTCATTTGAGAATCTGTCAACTCAGATAGTATAATCAAGATGGCCTGTGATTCTCTATTATACTTTTATCACTAGGGCTTCCTCAGAGCCTATAAGCACAAGACCACCTGACAATATTCTCCAGGACACAAAGTCTTGAGAATCCTCTAGGTTCTACAGATATTGCTGTAAGGTTTCCTTCAGTTTCTGAGGTACAAAGGTGGATAATTCTTCAGATGACCTCACAAAATCTTTCTCAGATCTGCACTGGGCAGAACAAGAAACTCAATTCTTAGGGCCAAAAAGGTAAGTGAACACCTCCTATCACCCTTGGATTCCACAGATGGAAAGACAAAATGGTACCAAGGCCCTTAAAACTCTTAAAAAAATGACAAATGTACTAAGCTAGAGAGGGACAGTTTCTATTTTAGTCTACGTAAACAAAACTGATTGATCCTAACCAGTCTCCCTTCTAGCCCCCGGTTGCCTCTCTCCAGTCTCTTAGGTATCCAAAATTTCATGTTCCTAGCCAAAAGGCCCCAACCAATCATTCCCTACTCTGCCTCATCACTAGCAATAGAATTTTTCAGCCCAGAAGCATTTCTTTTCTTCTTTACCAAGTCTTCCTCATGTTTGTTTGTCACCAAAGTCGACCAGATATGGAAGAAGAAGAGGAGTATCAGACTGACTAAAGCACATTAATCACCAATTGGTAATATGAGAAGAGATAATTAGGGAGAGAGTTTTCTATTGTTCCTTAAATCACAGTGCCCATTCTCAGGACCAGGGGAATTGGGGGGTGTGTAGCAAGCAAGGTGCCTAGGGTACAAAAGGATGCAAGGAGGCATCATTCTCAAGTGTCAACATCGTATCTGCATGACTCTAAAAGTGAGTGCCTCCTTATATTTTTTGCCCTTGTAGGTGCTTCACTTTCCTTATTCTAAAGGCCCTGTGACAGTCTGCCTACAAGTCAAAATGGTTAAGATGGTTCCAAGTGGACAAGAAGGACACACTTTAGCTGTTCTCAGACAGTTGCCTACGAAGAAGGAATTGGTTCTGCCTTCCCTTCTAATTTCCCACTAATTTCTAATTTAGTATCTGGCTAGAACCTAAACCCTTGGCTAGTGCCTGATCAACTTTCCTAAACAAAAGAGGAAGAAACACTGGCAAGTGAGACAGCCTTCTGCTCCCAGGGTCTCAAAGTCTATTACGTATCAGTTTGGCCATTCCAGGGCTGTGGCATACCAGATGCTTGGAAAACCAGTAGTGCAGTCACAGGCCCACCAAGGCTAACCAGGATGCCAGTCTCCTTATATCAGCTCCAGCATCATCACAATCTACTTTGATTTTTATAGTGGATTAGATAATAAATAAGTAGCTATACCTCCCATCATAAAACAAAAACAACTTCCTTCTGAACCACTCCCCCCACCAGCTATCTTCCATATCTTACTCCCTTTTCATATTCTCACCTTCCATTCTCCACTGAGTTCTTTCCTGTTAGGCTCGCACCCCCATTGCTCCATCCAAATCAAGCTTATCCATCATGTTTAGCTCATTGTTAAATCTAAGAGTCAACTTATCATTCTCTTTCTTCATTTGGCTTCCAGAATACCTGTACTCTCTTCTTGCTTCTCCTCTAATCCCACTGATGTTCTTTCTTAATCTCTTCTCTAGAAGCTTTATTTGAGAATCTCAAATCTCAATCATAGGTCCTTTACTCTCGTTCATTTATATTCACTCCTTTGGTGATTTCATTCAACTTGATCATTTCTTGAAATGCCACATACTTGACAATTCCCATGTATTTCGAGCTCAGACCCCTCCCTGAACTTCAGCCTCACATTCAGATGCCCAGTCAACATTGCCACTCTGATGTCCAGTAGACATCTCAAACTCAACGTGTCTGAAAAGAACTCTTACACTTACCCTCCACCCCTTATCTGTGGCACCCACACTCTTTCATCTCAGTTCAAAGCAACTAGAATACATCCTTTCAGTTGCTTAGGCCCAAATGCCTACAGTTATCCTTGACTTCTTTCTCTCATAACCCATATCTAATCTGTCAGGAAATCCTGTTAGCTCTGTCTCTACCTACCCTACTGTAACTGCCAACCCGAATAACTGCACCAGCCTCCTAAGCAGTCTTCCTGCTTCTGCCTGGGGCTTCCTCCATCCTCAAACAGGCTATTCTCAACAAGGACACCAGAAAGAAACAAAAGAAAAATATTTTATAACAGAGAGACAGGAACTTAAATATGTAAATGATAAGACATAATGAAGCAGCTAGACCCTTGTGCCTTTCTAGGCACACCTCGTCATATTGTGTTTATTAGCTTTATTGCACTTGCAGATCCCATGATTTTTTTTATTTTTTTACAAACTCAAAGTTTGTGGCAACCCAGCAACAAACAAGTCTCTTCATACCTTTTTTTTTTTTTTTTTTTTTAACAGCATCTGCTCACTTTGTGTCTCATATTTTGGTAATTTTCACAACATTTTAAACTTTTTCATTATTATTAGTTACAGTGATTTGTGATCAGTGATTATTTCTGAGGTATGCCTATACCATAAATGCAACAGTCGCAAGTACAGATATGTAAACGCAGGTCTGTTGATGGGAAATTCAAATACTACAAGAGAGACTGCTGTTTGTGACATGGTTATTAGGTTGGGAACAATTCTTTTCAAATTCTGAATTAAACATGATTTTCTCTTAATTTCTGTAATAGTTGCAATCCTGGAAAATTCATTAGATGTTAAGACAATGCAAAAATGCTTTGTGTATACATGTAAAAAGTTATGCTTAGCTGTGGCTTTTCCATAGGAAAACAGAGTGGGCCATTTTAATAGCACTGTGTGGAACTGTCCTGTGTACCACAGGATGCCCGGCATCTCTGTGACCCATTCACTAAAGGCCAGTAGCATTCTTCCAATCACTGTGATAACCAATAACACCCTCACAAACTTCCCAAACACCCCTGAGGGTGGAACTACCCCTGCTTAGAAATACTATTCTAGAAACAGTCTCTGATCCAACAGACTCTCTTGACTCTGTAGTTTAATCAAAACACGCATGAACAACATATTGAAAAGGACAAAGCCCCATCCATCTTGAATATGGAAATTATATTTATTCAGGAACATTCTGGTATATCCACTGGTCCTCAGCCCAGATAATCTCCTTGTCCTAACATGCTGGTGAGCTTGGCTTTCTTGTGAGATGGGGATGGGATTATGATAACCAGCAACTATGCATTACACATAATTTGAAACTGAGGGCTTCCATTTTGCAGTAGAAAAACAGATGGGGAAGTATAAGTATACAGGGAAGAACATGGACTGATTAAGAATCAAAAAGATACTGGTTTTAAGAGATGTACCCTCCTATTTGATAGATTTTTATCTACTGGCTAGGCACTGGGACCACAAATAGGTGTAGAAGAGTTTCTGTCCTAGAGAAGATGTCCAAAGGGAACAAATCAGTCTCCAGCTGGGACTTGGTTTCTTCTAGCTCAAATGTGAATGTTCAAAGTGCTTTCCAAGTAAAAAATATTTTATGTATATGTTATAGTGTAGCACAGGGAAAATACAAAATGAAGCAGGCAAGATAGTACTAGAACTAAGGTAGTCACCCATATGACATTTTATTTTTCACATGATATAAATATTACTATATGAAATTACTATTTTGGTTTTTTGTTTTGGTTTTTTGACAGCGAGAGACACAGCAAGAGAGGGAACACAAGCAGGGGGAGTAGAGGAGGTGCACTGAGCAGGGAGCCTGATGAGGGACTTGATCCCACGACCATGAGATCATGACTGAGCAACCCAGGCGCCCCTGAAATCACTATTTTGTTAACGGTAAAAATCATTATTTATATTTCTACTTCTTGATATATATAAAGATGGAGTGTATACATTCAAACAATTCTTGGGAGCAAAATGGAAGAGCAATGGCAGTTAATATCAGCATGATTTTTCTGAAAGTGTTATTTGTTGTACAAAAAAAAGCAATTTTTAATCATTTCATCCCTTATACAATTCACATTTTGACAAGGCAAAATTTGCAAAGAATCTGCACAGTAAAATTGTCTGGTGGCTATAGAGCAGCTCACAGGAGAAAATGTTAACAAAATGAATGGAAAACAGCATGGAGGTTCCTCAAAATGTTGAAAATAGAACTGCCCTATGAACCAGCAATTGCACTACTGGGTATTTACCCTAAAGATACAAATGTAGTGATCCAAAGGGGCACATGCACCCGAATGTTTATAGCAGCAATGTCCACAATAGCCAAACTATGGAAAGAACCTAGATGTCCATCAACAGATGAATGGATCAAGAAGATGTGGTATATATACACAATGGAATACTATGCAGCCATCAAAAGAAATGAAATCTTGCCATTTGCGACAACATGGATGGAACTAGAGCGTATCATGCTTAGCGAAATAAGTCAGGCAGAGAAAGACAACTATCATATGATCTCCCTGATATGAGGAAGTGGTGATGCAACATGGGGGCTTAAGTGGGTAGGAGAAGAATCAATGAAACCAGATGGGATTGGGAGGGAGACAAACCATAAGTGACTCTTAATCTCACAAAACAAACTGAGGGTTACTCGGGGGAGGGGGTTTGGGAGAAGGGGGTGGGATTATGGACATTGGGGAGGGTATGTGCTTTGGTGAGTGCTGTGAAGTGTGTAAACCTGGTGATTCACAGACCTGTACCCCTGGGGATAAAAATATATGTTTATAAAAAATACAAAAATTAAAAAAAAATAAAAGAAATGCACTAAAAGCATAAAACAGTAAGAACTGACCTAAAAGAGGAATTGAATTATTTACCAATATCTCAATATTATGCTAGAGTTTTTTTTTTTAAAAAGGCCACTTGCAATAAATAAACAATGCTTGCCAAAAAAAAAGAATGGAATGTTAAATTAACTGGTTGGAAACAATATAGCTTTTAATGTTATCTATTTATATTTAATTTTTTAAGTGGGAACATTTTATAGCAGCAATATCCTTTTGAAGAATGAGGGTATGTTAAATATTTAATTTCTTGAGATTATGGAGAAACTATCAAGAACAAAGAAAGTAAGTAATCTTTCTCCTTACAGAGATTTCTGAAGTTTAGGTTGCTCCAAATCTTTAACATGTCTATTCTTCTCCAAATAGAACTTTATCTACTTATTATTTTGATCCTTTCAATACAAAGTCCAGAGCCCCAGAAAAGGTTGTTTGAACCAATGAGAGTAAGAATCTCATTTTTTAAATTAGTCCTCTCCTTCTCATCCACATTCATAGTCACACTTAGCTGTACTTGTTAAGCCTCAAAACATCACGCTTCTTATGTGCCTTTCTAGGCTTTGCATATGCTATTTCTTAGGCTGTTTTCAAAGGCTTTCTCCCTACCTCCTAAAGACCTACTCACCTTTAAACACTTAACTTAAATGGTATCCACAAACAGACTTCCTTAACCTTTGCACAAATTTCTTGTTATACTCTCATCACACCTTCTTCATTCCATAATTACATAATTTATGACATGACTAAAATCATCTACTACCTGTAAGCCTGAAGACTGGGCAATCCAGGACTGAATACAGATTTGCTAATGAAGAGAACTATGGAAGATAACAGGGAAAATGCTGTGGTCATTTTGCAAAAGACCCAAACCTTGAGATCTATTACTTCCTCCAGTTTTGTGTTATTAAAATTTATTTATAAATTCTAAGAAAATAAAATTTGGTATATGTATTCCAACTGTTGTATTAATGTTCAAGGTTTCAGATATATTTTTTCCCAAGAAACAAATACATCTCCATGTTGATGTGCAAAACAAGTGCCTTTAATTCATATGAAGTCTACTGAATGCATAAACATTCATATTTGAAATATTTAAGGAAAAAAATCCTACTTACACTATGAATCATCCAAAATATAGAAAAAACACAAAGGGAAAAAAAAAAAGTGCCACAGAGAATTTACAGGGAAAGCAGGTGTGGTTTCTGAACACTACAATTCATGCCTTTCAATGTTAAGAAGTGCATAACTATTTGATTTTTTCCTTCCCTACCCTCCAAATTTCCCTGCGTCTCAAATTTCTCATCTCAGAGAGATCATATGATAGTTGTCTTTCTCTGATTGACTTATTTCACTCAGCATAATACCCTCTAGTCCCATCCATGTCGTTGCAAATGGCAAGATTTCATTTCTTTTGATGGCTGCATAGTATTCCATTATATACATATACCACATCTTCGTAATCCATCCATCTGTTGATGGACATCTAAGTTGTTTCCATAGTCAGGGGGGAGACAAACCTAAGAGATGCTTAATTTCACAAAACAAACTGAGGGTTGCTGGGGCGGGGCGGGTAGGGAGAGGATGGTTGGGTTATGGACATTGGGGAGGGTATATGCTATGATAAGTGCTGTAAAATGTGTAAGACTAACGATTCACAGACCTGTACGCCTGGGGCTAATAATACAGTATAAGTTAATAAAATAATTTTTAAAATGTGCTTAACTGAAGAAATACAGACCCAGCTCTCAGTGTAAACTGAGGAACCACAGGTGCAGTTGGTTGTGACTACCACCTCCCATGGCCAGTCAAATGAACTATAAAGATACATTAAGGAGGTGTGAGAAGTACGTACGTAAAATAGCTATAATCAAAACTTACTCATCAGTACAGCTAAGGTAATTTGCAGAGATGGAGAGGGGAATCAGCAGGTGTCTAATTTCAACATATATACTCTGTTTTATAAGATAACAATTTAATTTAATCTTTACAGCCACCCTGTGAGCTAGTTATTGTTAACCTCAATTTAATAAGTAAGGAACTAAAGCTCAGAAAGATGAATGTGACCTCACTTGTCCTATATCCTCACTGTCTTACTCAACAACAATGACCTGTGTTCTCTGAGCACGAGCTACAAATCAGGCACTATGGGTAAACCCTGAGGGACCACCTATTCTTGTGTGCCTAGAACATCAATGGTTTACATTTTCACCCCAGCATAATTATCTATAGTGCCATGTTTCACTTTCTAAAGTGCCTGGTTTGAACAGTTACATAGTTTCTGTAAGTACCTTAGAGTGAAAGTCTGCTTTTATAAAAATATATCTAGCCTAGGTCTGAAACAAGATTGAAGCATTTGGGGAAAACATCATTCCATTAATAAAAATGGTGATAATTATCATACACTGAATTTTGTACTTGCTAAGACCTTCACATATACAATTGACTCCCACAGGTTTGAACTGTGTGGATCCACCTTTTATGCATATTTTTTCAATAAATACAGTACAGTACTGTAAATGTATTCTCTCTTCCTCATGACTGTAACATTTTCTTTTTTCTAGCTTATGTACTATATGAATATAGTATCTAATACATATAACGTCCAAAATACTTGTTAATTTTTTATGTTATTAATAAGGCTTCCATCAACAGTAGGTCTTTAGTAAAGTTTTTGGGGTGTCAGAAGTTGTAAGTGGATTTTCAGCTGCATGGGGGTGGGCATCCTAAACCACAGTACAGTAAGGGTTAACTGTATAATTTAATCTTACCTAACATCTGAGTAAGAAAACTGGAGTTTAGAGACTAAGCAGTCAAGGCCACACAATAAATAACAGGATAGGCTGACCTGTACCCAGACTGATGAGTCGAGATGACACGTGGCAGTTTTTGACAGCTTCTTGAGACATCCTGGAAGTGAGGGATAAGGATGAAGCCAGAATCCAGGAAGATTTATCAAGGTTGCCCTTCTTGCAGTGTGAGTCTCTTTCCTCTAAGTCTCAGAAGTTGGGTAGCTTCTCCTAAGTGGTGTTAGTGTATGTGTATGTGTGTGTTGTGTTATGTTGTGCTCTCACAGAAACTATTAAAAGAGAAAGGCTTAACCCTGGGCAAAATGAAGACTATCCATCGAGGCAAGTCAAAGACCAATGTGGGGAAGCTTGCTGGAGACACAAAGACTCTAGACTTAGTAAGATCATGGGGAGACTTTCCTAAGCTTTGAAAGTGGAGGTTTAAGACAAGTTTCCTTAAATTCCTAAGGAACCAAGTATACTCTGGTTGAAATGTAGAGAAAGGAAGAGTGAAAGAGGGAAAGAGAGAGAGCACAAGTTCAAGAGTTTATCACCTGGCAATAACTATGTTTCCCATCTGGTGTGTGAACCTTCTTAACGTGGAGACTTTATATTCCTTAAGGGCAGAAAATATGAACGCCATCCTATTTTTACTTCTATAACTTCCATGAGGTCCACTCTAAATAAAATAAATTGCCTTTTTATAATTAGAAGGAATGTTATGGCATCATTACTATCTTAATATTATCTAAGTAGTATGTAAGAACAAAAATTGATTTTGTATTTTGGCCCTGTTTAATATTTATGTTCTCCCTAGGTAGGTAAAGGCACCCTTTCAATTTACAGGGACAGAAACTAGGTCACAGAAAATGAAAGTCATTGGTGCAATCAGGAGTAGACTCAATGATAGTCTCATGTATATTAAGTAATTACATACTATCCTTATTTTTATATATAAACTCAGCCAAATGGAAGAATGAAAACCAACAATAAATATTCATTGAACCTCCACCAATTCAACACTCTAAGTCATATCTACTGTTAAGATTATTCTGGTAATTAAAGGAGTCAGCCTGTAAAGAATCACACATACATACACTACACACAAACTATTAATGTAAGTTTAAAAAGGCATAAACACATGTCATAAGTACACATTTTCTGCAAAGATACCAAAGAAACTATTAACAGTGGTTACCTTTAAGTAGAGCAAATACAAAAAGGAAGAAGGTAATCCTGTTTTTTTTATTTATACCTTTATATAAATTTTAAACTTAACTGTATTATTTTTTTAAATGAGCAATTATTTTAAAAATACAAGGACTAATGCTTTGCTCAAAACCTCTTTTCTAGAATTTCAGAAAATAGAAGGTATCAGACATGGCTTTTTTAGAATCAAGCACTGTCTTAGGAGAAAATTAAACAAACAAACCAGAAAACTATCTTGACAATGTAAAATCAAATTTTATTTAAACTTAAAAGTGGTTCATCTGTCATTAACTGTGAAGTTTAAAGAGCAGGCTTCCTGTGGTGGGAAGCACCTCAGGGATATGAGCCCTGTGATGAGACAGGTTCAAGGCTGTGCCAGGACCTTTTCAGGGTCTTACATGCCAGAGAGACCAAACTTCTTCCTTAGTCACAAAGGAGTGGTGGTACCTGCAAATCTATAATTACTAGACAAAACAAGTCCACTGTTAAAAGCTGTGTTCAGGAAGAATAGCACAAAAAAAGTTAACAAAGTTAACACTTAAGACTTCAGAGGCACAGAATCCCACACTGGGTACATTTCCTAAAAATTATTTCCTAAAAATTATTAAGTTTCTTGACCAGGTATAATTGCTGTAAACAGAACAGGAGAGTCAATGGGAAAGGGGAGAGAAAGGTAAATAATAAAAACGGTTGCAGAATTAAAGTAAGTGCACTAATTCTCCCACTTAATCCATAAAGACTTTAGTAAATTTGCTTCAATGTCATTGACAATCAATATTTGAACATTTAAACTGCTGTGGCACTTGATACATAGGCATGGGGGAAAGGGCTCAAATTTAAACATAGGAACATATTGTTCTTTATCATTTTCAGGGATTTTGTTGGGACCCACACTCCCAGGAGGCATAATTACCAGATGCATAGGTATATACCAAAGTCAAATATGAATGGTAGCTGGGGAGTGCAGTCTGTTCAGCCCTAATCAGAGACTCTGATGATCCCCCCGTTAATTAATTCTGTATATAATCCATCTTAATAAATAGGTTTTTACAATAATTTTTTTCAAGAGATAATGAAATCTTAGGCATTTGTCCAACCTTAGAGTTTTTAGAAAACTGAATCTATTTTCAAATTTCTGATTATAAATATATTTTTAGAGAATCTTTAATAATAATTTGATAATAGTGAGTTATTATTTTCTTATAGTTCTATCACTTGCAGATAATCATCAATAACACTTTGTATATTGTCTTGTTTATTTTCTTTGCAAGCACATTTAAAAATACAAGGTTATAGGGGCGCCTGGGTGGCTCAGTGGGTTAAAGCCTCTGTCTTCAGGCTCAGGTCATGATCCCAGGGTCCACCCTGCATCCAGCTCTCTGCTCAGCAGGGAGCCTGCTTCCCCCTCTCTCTCTGCCTGCCTCTCTGCCTACTTGTGATCTCTGTCAAATAAATAAATAAATAAAATCTTTAAAAAAAGAATACAAGGTTATAATTTATATTGTGTCCTGACATTGTTACTTTTTAGGTTACTCTCATTTTCCATTTCATTAAATAGTAAAAAAAATTATCTATAAATAAACAGATATATAGATAGATAGGTAGGTAGGGAGGTAGACAGATTCCATTACCGGCTGCCCTGTAGTTGCATTATATGAGCATTCTGATCTATCTTCTCCCACAGCCAACATAGGAATTACTTTAGTCTACGTCATCTTTAATATAATATGATACCACTCATATATGTCTCATGTACATGTTTTTGAATCTTTAATGATTTGACATACCAAATATGATATTCCTTTGTTAAGTACTAAGACTGAACAAGTCTTTAGGTCTGTATGAAGTTTAATAGTTTCCTGCCCAAGGGTCATTCACATTTCTTACAGACTTTAATCTTCAGCATAAATTTTTATTGCTACTATTAAAGGTATTTTTTTCCCTATTTTTGAACTGATTACTACTGATATACAAATCATGATATTTACATCACAGTGAATTTTATTTTATTAGTTTGGGTATCTTGGACATTTTTTATTATCTACAAATATTTTTGTATTTTCCAATGTTCTATCTTTCTGTTCTTAAAGCATTGGCTAGATATTTCAGAGTTACTTAAGTAGTGATGACAGCAGGTATGCTGCTAATTCTAATAGGAGATAAAACTCTAGTGTTTCACCATTATTAGTATTTTGGCTATTTGACAGCTTGATTCCTAATTTGTTTAAAAAATTGCAGATACTTCCCATAAAATATTTATTGTATCTCTAAACCGTGAGATAATAGGTGATTACATTTTTCTTCACAGTTCCCCAGTAAATGTACTATCTAGGTTTTCTACATTTACCTTGTACTTTTTAAAATTCAAAAAATTTTTTAAATTATCCATTTAAGATTCTCAAATACATGTGGAAAAGTTTTGACAAGAATTTTACCATTTTTATCTACAGATAGCTATAGTTATATCCAGTAACTGCTAATTTTGTATATTATTTTTCTTAGACTAGTCACAAACCCTTCCAATTTACTTTTCAAGTTTCCTAAAAATGAAAGGACACACACACCTTTATCTTCTGATTTCTCCTAATGTTCCTTGCTGAAGGAGAATATTTTGAACTCCAAATTCCCTTGATTAGTAATTAGTATCCTGCAAAAAGCAAGAGTGAAGCAAACCCTAAAATAACTTTGTCTTTAGAAACAACATTCTATTGTCCTCTGTGAAAGAGAGCATATCTAAAAAATTCCTGGATACAAATTCCTCAAAATACACTTATTCTGCTAATAAAAATGATACCTCACCCTTTTTAAATATATTCATGCTTAAGTACAAAGTGTTATAAAATAAATACATTAACAATCTGATATTGGGAAAATCCTAACATTCCCAGATCAGAGTTCCAGAAAAACCAGATTCCAATATTTTTAATATTAAAACTTACAAGCTAACAAATATATGTGGCAATGTCTTCAAATCATTATCAAATTCTATTTTTTTTCATATTTTAATAAGTAATCTTTATAGTGAACCTATCTTGTCATCTGAAATAGTTTGAGATACATTATCAGAAAATGCCAAGTTCAAATATAAACAGCTAACTTTTCATTTTTATTCTGCCAGGGAAATTGCAAAGTGCCAAAAAAATGCAAGCTGCTACTCATCTTCTAAAAACAGAAATGAGGGCGCCTGGGTGGCTCAGTGGGTTAAGCCGCTGCCTTCGGCTCAGGTCATGATCTCAGGGTCCTGGGATCGAGTCCCGCATCGGGCTCTCTGCTCGGCAGGGAGCCTGCTTCCCTCTCTCTCTGCCTGCCTCTCCATCTACTTGTGATTTCTCTCTGTCAAATAAATAAATAAATAAATCTTTATTAAAAAAAAAAAAAAATTATAAAAACAGAAATGAAATAATTAGATCACAATTGATGGCTCCTTTCTCAGAGGAGGAAAAAAAGATGAATGCCACTGGAATGTTTATTGTCACTGAAATTCTTCAGGCCTGGATTCCAAGTATGAGTTTGATGCAGGTTACTATGACAACTTAAATTACAGAAAATGTCCCCCCTTCTTCTATGAAGTTTTTCTGCCAAAAGATCATTTTGAGCCTCCTAAAATCTGTGTGCATGAATTACCTGTAACAACAATAAAAATCTCTTTACAAGGTTTATTCAGAAATACCCCATCTAAACCATTAAAACCAAGCATAAGCATATAAAAAATAAATTCCACTAAATCTACATGGGGCAGAAAACCTAACCTGAAAACTCAAATACACACACACACGCACACACACACACAGCTTAAAATATAAAACGTTGAGAGTATTTTGAAACTACTCCCCACTACCAGAAGCACAATATACTACCATCATAAGCTTCATTACAGAAACTAAGGGAAATTACTTACAAGGCAGTTTTGAAAGAAGATTATAGGGCTAAGTCCTGTTTATCATTCTTTTCCCTCTATTAATGCCTTCTACAGAAAGGTACCAGAAAAGGGGGATGGGAGAAAAATGCAGTCCTATTTCAAACAGAGAGAGAAGCAAATAAAATAAATAATCTGCAAAATCTTATATTGTTTTATGTAATCTGTTTTTTTAATGTAAAATAGGAGGTTTAAACTTTGTTCTCACACAGCCTCAAATTTACAAACCAAGAAAAAGATGCCTTGTGATAAATAATATGTGACTTATTCACTATCATTCCTTAAAAGAATAATGGTTTAGGAAAAACTGCATCATTGTAGAGAAAATGTGATTTAGTAGAAATATTCTGATTGTAGTACATTAAAAATTTAAAGCTGCTACATTAAAAAAAGAAGTTAGGGTGGTTTTACAGTGTAGCAATAGCGAGAATTCAAAGCTGGTTTTGTTGGTATCAAAGTCAACACAACTGAAATTAGAGGCTTCATTCAAAAAGGTTTAGGGAACTCACACATCCTCTTTCAATGAGTAAACTGGATCACTTTGGTAGTCAGCAAGAGCAAACCAGTTTTATGTACAGCTCTACCACATTCAGGAACCATTCATTTATTTAAAACAGACAAAACTCCATTTAAAAAAAGAAAGCAAGGCAGTATGCTAAGGGAGTCTCTATGCACTTGAAGAATCAAAGGCTGTTAATTTTTAGCATACGAAAACATTTGGGAAGAAAGAGCCAAAATATTAACTCTTTAGCAGCAAACTTGAAGCAACTCCTACATCTCCAACCTGTATGAGGGGTAACTAACAATGTTATAAAAGAAACAAAATAACTGAAACATTCAAACCCAAGTATACACAATCTCTAAATATTAAATCTGAATCACAGTTTCTCTTGGTGTAACCTTTACATAAACCCTCCCAAATAGAAAATAATTAATGTAAAGAAAAGAAAGATTTACAGAATAGCTTTATCAGTGATAAAAGCTAAATCTAAAATTTAGGCGATGACACAATTATGGAGAGACTGTAGTAAGTGGGACTACATAATACATTTTGTTCCTTATACTTTTCTTCTTTAGACTATATAACAAATAGCAGGGCTTAACTAGCATTATTCAGCTCTTACATGGATATAACAAAACCGCTCTATTAGAATCAGACTATCTTTTCTTCAACACTTGGGGTCTTCTAGTAATGGATTTTGCTAATGCCACAAGCAATTCAACAGAGTCTACAGGAAGAAAACAACCAGTAAGGATAAGGACTTGGGGTTTTATGAATATATTTCCCTCCATATAGTTTAGCAATTACTACATGGCTCTAAGGTTATACTCTTTATTTCAGAGGGGAGTTAATTAATGTTAAGACCTTCAAAAATCATCACTGAAGCAAAAAATGCAAGCACATAACTTTTTTGCAAATGAGGGACTAAGGAATTTACGAGACGGCATGCTGGTTGGTGCCCTTAAAGAGCTTATTCACCTGTAAAATGTGAACAGTTTATTCACAAGTGATTCACATACTACAAACAAGATCAAATTATTTTCCCTTCTGAGACCAATGAGTCACTTTAATGTTCAAGAGAGGATACACATCAAGCATACAAAAAGCAAGTGAAAATGAATTTAGTTGTATATTCCCATCTCAAGAGACTTTGTGACCCCCTTTACTTAATGAAGCCAATTACACTACTTGCAGGACCGAAGCTCAAACTATAAGCTATTTCAGACTTATAAAGACCTTCTAACCTTCACTGTTAGAAATATTTTTCTGCTTTAAAAGAGGCTGCTATCCATCAACTGATCTATCCAAAGAAGATGTGGAGTGTGTGTGTATATCTGAATATAAGAGAATATTATTCAGCCATAAAAAAAAAATGAAATCTTGCTATTTGCAACAGTGTAGATGGAGCTAGTGAGTATAATGCTAAGTGAGTAAGTCAGAGAAAGATAAATACCATCTGATTTCACTTGTATGTGGAATTTAAGAAACAAAACAAGCAAAAGGAAAAATACAAGAGAGAGAGAGGGACAAAGCAAGAAACAGACTCTTAACTACAGAGAACAAACTTATGGTTACCAAAGGGGAGAGGGGCGGAGATGGGTTGAGTGGGTGATAGGGATTAAGGAGTACCTTGTTTTGAAGAGCACAGGGTAATGTATGGGAGTGATGAATTACTATACTGTACCCCAGAAACTAATATAAGACTGTATGCTAACAAGCTGAAATTAAAATAAAAACTTGGGGCGCCTGGGTGGCTCAGTGGGTTAAAGCCGCTGCCTTCGGCTCAGGTCATGATCCCAAGGTCCTGGGTTCGAGCCCCGCATCGGGTTCTCTGCTCAGCGGGGAGTCTGCTTCCTCCTCTCTCTCTGCCTGCCTCTCTGCCTGCTTGTGATCTCTCTCTGTCAAATAAAATAAATAAATAAATAAATAAATAATAAATAAAAACTTAATCAATCAATCAATTAATAAAAAAAGAGGCTGCCAATTTATTTTATTTTATTTTTTTTTTAGGTTTTTAGTTTTTTAATTTTTTTTTTAAAAGATTTTACTTATTTATTTGACAGACAGATCAGAAGAAGTAGGCAGAGAGGCAGGAGAAGGGAGGAAGCAGGCTCCCTGCAGGGAGCCTGATGCGGGGCTCGATCCCAGGACCCTGAGATCATGACCTGAGCCGAAGGCAGAGGCTTTAACCCACTGAGCCACCCAGGTGCCCCGAGGCTGCCAATTTAAAGCATGAGTAGAATAATGCTCAGGAAACCTAAGAGTGGTGACATACTAATCTGCAAAACTTTGCTTCAGACTTCAAACTTGAAATCTAAAGAGCATGTTTCATAATGCTATTAGTGTCAACCCAAATCTGAATCTAGGGCTTATATTATACTGGCAAAAGACATTATTGCTAATTAAACTTTATACTTATCTAAATATAGGGCTTACAAATGATGATTCTTGAGAGTTCACCAGTGAACATAACCTCCGAAAGTCTCCCCAAATTTTGAACAGTTGTTTTTAAATCGTCACTTTAAACAATACTCTCCTAGGATATACGCAAGGAGTACAACTTTGTAGACTCACCTTACGGCGCTGGAGTCCCCAAGTGGGAGGAGTGCTGAGGTAGTCTTGAGGAAGAGGAGAGCACCAGACAGGTATTCTAGGATGAGGTACACAGGCACCTGAAAAGGTACACAGTGTTCTTACAGTCCTGGCTGATTTTTATCTTAAAAATGCTAAACCACCCATTTTAACTCATAAACATCAAAGATCAAATAAATAAGCTTTAGCTTCAAAAGTTTTCCCAAGAAGAATTTTTCATCCCCTCTCTGACCTTTACTCCTCTGGACTACAATACTTGTGGGGTGAGTTTGTTTTCTGTTTTGTTTCAATCAGCATTTTTCCCGCCACTGAAAAGAGAATCTCAGTTGTATCTGAAAAAGGTCATTTGACGGGCCCATGGTGCTCTAGGAAAGACTGTGTGCTGCCTTTTTCTCCTGACCAAAGCTTCCGGTAATACCACAATAATTTCTTGAAAGCAGTTTAGCAATTAGACATTTGGAAAACTGCCTAAAGCTGGGGCCGAAAAGTGACGTTGAAGGAGACATCTCAGGTTTTCAGTCTTCAAAAATAAAAACAAAAAAATGCCACATTTTTCTTTGGTGAGTATAAATTATTACCACTAGCTAACCCAAGAAAGAGAGTAACTTGGCATCAGTTCTCTTGACCATTCTATTGCCTAATGCTGTGAGAATGTGAAACTCTGCCATTAGTTATAAAGAAAGCCTAAGAAAGACATCTTGGCCACAAGGCGGGAATTGACGCAATTCAGATGTCTGCCACATTCAGACTATGCCCTTAACAGATGTTTCTGCATTTATTTATAGAAAGGTTTACTTTAGTAACAAGACCATCTTCTATCAACTATTTTTTTGCACACTCAGACACTAAACTACTTTTATGAATAGAAAGTTACAGAAAGTTAAAGAAAGTTACAATCCTTAAAATCTTAGTTATGAAATAATAAAAAGTATCAAATTAGAAATAATGTAGAGAGAAAGAACCCAAATGTGATGCAAGCTATCAGAAAATATCTAAATTTCAAACACAGCTGAGGATGGGGTAAGTTACTCCAAAATTTCCTTTCGTAGCTGGGCTCTCTCTGCACGGCTACTAGAATCCTGAATGGAGACACTGTCACTCAGTCTGATTATTAGACTAACATTTCATGTAACTTAATAGGTATATAAAACTACTATCCATTTCTAGATTATTTTTTACATAGTGTTATGGCTGCAGTGCAAAGGTGCATTAGCGCATGCTTCCAAGTTTTAAAAGAAAAAGAGGACAGCACTCACATTAACATTCTTTCTCATGAAAACAAGTAAGCTTTAAGTGAACTAGGTACCACAGCATTCCTATTTCATCATTTTATGTCAGATGGGTTAGAGCCTTCTGGCTTCAACTAGACCTACCTATCTCCTAAAGAAACTAAAGAAAGACACATATTTGAGGCTTATGTGTTTTGGTAAAAGAGCCTGTCCATGGAGCATGTCATCCAAAAAGCAATGAAGAGGGGCGCCTGGGTGGCTCAGTGGGTTAAAGCCTCTGCCTTCAGCTCGGGTCATAATCCCAAGGTCCTGGGATTGAGCCCCCCATCAGGCCCTCTGCTCAGCAGGGAGCCTGTTTTTTCCTCTCTCTCTGCCTGCTTCTCTGCTTACTTGTGATCTCTCTGTCAAATAAACAAAATCTTAAAAAAAAAAATAAAAAAAGCAATAAAGAGTCAGCCCCGCTCAGGGAGAGTATTGGAAGGTGAATTAAAAACCACGTGAGAAAGGCTATATATATAAACAAAGCACCCTAATTTCTACCCTTGGGGCCGAGAAGCCACCTGGAATCCAGCTCTCTCTGGCAAATGGATTCTTAATTATCTAAATCAAAAATCCCATTTTTAATCTGTCTTTTCTTCTTTAAAGCCTCATCTTTCTTTTCAGTTTTGTTTAAAAAAAAAAATCTTTTGAACATGGGAAGTGGGCAGTTGAGAAGGAGTGTCTAAAATTGACATAATCATTATCTTCTTATCCATAAAATAAGGTTATTAATACTAAAGCCAGACATTTAAAGGCCAAGATTACTGTGCTTATTTTCCCATGCATAATTTAAAATGATACTTACATATAAGCTAACATTAAAATCTCTCCTTTTTAGATTTTTATAATTACAAAATTCTGGATAAGTCAAGGTTCTCTGGAATAGGATGGTAAGTGTTCTAGTCTTGTCAGGGTCCTGGAAACATGCTTCGGATGCCTGTGGGAAATGCCAGAACAGACAAGAAGCAAAGGTCTCAGGCTCTTGTATACTTGTACTCACCTCTCTAGCCTCCTGTGAGGCTTCAGTCCTCTCCCTACTGATTACTATAACCACCCTAACTATTCAACCCACTGCCCAAAGCACTTAAAAAAACAATATACACACAAAAAAAGAGCAAATCCTATCATTCTATGGTTTTTAAAAGAAAAAAAAAAGTCCAAACTTCTTTTGTTTTGCCTGTAACTGTAGTGACAATATTTTCCTAACCACAAATATGGATATAAGATCTAGCAGTTGTGAGGGTGGTCATGAAGACAGTAAGAAATTTGTGATTTAAACTGAGATCATCTCAGAAAATTTACAAGGTCCTGGGGCTCTACCTGAGACTCTTCCCCATCCTTGCATACCACTGTCTAAACTTCTTTCTCGTCATTCCCTTGAAGCTATCACATGACATGCCCCAGCCTCAACCCCACTGCTCAGCTCCTCAGCCTCTAGCGCTACTTCATGCTGGCATCTCATGCTCAGGTTCCACCAACTTTCTGTACTGACCAAACTCCAACTTACCCTTCAAGAGATGACTCAAATGTCTCACATTCCCTGGAAACCTTCCCTCATCCAAACTGATTCATTCCAGGAAATCTCAAGTGGCTGGCTAAAAGTACTCTTGGGTACTGTTTCCTAAATCCCCACAACCCTAGGAGGAAGGTAGGCTATAAAAAGGGAATAATCAGAATAAAGACTAGAAAGGTAAAATAAATGGTCATATAGCTAATAAATAAAGGAGCCAGAAATTGAACTGAGGCAAACTGACTTCAGAGCTCATGTTCTTCAACAACTGACCTCATCATCTTCAGTATGTACCCCTGTTGTAATAC
This sequence comes from Mustela lutreola, assembly GCF_030435805.1. Lineage (NCBI taxonomy): Eukaryota > Metazoa > Chordata > Mammalia > Carnivora > Mustelidae > Mustela > Mustela lutreola. Next base: position 82,175,740 of record NC_081297.1, on the reverse strand, counting down.
TTGGTATAATTACAATGAAATATTTGCCCTTCCTTGAGGACAGAGACACTTTGCACTGCTATCTATATGCAACTGAAATTGACCAAGAACCAATGTATGTTAACACGTGCAATTTGGGATAAAAGATGTAAAAATGAAAAATCTCTATACTCCAATAATTGTATTACTTTTGATAAAATTAAAATTTAGGTTATCTGAACATTCACTGGACACTTGCACATATTAGATTACACATTCTAGTTTGGTAGCGAGCCTTCAAGATAGCCCCCAAAGATCCTTAACTCCTGATCTTTGTACCCTAGTATATTCTCCTCCCACTATGAGCAGTTAACTTGTACAGCCAGCAGGATTATCAGGGAAATGATGTGTGACTTCCACCCTAAGTCATAAATGAAAATGCAGCTTCTATCCTGCTCTCTGATCATTTGCTCACATTACAGATGGTCAATTGGCCCTATGGAGAGGTCCACATGGTAAGAAACAGGCCTCCTAGGGCGCCTGGGTGGCTCAGTGGGTTAAGCCACTGCCTTCGGCTCAGGTCATGATCCCAGGGTCCTGGGATCGAGTCCCGCATCGGGCTCTCTGCTCAGCGGGGAGCCTGCTTCCTCCTCTCACTCTCTGACTGCCTCTCTGCCTACTTGTGATCTCTCTCTGTCAAATAAATAAATAAATTCTAAAAAAAAAAAAAAATGTTTAAAAAAGAAAAACTTTAAAAAAAAAAAAAAAAAAAGAAACAGGCCTCCTGCCAACAACCAGTTCAAATTTGCCAGGCATGTGAGCAAACTACCTTGGAAGTGGATCTTTCAGTCCTAGTCAAACCTTCACAGAGACTACTTATAACATGGGATGACATGTGGACTTTAATTTTTTTTAAAAGATTTTATTTATTTATTTGTCAGAGACAGAGGGAGAGAGAGTGAGCGAGCACAGGCAGACAGAGTGGCAGGCAGAGGCAGAGCGAGAAGCAGGCTCCCCGCTGAGCAAGGAGCCCCATGTGGGACTTGATCCCAGGACGCTGGGATCATGATCTGAGCCAAAGGCAGCTGCTTAACCAACTGAGCCACCCAGGCATTCCTGGACTTCAATTTTATGTAAGATTCTGAGCAATAGCCACCCATCTAGGACATTCCTGGATTCCCGATCCAAAGACATTAAGTGAGATAAAACAAAACAAAACATGTATTGTTTTAAGTCCCTAGGTTCAGGGTAATTTGTTATGCAGTAATAGATAACTAATATATATCTATTGCCACATACACAGCCTTTATTTATATTAGTTTATAAGAATGCAAATAGAAGCTATTGATAGAAATGAACACAGTATCAGGATACTGCAATTCCTATACACAGAACCAAATCAAAACAGATTAAGAACTAAAGAGCAAAATAAATTCCAGTTTTCAAGAGATATTGCCCTTTTCCTTTCCTTTTTTTTCTTTTTTCCCCAAATAAACGAAATAAAGCATGCAAGCCCTTCATTTGCTTATAGGTATCTCTTCATGACTGCTGATTAATTCTTTGGTATATTCCCTTTCTCTAAACTAGGCCTATAAGCTGGATAATCAATGGACAACAGTGGCATTTTTATTACCATAGAAATCAGAAAAGAGCTTATTGCTCTAGTTATTCAAGTCTTATAGGTCATATAAGAAAAATTCTAAAGGTTTGGAGGAATTACTCTTTCCTCTGTGACTTCTAGATGCCTGAAAAGTTAAAAGAGCACATTTCTTTTTTATCAGAAAGAGAAAATCCCTCTAAATATTCAACTATAAATAAATATTCAACTATAAATAGAATGCAACAGCAGATTTTCATAAGGGATATCTCTTTGTATACACAAAATAAATTAAGACCATAAATATTATGCAAATTTGAAATTCTCCTGATTTTTAGTTTTTCTAATAAAAGGTAGGAACATTCAAAGTTGGTTTTCTTTGGTTTTTTTTTTTTTTTTGGCACCAAAACTCACAGCCATCCTACATCTGTGAATATGATTCAGTTGTACTAAATATACAATGCTAGTAAAAAAGGTATCTTAGGTTTTACATATTCCACATAAAATGTTAAAACAATAAAATGTTTACAGAAATAATAAAGGTAGAAATAAATCCATTATGATGCTATTAGCCGTTATTAGTTTGAAAAGCTGAGGGCAATGATAATAACAAAAAATAATTATTTATATAATAACCATTTACCAAATCCTTAATATATTTAAAATATAGTAGGAATTATAAATGTGAATAAGATATGGATTTCTTTCCAGTAATTCTGCAATATTTATGTGACATAACTAATGTGTAGTTATAGTAATACCAAGTGAATATTTTGGAAGCACCAAAAAGATCTGAAAAAAAAGCTACAGTAGAGTTCATATTCTGGTGGATATTCAGGAGGCCTTTGTGAAATAAGCTATTATACCTCCATATAACCGCAAATTTTTTGAGCCTTTTCATGTTAATATGTTGAAATTCCCATTATACAGATGACAAACCTGAGGCTTATAAAGATTAGGTGACCTGATCTGAACCAAGTTCTTGCCTTTTAAAGAAGTTATATTAGATACCTGGAAAGTAAGTGCCAGGCAACACCCTACGCATCATTAGAAGCTATCCACTACTCTGTGAAGGTAAATCCTGACAGTCCCCATTTTGCAGATGAAGACACTAAGATCTCAGAAAGATTCAGTACCTTTCCAGGATCACATGGTTAGTAAAAGGTACAGCCCTGATTTGAACTCAGGAGTAACTGATTCAAAAGATCTTGCTTTTTTCTACCAGACTTCCATCCCAGGTTAGTTCACATAACCCATGCTGCCTCTCTTAAGTGTTCACATTCTTGACTGCACCTCCCCCTTCTGGCCTAATCACTTGATCTATAGCAATTGACAGCAATTCTGCTGCCAGAACTGAAATGCATCCTTATTAGTCTGATTTGTTATTAAATGCCACACAGGCAATCAGAAGAGTAACAAAGGAGAAGGATAAGACAAAGGATATGATCAATTATTTTTTAAGTAGCCAAACAGTCATCTTTATTTAGACAAGTTTGAAAAACGCATTCCATAAGCTTTGCTAGACAAGTTATCCAAGGGTTCCTTGGATAGGGTCTTCTTCCCCTAGCTAACACTTAACCCACACATCAGAGTTGTTTTCAGGGCAACTGCAGAGTTTGGTAAGCATTCATTAAATAATTTAGGTATTTTTATAGAAGTTCTATCACTCCAATTTGAGCTGCCCCCAAAAACCATGATTAAATGCATATAGGTTAAAGAACAAACATAACCGTGTTAATAGACACTATGTTTCCCTGTAGAACACAGCTCAGACAAATATGACACTGGGACATATTAAACGGTTACATTAAGCAAGCACTTAGAAAGAAACAGCATGATTGTGGCGTGGTCCAGTGATTAGGCCAGCACACATGGCCCAGCGTTTAAGAGAAAACATAAAACTGATGAAAATGTTAAAAGGGAAAAAGACTTGAAGAACAGAAGAGGAAGTGAGCTCCTTCCACAAAGCTGTCTTTACTGTTGCTTAGAAAGTACAAGGCTCTTTTGGAGGCATAGTGATTTTTTTCAGAAGAATTTAGGTGGGGCAGGTATACCCATTAAAGAGCTGCTTTCTAAGACCAGCAAAAATTCAAATACAGTTAACTGGTCTTTGATTTAAATAAACTAAAGGTTAATGACACCGGTGAAGCTGTGGCCAGTCCTTCAGCAGAAAGTTCCTCTAAACATACTGAAAGGAATAGAGATTTCCAGAATGTTTTGTGTTATTTGTTAGATCCACTCCCCCACAGCTCCATGGAAGCCTGTCTCATTTCTTCTTTATACTCCCAGCACCTCGCACAGAATCTGGCACACTCACTGAATGAGGAGGGGCTTGATAAAGCAGGAATTTGACATACTATTTCCTGAGGGGGCATGCAGACAGCCAGCTGATACAAATTTCTCTTTTCCTTCTATACCTACAAGGATGGATTTGTTGAGAGGTAGGAGGACTATTTTTTAAATGAAAGAAAAAAAAATTAATTAAAAAGCAAACTTGTGGCTTTGTTTTTTGTATTAACACAAATGAAATACCAAATATTGATTTTAGTCACCACTCCCACCACTCCTGAAAATTTTTTTGAATACCATAGATCTCTCTAGTTAACCTCTCATCTTATCAGATTTGATCATCCAGCTTTTTTTTTTTTTTTTTTTTTCCTTAAGATTTTACTTGTTTATTTGACAGAGGGAGAGAGAGATCACAAGTGGGCAGAGTCAGGGGGAGTTGGCGGGGGGCGGGGGGCGAACAGGCTCCCTGCTAAGCAGAGAGCCAGATGCAGGGCTGGATCGCAAGACCCTGAGATCATGACCTGAACTGAAGGCGGAGGCTTAGCCCGCTGAGCCACATAGACGTGCCAATCATCCAGCTTTATTTCTGTCAATTTACCATCTGCTCAATACTGCTACCAGACAACAAGAAAAATCCCAAGATTGCTTTTAAAGACCTCACAGTTCTGATCAAAAGGTTATCCACAGAGATGTTTTAAACTTTCTCCTGTTTTTCTTCTGTTGGTCCTAGAACTCATTTTTAAAAACCCTACCATAAAGAAGGGTATTTTCAAATGTGATGGATTCATTTTAAAATTAACACTAATTAATTTGAAGTGACAATGATTTTCATTCTTCTTTTAAAATAGTTGATAGAAAATTTTTAGCATATTTTAAAAAACAAAGACAAAACACAGAGAGTGTAAAGAATACCCTGCTATTGAAATTGACAATTACTGGGGCACCTGGGTGACTCAGTGGGTTAAAGCCTCTGCCTTTGGCTCAGGTCATTATCCCGGGGTCCTGGGATCAAGCCCCACATCGGGCTCGTTCTCAGCAGGGAGCCTGCTTCCTCCTCTCTCTGCCTGCCTCTCTGCCTATGTGTGATCTCTGTCAAATAAATAAATAAATAAAATCTAAAAAAAAAAAAAAAAAGAAAAAGAAAAAGAAATTGACAATTACTATGTAACATTTCAGCATGCTCAAGTATGTTTTAAACAACTATCAAATTTCATAAATTGAACTATTTCATAATGTATGTTAATTTTGAATAAATGTTTTCACTTCAGTTCCAAGAAGAGCATAAGCAATAAGGCTGCCTTAAGTTGAAGAAAAGAGTATCTTTATGTTTAAACGCTACTTAAGCCAGGCACTCATTAATTATTTACCTATTTCTGAGACCTTATCATTTCCTGCCTTAGTGCCTTAAGGAAGGGAAGTCCTTGGATCATTTCTGGAGTTGTAGTCTCCACAGGTTTGGTATCTTCTTTTCCCTTGCTGAGACATTATAATACTGACTGTAGTGCTCAATTTGGCTCCAAGTTAATCAAAACTAAGTTACAAGGCAAGACTGCATGACATAGTTGCCGTAAGGTATCAGATTTCGGTCAGCTCATACCACATTCCCGTCCATACTAGTCACGGTCTAGCAATGACTCTAAAAATCAAGAGTCTGCTCCAGACCTAAGACACAGGAAAAACAGCAGGAACATATAAGAGCCAGTGTGTAAGGATAAATAAAGGAGAAAACAGGATAAAAAAGGGAAAATGACTAAGCAAACAGAAGTGCCAGAAGAGGAGGGGGGAGAAATAAATAAATAGGAACTTGGTCAGGGTTGTGAAAAGCCAATAACTAAGGGAAATGATAGGTCAGATGTGAGGGAAACACACGGAGGAAGTGAATGGAAGTCTAATGCCTGCATGATTCAGAGACAAACTGGGTTAAGAGGAGCAGTCAGCAGATGTGCTAACAGAAGAGGCAAGCAATGCTGACATGATCTAGAAGCTAGCAACAGCCTACACATCACAGGCTCCCAAAGGCACTTAGAACCCATAGTCTCAATAGTCCAGCCAACCCACTAAAATGTGAGGTCATCCACACTGAAGTCAAGGCTCCAAGGAGAAAAGTGACCTTGCGCTCCACATGTTCTGGAGGTAGTGCAGCAAACACCCTAAGCTGAGCTCTGCTATGATGTGCATTTGGGACACTCATAACCTCCCTGGAGCCTCAATTCCTTATCTGCACAGCAAAGCTCATGGGAATAAGTGTACCTGCTATATCCTGTAATAAATGCCTCATAATCAACATCTCTATGCTCCGGAAGATGAAGAATCCTAGAAGATAATGAACTGATGAATGTAAATCCTCAAGACCACTGCACGTCTGTGCGGGGCAGAACCCAACTTAGGATGCTGGGGAAACCAGAGTGGACATAACCATCTCATCTCTTTAAGATTGAGGGCAAGTGAGGTGCCCGGCTGGCTCAGTGGATTAAACCTCTGCCTTTGGTTCAGGTCATGATCCCAGGGTCCTGGAATTGCGCCCCGCTTCGGGCTCTCTGCTCAGCAGGGAGCCTGCTTCCCCCTCTCTCTCTGCCTGCCTCTCTGCCTATTTATGATCTCTCTCTCTCTCTGTCAAATAAATAAATAAATCTTAAAAAAAAAAACAAAAAAGAAACTACCCTTTGGGGTGCCTGGGTGGCTCAGTGGGTCAAAGTCTTTGTCTTCGGATCAGGTTATGATCCCAAGTCCTGGGATCAAGCCTCGCATTGGGATCTCAGCTTAGCAGGGAGCCTGCCTCCCTCCTCTCTCTGCCTGCCTCTCTGCCTACGTGTGATCTCTGTCTGTCAAATAAATAAATAAAATCTTAAAAAAAAAAAAAAAGTCTGAGGGCAGGCTCTGCTACAGGGTCAAAGAGACCAGGAGAATTGCTTGCTATACCTACATTCAGGGAAAAAAATTCTCTAAACACTTCATTTTATACCACCTTCTACGTGCCAAGCCACTGTTTTAAATACTTCATGCATATTAATTCATTACTGCTCATAACAATCCCACGAAATAAGAATTTCCTCCTTTCCTGATAAGGCAAATAGCTTACAATCCAGCTCACCCTGCTAGCAAATGGCAGATTCTGTATATGAATCTGGCCCTGTTTACTGGAGCCTAGGCTCTTACACACTCCATAACACTGTCTCTGGCCAGGACTCTGCACCTTGTTCTCCTGACAGGATGGCCTTCTCTCCTTCAAATACTGATTTCAGCCACCTTTCTCTGAGTTTCACATCTATAAGATGGAGATAAGACCACTTCTTTCCCAATGGGATAGAATATTCTTATATCATGATGCCTAATAAAACCATAAAAAAGATGCTCTATATCATATATCAGTAGGGAAATGCAAATTAAAATGAGATACCACCACACACCTATTAGAATACCCCAAATCTGTAACACTGAGTATATCAAATGGAACAGGAACTCTCATTCACTGCAAGTGAAAATGCAAAATGATACAGTCACTTCAGAAGACAGTATGGTGTGCAATAAACATAACGCCTTCCATAGGATCCAGTGATTGTACACACTGATATTTATCCAAAGGAGCTGAGAACTTATGTTCATAGAAACTTGCACATGGATGTCTACAGCAACTTTATTTATAACTCCCCAAACTTGGAACCAAATAAGAAGCCCTTCTGTAGGTGAATATATGAACTGCGGTACATCCAGACAATGGAGTATTATTCAGAGCTAAAAATGAGCTATCAACCATGAAAAGACATGGAGGAAAGATGAATGTACATGACTAAATGAAAGAGAAGCCAATCTGAAGAGGCTACATACTGTATGATTCCAACCATATGACATTCATTCAAGAAAAGGCAAAACTATGGAGACAGTAAGTGGTTGCCATGGGTTGAAAGAGAGGAAGGCATGAATAGGCAGAACATGGAGAATCTATACTCTAATGGTGGGTACATATCATTGTACATTTACCCAAACACATAGAATGTACAACACCAAAAGTTAATGATAGTGTAAATATGGACTGGGTGATAATGATATTTCAATGTAGGTTCATTAATTGTAACAAATGTACCACTCTGGTGGAAAATGCTAATAATGGGGAAGGCTATGCACGTGTGGGGTATATGGAAAATCTCAATAACTTCCTCTTCGTTTTGTGGCAAACCTAAGACTGCTCTAAAGAGATGAAGTCTTAAAAAAAAAATGCCCAACAATAGCTGGCACATTGCAGATCCTCAGTAATTGCTAATTTATACCTTTACCTCAAGTGATCATTACCTAGATAAAGGCTACCATCTGTCCAGCCTTTCATGTCTATGTCTGACTAAGGCCCTGGTCAGACAAAATGGCTCCCTGCACAGCCAAAGACAGAGCAATGCTAGGACTGAATCTGCCTTTCCTCCAAAAGGCACCAAACAAAATTACCCGGATGTATCTCCCTTCGATGGATATGACCAAATTTAAAGATGTCTTCATGAGCTATGAAAAGCATAGGGCTTGTTTGAACCCGGCAATGAAAAGAGCCCATTCCTGAGCTGTTATCTGGTATAATACGAGAGGTAACACGAGGCCTAGCATTATAATGCTATAACTTATAAGTTACAGCATTTGATGAAAAAAAAAAAAAAAAACATTTAGCAAACTACACAACAACTGTAGCAATTCTTTAGGACTCATTTCTGCATGGTGCAACATTAGTGCAGCCCTAAGACTTAACAGAGCGGAGTTCACTTCCCACATATACTAGCCAATAGGCCTGGGAAACCAAAACTGCCCCATGCTCAAAATCCACATGCTCTGCATCTGAAAAACTAAAGGCTCAAGATCAGGGTCATATCATCACCCTGGACATTTTCCTCTGGGCATATTCCAATTTGTTAATGTCCATGAAATTTGGCACCCAAAACTAAAAATGACTTTCTAAAGATGGTCTGATCAGCTTTAAAGATTTATTACCTGTGTTGATTCTGCCCTGGCTTTTTTTTTTTTTTTAATATTAAATTATTTCCATTAAATGCTGAAGAGATATAAAGGATAAAGAATTACAAAAGAATTCTAGTTGTGCCACAGCTAGTTTTATGGAAAAAAAATTACTAGTATCTCTGAAGCTCCTTTTGACTCTTCCTAACCCACTCCCCCTCATGCCCCACTTAGAAGTTAAAACTCCCCTAAATTCTGTGCTTACTCTTGCCTTTAGAAAAGTAATCATTTATACTGAAATGATATACTATTTGGTTTGCCCAAATTTCTGAACTTGATATAAATGGAATCATACCACATATAATCTTTTTCTATTCAATATTGTATTGCTGCTTGGATGGGTGATCTATTCATTTTCAAAGCTGCAGAAAGAGTTCCCATGCACAGGTATGGGCTCAGGCTGGCTGTCTCCAGGCAGCACGCACTTTGATGGAATGGTGCCTATGATGTATTTACTGGTGGTTCATCATGTTCAGTCATCATCTTAGTGCTACAGTAAGCCACTGTATGAAGCACACCATGGTTATGTTTTCTACAACTGATGTTTTTTTTCCAGGGTTTATGGGGTGGGCCACATAAAGTACTCTCAACACTGGTGGATATATGCTGGGTTGTAGGGTATGTGTATTTTCAACTGTATTAAATGAAATCAGTTTTCTTCAAAATTGTGCTCATGACCTACTATGGTTTATAAAATTTCCTGGGTTGGATTCAACTTTTGTTTTTAAATGAAAAAGAGCAAATCAGAAAGGAAAAATTATAGAGAATATTACACTTAGGAGGATACAATCAATTTCCTAAAAGTCTGGCTTAAATTATATACAGCTATCATATGTATACACACATCAATAAATGAGTTTTTTACTGTAGGTCAGTCAGAAAGCTCAGTGTCTTCCAGTTCAAGAATTCTTTCTTTGGCTAGGTCTAATTTACCATTTAGCCTGCATACTGATTTTTTTTTAAGATTTTATTTATTTATTTGTCAGAGAGATAGACAGTACAGGCAGGCAGAGTGACAAGCAAAGAAAGAGGGAGAAGCAGGCTCCCCGCAGAGCAAGGAGCCTGATATGGGACTCGATCCCAGGATGCTGGGGTCATGACTGAGCCGAAGGCAGTCACTTAACTGACTAGGCCACCCAGGCATCCCCGTGCTGATTTTTAAAATCCAATTATACATTTATTTTCTCAAAGCTTTGTTTTTTTCAGACCTCCTTTGTCATTTTTATATTCGCTTGCTATTCACTCACATTTTTTTTTTAAAGATTTTATTTATTTATTTGACAGACAGAGATCACAAGTAGGCAGAGAGGCAGGCAGAGAGAGAGGAGGAAACAGGCTCCCCGCTGAGCAGAGAGCCCCATGTGGGGCTCGATCCCAGGACCATGGGATCATGACCTGAGCTGAAGGCAGAGGCTTTAACCCACTGAGCCACCCAGGTGCCCCTATTCACTCACATTTTTAACATTCCCATTTCTTCAAAACAAAGTTACTTTACATTCTCTGTCTGATAACTGTATTTGAGATCACTCCATGTCTAATTCTGTTATCTAGTCATGATGTTCTGTTTACTTGTCTGTTTTATAATTTTGACCATAAGTTAAAATTTCTGGCAACTATATTTTTCAAACTCTTTTGAGGCCTGGGTTTCTGAAGAAAGATTTCCCCAGAAGGAATCTGCACTTGGTTCTGCCTTGAGCTACTATGCAAAAACCACTTTACAACTATATATTGTCTTTTTGAACCACCTAGGTAAGTAAATTAGGACTGCAAACCTCCATGAATGCTAGTTATTGGGTATAGAATATTAGATAGTTTTCCTTACAGTTTCTGGGGATTGGGAGGAGATCCAGGAAAAAATTAGTTCTAGTTCAATACTACACTATGGAAGTAACCTTTAGGGGATCCCAGACTGAAGTGGAAACATCTATTAAACTATTTTTTCCCCTAACACGGGCTCTGGGCTTTGGAGAGAGCAACAAGAGACGAAGTAAATCAAAGCTGGTACTTACTGGATTCAACAAGTGCTCTCATATTGTCCATCTCACTCATCTCACTAAGGTCTTGCTTTCATTTTACGGCCCATGTTTCCCTCTCATCATTTTTAAAGGCACATATATAATTTATCTAGCGTTTTTATTTCAGTTTGTGGTAGAAGAGTACTTTAATGTATCTAGTCTCACACCCACCAGAAATGAAAGGTCGCATTAACCTTTTAAGAGGCCATTACTTCCTGTTCTTTTCATATGAGCTATGTTGAGATGTTTCCTCATTCCTGTACTTGTGTAACTGCTATTATTTTCAATCTAAATGTGGAAATTCATATTCTGACCCATTAAATTTAGTCTTTTTATGGTTCACCCATTGTTTGAAGCCATAAAAATCATTCTGAATTTTCAGTCTGTCATTTTTAGATTTAACCTGTATCTTCAAACTTTTTCATTCACAAACTTGATTAACGTGCCGTCTATATTTTTATTCCAAGTTGAAAAATATGTGGAACATGATATCCCTCATATATATTAATTACTAAAATATGATTTCTGAAAAAAAAAAAAACTGATGCATCAGGAAAGTAGCACCCAGTATGTTCAATTTCAATAAATTTCAAGTATGTTCAATAAAAAATATTTGCCTGGAAATGTGCTTTTATAAAATCAAGGTTTTATTACCTTTACCTAAGTGTCATTTAAGAATGATTATGGATAATTTTTAGTATAGACCCTTGAAATGGGGATTGCTATGCCCCCCTCACATACCACAAATTAAATTTGATACAGATATAAGAGTAGGTTAAAGTTAACAAAAAGGATGGCTTCAAAAATGATGATACAGAAATAATCAGTCATGGTTTAAATGTTGCTGACAAGTAAAACCATGACAGCAAAAGCAAAGATCCTTCAGGGAGGGCTGAGAGTGTCACGTAAGGTGAAGACCGGTTTAGCCTTTGCTTTGGCGATTAATTTTACAAGAAGTAACAAGGTCATTCAGCATACCTGGTCTATTCCACCTCTATAAGAAAGGGATCAGCAACTAAAAAACATATTAACATTATATAAGGTAACCATATAATTTATTATCGTGGACAAAAGGTCCTTTTGTTATGCCAGAACAACAGGACTGATCTAGTAAACTGGGACATATGTCACCCTAGCAATGTAACTCTTCTTTCTTTTAATAAAGCAACTGCCTCAGTATCTCCTTAAACTGCTCATAAAAAGTGCACATCCACTGCCAATTTTCTACTGGGCAAGATTTAAATTTATGGGATAATATACTAACAAGATCCTTCAAAGCCTCCCTCCCAAATGCTATGTTTAATATACTGATTGTTAAAACAGTCAGTTTGATATTCTTAATTCTTAAAATGAAAGTTTTAAAGGAATTTAAGTTATCTAAAAAATTCACTGAACTGTAATATCTTGTTCCATGAATTTTTTTAAAAATTAGCTTAAATTTAAATTCCTGAAATGAGATTATCTCAACAATCTGACATCTACATCCCCTATGATGAAAAAGTTAAAATTAGAGCATTTCTAACTACTGTCCTTGCCTCAGCTAGGCCTGCTCAGGTAGCCAAAATCTTTCTCACAGGCCCAAGAACTTAGTGCTACCCCTACCCAACTCTCATCAACTAGCAAGAAGACATAATACAATTTACAGCACAAATCCACCTTCCACTATATGTCCTATTGCGCCAACATGGTGTTTTGATATCTTGAACAGGCTGGAAATCACCCCCAAATATCTAAATATAAGGCTTCTCTGAAAAAACCTGATAAGCCAAACCCTGGTCCATCCACATTTCCTAAAGACAGTAATCAGGTAGATCTGAGTGGGGACCACCCCATTTAGGTGGGGTACATACACACACATACACACACATACACACACACACACACACACACACACACTAGCTTGTCACAGTTGCAACCACATCCTTTCTACCAAACCTACCTCACCTCTTAATGCCAACTGCCTGACTACTGTAATGAGTTTGCAAACCCTGCCATAAAGCATGTAAAGAAAGAGATAACCCACATACACAGAAGGCTAACATACTCAAGACAAGCGCATTATATACCCAAGCCTCAGGGGTTGTAGAACAAGAATGTGCAATACCCCAGTGGGTCGGTCTGCTGACTGATTCATCTGTCTAATTTTTTTTTTTTTTTTTTTTTTGCTCACTTCCATGCCATTATCTCATCTTTGCTTTTTCTCCTTCCATTGGCCTCATTCTTCTTAGATGAGGTCTTCCCACTACATGCTCAGTTAAATTTCTGCAAACGTATTTTCTCATTGGTAAAATGAGCAAATTTACCTTGCAGAATTGGAAGATTAAACAAGTATGTGGGTAAAGGACGGAGCACAGCCCTGTACCTATAATATTCACTCAGTTCATGAATCTTTTCTTTTTTTTTTTCTGTAGTATTTATTTTTATTAACATATAATGTATTATTTGCCCCAGGGGTACAGGTCCATGAATAATCAGGCTTACACATTTCACAGCACTCACCACAGCACATATCCTCCCTTATATCCATAACCCAATCATCCTCTCCCTACCCCCTGACCCTCCCAGCAACTCTCAGTTTGTTTTGTGAGATTGAGTCTCTTATGGTTTGTCTTCTTCCTGATCCCATCTTGTTTCATTTTTTCCTTCCCTACCCCCAAAACCCCCTGTCCTGCCTCTCAAATTCTTCATATCAGAGATCATACAATAACAGTCTCTCTGATTGACTTATTTCGCTCAGCATAATATCCTCTAGTTCCACCCACATCATTGCAAATGACAAGATTTCATTTCTTTTGATGGCTGCATAGCATTCCATTGTATATATATACTACTTCTTCTTTATCCATTCATCTTATTGATGCACATCTAGGTTCTTTCCATAGTTTGGCTATTTTGGACATTGCTGCTATAAACATCTGGTGCACGTGCCCCTTCGGATCCCTACATTTCCAACTTTAGGGTAAATACCCAGTACTGCGATTGCTGAGTCAAAGGGTAGCTCTATTTTCAACTTTTTGAGGAAAATCTATGCTGTTTTCCAGAGCAGCTGTACCAGCGTCCATTCCCACCAACAGTGAAAAAGGGTTCCCCTTTCTCCGCATCCTCGCCAACATTGGCCTTCTCCTGACTGGTTAATTTTGGCCATTCTGACTGGTGTGAGGTGGTATCTCATTGTGGTTTTGATTTGTATTTCCCTGATGGTGAGTGATGTTGAGCACTTCATCTGTCTGTTGGCCATCCGGATGTCTTCTTTGCAGAAATGTCTGTTCATGTCTTCTGCTCATTTCTTTTTTTTCCTTTAAAAAAATTGTATTTATTTATTTGACAGAGAGAGAGAGAGAGCGAGCAAGAGAGAGAGAACATGAGCAGGAGGAGTGGAAGAGAGAGAAGCAGGTTTCCTGCTGAGCAGAGAGCCCAACATGGGGCTCAATCCCAGGAACCTGGGATCATGACCTGAGTTGAAGGCAGACACTTAACTGACTGAGCCACCCAGGTGCCCCCATTTCTTGATTGGATAATTTGTTCTGTGGGTGTTGAGTTTGCTAACTTCTTTATAGATTTTGGATACTAGGCCTTTATCTGATATGGCATTTGCAAATATCTTCTCCCATTCTGTCAGTTGTCTTTTGGTTTTGTTGACTGTTTCCTTTGCTGTGCAAAAGCTTTTGATCTTGATGAAGTCCTAACAGTTCATTTTTGCCTTTGCTTCCCTTGCCTTTGGCAGTGTTTCTAGGAAAAAGTTCTAAGGCTGAGGTCAAGGGGGTTGCTGCCTATATGCGCCTTAAGGATTTTGATGGGTTCCTTTCTCACATTGTGGTCTTTCAACCATTTTGAGTCTATTTGTGTGTGGTGTAAGGAAATGGTCCAGTTTCATTCTACTGCATGTGGCTGTCCCAATTTTCCCAACACCATTTGTTGAAGAGACTGTTTTTTCTTGTTTGTTTGTTTTTTTCCCCCATTGGACATTCTTTCCTGCTTTGTCAAAGACTAGTTGACCATAGAGTTGAGGGTCTATTTCTGGGCCCTCTATTCTGATCCATTGATCTATGTGTCTGTTTTTGTGCCAATACCACACTGTCCTGATGATTACAGCTTTGTAATAGAGCTTGAAGTCTGGAATTTGATGCCACCAACTTTGGCTTTCTTTCTCAACATTCCTCTCTTTGGGGTCTTTTCTGGTACCATATGAATTTTACAATTATTTTTTCCATTTCTTTGAAAGAAATTGATTATTTTGATAGGGATTGCATTAAACATGTAGATTGCTTTAGCTACCATAGACATTTTCACAATATTTGTTCTTCCAATCCATGAGCATAGAACGTTTTTCCATTTCTTTATATCTTCCTCAATTTCATTCATGAGTACTTTATAGTTTTCTGAGTATAGATTTTTTGCATCTTTGTTTAGGTTTATTCCTAGGAATCTTATGGCTTTGGGAGCAACTGTAAATGGGATTGACTCCTGAATTTCTCTTTCTTCTTTCTTGCTGTTGGTGTACAGAAATGCAACTGATTTCTGTGCATTGTTTTAATATCCTGACACTTTACTGAATTCCTGTATGAGTTCTAGCAGTTTTGGAGTGGAGTCCTTTGGATTTTCCACATAAAGTATCATATCATATGCAATGAGTGAGAGTTTGACTTCTACTTTGCCAATTCAGATGCATTTTATTTCTTTTTGTTGACTGATTGCTGAGGCTAGGACTTCTAGTACTACGTTGAATAGCAGTGGTGATAGTGGATATCCCTGCTGTGTTCCTGACCTTAGGGACAGTTTTTCCCCACTGAGAATGATTTTCGCTGTGGGTTTTTCATAGATTGGCTTTGATGATACTGAGGTATGTACCCTCTATCCCTACATTTTGAAGAGTTTTGATCAAGAAAGGATGCTGTACTTTGTCAAATGCTTTTTCAGCATCTATTGAGAGTAACATGTGGTTTTTGTTCTTTTACTAATGTATTGTATGACACTGATGGATTTGCAGATGTTGAACCAAACTTGTAGCCCAGGAATAAATCCCACCTGGTTGTGGTGAATAATCCTTTTACTGTACTATGGGATCCTATTGGCTAGCATTTCGGTGAGAATTTTTGCATCCATGTTCATCAAGGATATTGGTCTGTAATTCTCCTTTTAGATGGGGTCTTTGTCTGGTATGGGGATCAAGGTACTGCTGGCCTCATAAAATGAGTTTGGAAGTTTTCCTTCCATTTCTATTTTTTGGAACAGTTTCAGGAGAACAAGTATTAATTCTTCTTTAAATGTTTGGAAGAACTCCCCTGAGAAGCCGTCTGGCCCTGGGCTCTTGTTTGTTGGGAGATTTTTAATGAGTGCTTCAATCTCCTTCCTGGTTATGGGTCTCTTCAGGTTTTCTACGTTGTTCTGGCTCAGTTTTGGTAGTTTATATGTCTCTAGGAACGGATCCATTTCTTCCAGGTTGTAAAATTTGCCAGCATATAGTTGCTCATAATATGTTCTTATAATTGTTTGTATTTCTTTGATGTTGGTTGTGATCTCTCCTCTTTCATTCATGATTTTATTTATTTGGGTCCTTTCTCTTTTCATTTTGATAAGTCTGGCCAGGGGTTTATCAATCTTATTAATTCTTTCAATGAAGCAGCTCCTAGTTTCGCTGATTAGTTCTACTGTTCTACGGTTTCTATTTCACTGATTTCTTGACTGTTTCCTTTGTTCTTCAAAAACTTTTGATTTTGATGAAATGCTCTGATCTTTATGACTTCTCTTCTGCTGGGTTTAGGCTTTCTTTGCTGTTCTTTCTCCAGCTACTTTAGGTGTAGGGCTAGGTTGTGTACTTGAGACCTTTCTTATTTCTTGAGAAAGGCTTGTATCACTATACACTTTCTTCTTAGGACCACCTTTGCCATGTCCCCAAAATTTTGAACAGAGGGTGTTTTCATTTTCATGTTTCCAAGAACTTTTTCAATTCTTCTTTAATTTCCTGGTTGACCCATTCATTCTTTAGTAGGATGCTCTTTAGCCTCCATGTATTTGAGTTCTTTACAACTTTCCTCTTGTGACTGGGTTCTAGGTTCAGAGCATTGTGGTCTGAAAATAAGCAGAGAATGATCTCAATCTTTTGGTTCCAGTTGAGACCTGATTTGTGACCCAGGATATGATCTATTCTATGTTCTATGTGCACTAAAGAAGAATGTGTATTCTATTGCTTTGGGATAGAATATTCTGAATATATCTGTGATGTCCATCTGGTCCACTGTGTTCATTTAAAGCTTTTATTTACTTGTTGATCTTTGCTTGGATGATTTGTCCATTTCAGTGAGGGGGGTGTTAAAGTCCCCTACTATTACTGTATTATTATCGATGTGTTTCTTTGATTGTGTTATTAATTGATTTATATAGTTGGCTGCTCCCATATTAAGGTCATAGATATTTAAAACTGTTAGATCTTCTTGTTGGACAGATGCTCTGAGTATGATAAGTGTCCTTCCTCATGTTTTATTATAGTCTTTAGCATAAAGTCTATCTTATCTGATATACGGATTGCCACCTCACCTTTCTTTGGATGTCCATTAGCATAGTAAATTGTTTTCCCCTCCCTCACTTTAAATCTAGAGGTGACTTTGCATCTAAAATGAGTTTTTTAGACAGAAGATCGATGGATCTTGTTTTTTAATCCATTCTGATACTCTGTGTTTTTTGATTGGGGCACTTAGCCCATTTACATTCAGCGTAACTCTTGACAGATATGAATTTAGTGCCATTGTATTGCTTGTAAGGTAACTGTTACTGTATGTTGTCTCTGTTCCTTTCTGGTCTACTACTTTTAGGCTCTTTCTTTGCTTAGAGGACCCCTTTTAATATTTCCTGTAGGGCTGTTTTGGTATTTGCAAATTCTTTTAATTTTTGTTTGTCCTGGAAGATTTTTATCTCTCCTTCTATTTTCAATGACAGCCTAGCTCGATATAGTATTCTTGGGTGCATGTTTTTCCTCATTTAGTGCTCTGAATATATTATGCCAGTTCTTTCTGGCCTGCCAGGTCTCTGTAAGTCTGCTGCCAATCTAATATTTCTACCACTATATATTATGGACTTCTTGTCCTGAGCTGCTTTGAGGATTTTCTCTTTGTCACTAAGACTTGCAAGTTTTACCATTAGAAGACGGGGTGTGGACCTATTTTTATTGATTTTGAGGGGGGTTCTCTTTGCCATATTAGGGAAATTCTCTACTATAATTGGCTTCAATAGACCTTCCACCACTCTCTCTCTACCTTCTCTGGGATCCCAATTATTGTAATATTGTTTTGTCTTCTGGTAGAACTTCTCTCTTGAATTCTCCGCTCATAGTCCAGTAGTTGTCTCTCTTTTGCTCAGCTTCTTTATTCTCTCACTTGGTCTTCCATATCACTAATTTTCTCTTCTGCACCATTTATTCCAGCAGTAATAGCCTCCATTTTTTATTGCACCTCATTCATTGCTTTTTTGATTTCAACTTGGTTAGACTTTAGTTCTTTTATTTCTCCAGAAAGGGATTTTATTTCTCCAGAAAGGGTTTCTCTAATAACTTTCATGCCGTTTTTGAGCCCAGCTAGCACCTTTATAATCATTGTTCTGAACTCTAGTTCTGACATATTGCCAATGTCCATATTGATTAGGTCCCCTAGCCATCAGTACTGCCTCTTGTTCTTTTTCTTATGGTGAGTTTTTCCGTTTTGTCATTTTATCCAGGTAAGAATATATGAATGAGAGAATAAAATACTACAAGGGTGGCAAAGACCCCAGAAAAATATATGCTAACAAAATCAGAAGAGACCCAAAACTGGGGGAGAGGAAAGGAAGGGAGAATATATATATATATATATCTTATTGGTGAATAGAACAGACACCCACTTGATTTGGAGTGTATTCTGGTCTCTTAGAAGAAATTACTTCCCAAAATTTTAAAGAAAGGAAAAACTCATATATATACACACAAAAATAAGGGTAAACATAATGAAGGGATGGAATATGAGTATAGAGATGAAAATTTTAAAAAGATTCTAAAAAAGGAATTGGTAAGTTGGTTGTAAATAGAAAAAAAAATAAACAAAAGAGGAGAGAATGTGATCAGAGTAGAGAGCAGAACAAAGCAAGTGCTTTATTTAGGGTATATTTTGATCTATTAGAAGTAATTGTATCTCAAAATTTTAAAGAAAGAAACCTATATGTATACCCAAAATAAGGTTAAATACAATGAAGGGATAAAATATGACTGTAACAATGAAAATTTAAAAAGATTTTTTAAAAAAAGGTATTGTTAAGATAAAATAGTTAAAAAATGTTAAAAGAGGAAAGAGGAAAAGTTAAAAAAATACAACAAGAAAAAATAAAATTAAAAAAATTTCACTTTGTAAGACTAAAGGATCATGGGGAAAAAAAGCCATGAATTCTATGTGTTGCTTTCCCCTAGCTCTGGAGTTCACAGTTTTCATTGATTGGTGAACTCGGTCTTGGCTGGATGTTGCTGCTGATCTTCTGGGGGAAGGGACTGTTGTAGTGATTCCTAAATGTCTTTGCCCAAGGTGGAATTACACCACCCTTGCCAGGGGCCAGGCTAAGCAATCTGCTTGGTTTGCTCTCGGGAGCATTTGTTCCCTGAATGCTTTCCGTACTGCTCTGGAGAATGGGAGTGAAAATAGTGGCCTCCCAATCTCCGGCCCCATAGGAGCTGAGAACTCGGGGCCCCACGCCTAATTGCACCCTCAGAGTAAAGCAATCAATGTCTCCCATCTCCCTGGTCTCCCGCTGCACTCTCAGCTCACCCAGCCTGTGACCATGCATTTCTGTCTCTGGCACACAGCCCCGTTTGTAGTTTCCAAACCCAGAAGATTCCTGCAGCACGCTCCTGCGCCACTCCTCCTGGAGGAGGAAAAAGGGGGTCTCTCCGAATCTGCCACTTGTGGGGTTCCTACTTGGAAGGGCAGTGACCTGACTGTGCCTTGGATCACAGCTTAAGGTAATCCCGAGCTGAGAGCCCTCTCCTCATCTCAAACTCCTTCTCTGCAGCTGGGTTCCCTGCTCCAATATCTGGGAGCTCTTCCACACTCAGACGCCCCCAGTCTTTCTGCGACCCCACGGGTCCCAAGACCACACTGTCCCCACGAGGGCTCCACCTCCTGTTTAGTCTCTGAAGTGACATCCCTAACTGGAGCAAACTTCTAGAAATTCTGATTTTGTGCTCCGCAGTTCTACTGCTTGCTGGGAGCTGGCCCCACTCCCTGCAGTCTATCTTCCCATTGCTTGAGTTTTACTTCTCTGCATGCCCTACCTTCCAGAAAGTGGTTGATTTTCTGTTCCTAGAATCGCTGTTCTTCTTCTCTTCAATCTCCTGTTGAGTTTGTAGGTGTTCCGAATGGTTTGATCACTATTTAGCTGAACTTCTGGGACCTAATGCTCTTTCAGTCTGCTACTCCTCCGCCATCTTGCCTCAGTTCATGATTCTTAACTATTATTTTGGGCAACAAACCCCAAAACAAAACCAGTAGTGAGCCAATGCAATAAAACAACTTGTTTAATGGAATTGGAGTTTAAAAAAAATTAAAATTTGCTTGCTTTTAAAAAATGGTAACAAATCTATACTTAAATAAGCAATAATAAATTCAGTGACATCATGTAATCACTTAATGGAAAGAGGGCACCTAAGTAAAGTTACTCAGAAATATTCTGTAAGATTTCCAGAACTCCTTCTTTGCTGATTTCCATGTCCTCATTTAGGCAACATTTTCAATTCTTCCAAGGTGCTTTTAATGAAAGTGCAGAAATGATTATGTAAGAAAGGTCTTTCCCACCCCAGACAGAAAGCACAGCAGTTACTACATTTATTTTTTTTTCCATTGAACAGTGTCTTTAAATCAAAGATGTTGTGTATATTTTTGTTATGTATATGTGTGTGCTTTTTTAAATTCTTAAAATAGAATATGTGAGGGAACTCTTTTCTTTCTCTAAAGAGAATGCTCCATATAATTATATTATGAGTATATTACAGCATAATGACCCACCCAGCCAAAACAAATAACAACAAAACATTGACATTTGAGAGTTAAATGTCGTTAGGACTAGTCCTCTGCAGACTTTTAAAGATAGGGCATATTTGCTTAAATCAGTTTTTAGCCAGAGGGGAAGAGTACTTAGAAAATTTGATGAAAACAAAGAAGTGGACCTAAGGATGAAATCCAGCGTCTTGCACTTAAATTTTTTAAACCACCACTCTAAATTCTATCATTGTGAACCTAAGTTTAAGAGTCACCTTCTCCAAGAGACCCTTTCTGATTCCTCCCCTCTCCTTCTTCCAACAATTAAAGACTGGCCACATCATCTTGTGTCCCGACTGTACCTACTACACACTTCTGCCACAGAAATGAAAACACTGCATGGGTTGCTAATCCAGCTTCACTACTACTCCTGTAAAAGTTCCTCATGGGAGCGGGGTGCCTGGGTGGCTCAGCCATTAAGCATCTGTCTTTGGCTCTGGTCATGATTCCAGAGTCCTGGGATCGAGCCCCATACTGGGCTCCTTGCTCAGTGGGAAGCCTGTTTCTCCTTCTCATGCTCCCCTTGCTTCTGCTCCCTCTCTTGCTGTGTCTCTCTCTGTAAAATAAATAAATAAAATCTTAAAAAATAAATTTTTAAAAAAGTTCCTCAAGGATA